>NC_092382.1:46931931-47233097 GCF_030028105.1 Mobula birostris | reverse complement strand
GAGGGAGCGTCTGTTGTTTAGTGAAGGTCCGGGGTGTGGAAGAACGTCTGAGGTGAGCGAGCTCCAAGGTCAGGCAGCTTCCTTGTCTAGACACGGACTAAGGGTCACCCCTGAGGTGGACAGTCTGAAATGGGCATCTGAGTTGAGAGTGTGAGGGAGGAGGAGGCCCTTCGTCATTGGTCAGCTAACCTGCCCAGCGTACAAATGGAGGGAGGTTCTGAGGTGTGGGAATTCCTTAATTTGTGATAGACTAAGGGAGCCGACCTCCTCAACTCCTCTGGGAGTGGAGAATTTGCAAGGACACCTGGATTCTCATTGTGGTCAAAGCTCACTCCCCTCACGTCTCCCTCGCTCCCACACCTACTCCAAGCTTATCCTCTAGGATGTCAGAGCTCCTGTGAAGCAGTGAGGGACATGGGCCAAGTGAGAGGGTGAGGGTCTAATCTCATTGTAATTGAAGGAGGTCCTCAGGTAGATGGGTAGTCTGATGATGAGGGAGGTTCTGAGGTGGAAGGTTTCTGAGGGATCTTCTTATGATGAGGGACAGACTGAGTGGGCTCTCTCAGGGTGAGGGATGGATTTGTCTGAGGTGGGCAGAGTTCCAGTGGTCAGAGTCCACTGATGACGTGTCTGTTACAGGAAAGTATCAGACCGAGAGTGATGGGCTCTTGTCAGATGCAGAGGCAACATCTGGTGAGAAGCCACAGGGAATCACTGAACAAAAGATAGAAACCAGGATGAGGTGAGAGATGGAGCTGAGACTGGGAGACTGAACGTTTCATCTGATCTTACATTCCACTGAGTTATCACTGCTGTCCCATCCCTGTCACTATTACTGCAATTTAAATTCTACAACACTGTCCATCGTGTCCCTCTGCTCCAGAAGTACATCACGAGGCACCTGCACCTCCACACGGGAATACACAACAGATCAGTAGCTTGACTGGGTCACTGGGCTCCTCAACCCTGACCCACTTCTCAGATGGATCTGGGTGATTTGCCCCTGGCCTCACCTCCTCTTCTGAACCAGCTCCACAAAGCTCTCCGTTCCTTCACAGGTTGGTGCACTTCTTTCATGACCCCAGTGTTCAAGATTCTGGCTTTAAAACTGTGAGAAGAAATAACAATGTACATCAGTTTTAAATGACCACACAACTTGTTACCATATTCCCCTTATCTGAGTTGTACCCACTCCTGGAAACTTCTCAACATCTACACTGCCATCTCCCTCTGGACCTTTCAAATCACAAGATCACCCCTCATTATGCCAAATTCCACCTTCACTACCATTCAAGGCCTCAAACAATCATTCCAAGTGAAACACTTCAGCTGTGAGTCTGTTGGGGTCATATACTATGTTTGGTGCTCCCAGTGTGGCCTCCTGTATATCGAAGAGACACAACATAGATTGGGAGACTGCTTCGCCAAGCATCAATGCTCAATGGGACGGAACAAGCAGGATCCCCCTCTGGTCACCCATTATAATTTCATTCCCATTCCCATTCTGAAATGTCCATCCACGGCCTCTTCCACTGTTGTGATAAGGCCGCACTTTGATTGGTGGAACAACAGCTTACGTTCTTTTTTAGTACCCTCCAACCTGATGGCATGAATATGGATTTTCAAACTTCCAGGTATCCCCCCTTCTCCATTTCCCATCCCCTTTCCTTCTCTCATGTTATCTCCTTACTCACCCATCACCTCCTTCTGGTACTCCTACTCACAACCCCCTTTTTGCTTCCATGGCCATCTGTCTCTTTCACCAATTAACTTCCCAGCTCTTCACTTCATCCCTCCCCTTCCAAGTTTCACCTATCGCCTTTTGTTTCTCTCTCCCCTAACCCCACCTTTCAAATCTACTGCTCTTCCTAGAGATGCTGCCTGGCCTGCTGCGTTCACCAGCAACTTTGATGTGTGTTGCTTGAATTTACAGCATCTGCAGGATTCCTGTTGTTTGCAAATCTACTCCTCAGCTTTTTTTCTCTCCAGTCCTGCCAAAGCGTTTCGGCATGAAATGTTGACTGTGCTTTTTTTTTTTTCCCCCTAGATGCTGCCTGGCCTGCTGATTTCCTCCAGCATTTTGTGTGTGTTGCTCGTATTTCCAGCATCTGCAAGTTTTCTCTTGTT
Organism: Mobula birostris; assembly: GCF_030028105.1. Lineage (NCBI taxonomy): Eukaryota > Metazoa > Chordata > Chondrichthyes > Myliobatiformes > Myliobatidae > Mobula > Mobula birostris. The sequence goes on along the minus strand of NC_092382.1, from coordinate 47,230,970 downwards.
TGCGGTGTCAGTGCGATGCGTTCCATGTACAAAACACTAATGCCACTCAAGCACAAGCAGCACAGCACAGGAACAGTACATTTGATCCACAATATCTGTAATTACCATGTTGCCAGTCTGATCTAATCCCACCTTCCTCTACAAAATTCGTATCTGACAATGTGCTGGTGTGGAAGGATCCATCCTGCAGTCTGTCTCTCACTCTCTGTCCATTACAATCCTGTGTACAGTGTCACAACATGGACACAGACACAGTTTGGTGTTGGATTTAACATGAGGAGATAATTGATCATAATTAATTATCTCAACCCGAAACATTGAATGTTCATTTCAGTCTGCAGGTGCTGCCTGACCTGCTAAATGCCTCAACCATTGTGTATGTTGTTCCAGATTCCAGTGTCCCTGGTGCCACGTACTGGTATTGTGTTTGTGAAAGAAAGCTGAACGATGTCAGATGCAAAGGCAACATCTGGTGAAAAACCACAGGACAACACTGAGCAACAGTTTGAAATAAAGCTGAGGTGAGAGATGGAGCTGGGAAACAGAATCAGGCTTTTTTTTAATCAGTGAATTGTGTTGTGAAAACTATTCTGTGCTGGCAGTATAGTGTAAGATATAAAAATTATAAATTACAGAATAATTAAATAATGCCAGAGAGGAATAATGAGGTAGTGGTTTTCGGACCTGTGGGTAGGTTTCATTTCCTGTGATCTTACTGAGATATTTTGTTGTCTCATCCCTCCCCCCCCCATCCTGATTTGAAATACTCCCATGGTATCCATCAACACCACTACTCTCAATTAACTTCCCCTCGACCTCTACACGCTATTAAAAAACTATCAGCAGAAAAGATGAAATATGTAGGGTAAGTTGCCTATAATATAAATACCAAAAGATTTTTCAGATACACAAGGATTAAAAGGGAGTCAAGAATGGAAAATTATACTGGAGAGGTAATAATGGGGCTTAAAAAAGACAGTCAAAGTCAATAAGTGCTTTCTACCATCATCAGACTTCATTGTGAAAGCCACCATCAGTAACTCAGAAGTTTGTGTGTCAGGGCAAGTCAGTGTGGCTCCTATTACTAACAAGAAGGTGGTTGGGTAGCTGAAAGTCGATAAGTCACGTGGACCAGATGGACTACATCGCAGTGTTCTGAAGCAGGTAGCTGAAAAGCTTGTGGAGACAATAGTAGTGATCTTACAACATTCACTATAATCTGGAGTGGTTTCAGAGGAATAGAAAATTGCAAATGTCACTCCATTCCTTAAGAAGGGAGGGTGGCAAAAGACAGTAATCTATAAGCTAGTTAGCCTGACTTTAAGAGTTGGTAAGATGTTCAGTATTAAAGGTAAAGTTTGGGGTTCTTGGAGGCACATGATAAATTAGGCCATACTGAGCAAGGCTTCCTTACCTGACAAGTGTTGGAATTCTTTGAGGAAATGGCAGGCAGCTTAGACAAAGGAGAGTCAGTGGTTGCTTACTTGGATTTTCAGAAGGCCCTTTGACAAAGTGCCACACAAGACGCTGCTTAACAAGACAAGAGCCCGTGGTATCACAGGAAAGATACCAGCATGAATTGAAGAATGTCTGACTGACAGGAAGCTGAGAGGGGGAATAACGGGGGCCTTTATTGACTGGCTGCCAGTGACTAGTTGTGTTACACCGCAGTCGGTGTTGGAATCATTTATTTTCACTTAATACTCTATGTCAATGATTTGGATGACAGAACAGATGGTTTTCTGGCCAAATTTGTGGATGATACAAAGATGGGTAGAGGGGAGCTAGTGTTGCGGAAGCTGGGTGTCTGCAGAAGGGCTTGTATAGATCAGGAGACTGGGCAAAGTGTGGCAGATAGAATACAGTGTGAGGATGTGCATGATCATGTATTTTGGTAGAAGGATTAAAGGTGTAGACTATCTTTTTAAATGGAGAGAAAATTCAAAAGACAGAGGTGCAAAGGGACATAGGAGTCCTCGTGCAGGGTTCCCTCAAGGTTAACTTGCAAGTTGACTTGATGGTAAGAAAGAAAATGTAATGTTAGCATTCATTTTGAGAGGACTAGAGTATAAAAGCAAGATTGAAATGCTGTGGCATTTGTCAGACTGCATTTTAAGTATTGAGTAGTCTCTGCTACCTTTTCTAAGAAATGACGTGCTGTTATTGTAGAGTGTTCAGAGGAGGCTCACGGGTATGATCCAGTGAATGAAAGGGTTAATGAATGAAGATCATTTGATGGTTCTGTGTAGGTATTTGCAGGAGTTTACAAGAATGAGGAGAATCTCGTTGAAACCTATCAAATATTGAAAGCCCTGGATGGAGTGGACATTGGGAGGATGTTTCCTATCGTGGTGAAGTCCTGTACTGAGGGTCACAGCCTCAAAATAGACGGACGCCTATTTAGAGTATAGATTAAGAGGAATTTCTTTAGCCAGAGAGTGGAATTCATTGCCACAGATAGTTGTAGAGGCTAAGTCATTGGATATATTCAAAGAGGAGCTTTTGTTCCAAGTGATCTGTTTTTACAGATTCCTCCTTAATAATTTACTCTGATGTCTGCAGCTACTGGAGTTCAAATAGAAACACTGCATGTTTTAATCCTCTCTTGTTCCAACACCACATTTGCAACAGGAAACACACAGATTGAGAAAAAAAGGACTATTAATTTCACTCACGCAGGTATCGTGTGTTGAAAGCCACAGATGCAAATTCACCCACAGACAGAAATGAATGGAGTTCCAGAAATTGGGTGGAGTGGTGGTTCAGAGAAAGATAGAGAGATGGGAAAGATGGATACTATACAGTTTCTGGGGTGGAATATTCAGTTTCTCTGCAAAACATTCAAAATTATTCTCTCTTGCTTCTGAGGCCATTGCAGATCTAATCTGAGGGGCCTTCTGGTTAATTCTGCCCTGTTCTAGTCTTCTGTTTGACACAGAATTTGAACAGACTGAGAACAGAGGAGTTTTAGAAAAAAATGAGGTGTTGAGGGGGTGATGGTGAGAATGGGAAAATGACAGTAGAGGTGAGAGAGCAGGGAGAGAGTGTTGCAATATCAGACATAACAGAAACAGCCCCTTTGGCCCAATGAGAACATGCCGACCATTAAATATCATTGGCACTGATCCTACACTAATCCCACATTATTGCCTCCACATTCCCCCGGATGCAGTTTTCTGTGATTATTTGCCCAACTGATCAACGTGTGGAATGAAACTAGGACACGGTGCTCTAAAATTAGCCCCTGAGGCCGCTCCATCTCATGATGCAAGAAGACAACATACCAGGAGCAAGAGGACAGCCCTGCATATCAAGCCGAGGCTGCCATTCAGTTGTCCATCTGTCCCAGTTTCACACCAATGCACAGGAACTAATGAGCCTATGAAAAGTGGTTGTTACAGCCCAGTCCCCAGAAAAAGCTCACCCCATCATTGAGCCCATCTACAAGGAGCGTAGACACAAAAAAGCAATATCTACTTTCCCCACCATCCAGAAAATGCTCTCTTATCACTGCTGCTATTGGGCAGGAGGTACAGCAGCCTGAGGTCTCACACCACCAGATCAAGGACAGTTGTTGTTATCCTTCAACCATCAGGCTGCTGCATCAGTATGGATAACTTCACTTACTTCAATACTAAACTAATTCCACAACCTATAGACTCACTTTCAGTGTCTCTACAGCTCATGTTCTCAGTGTTATATATTGATCTATCTATTAACAGTGGCTTCTAAAAGTATCCATCCCCAAACCTTTGTTCACACTAACGAGTATTACAACCAGGGATTATGATCAATACAACTGCAAATTTTGTTTGTGAATCACATGTTCATTTTTTAAAACTGTAAAGCCCCAAAAAAGGGGAATATTGAAAGCCCTGGATGGAGTGGACATTGGGAGGATGTTTCCTATCAAAGTGAAGTCCTGTACTAAGGGTCACAGCCTCAGAATAGATGGACGCCTATTTAGAATGTAGATTAAGAGGAATTTCTTTAACCAGAGAGTGGTGATTGGAATTGGAGTTGTAGAGGCTAAGTCACTGGATATACTCAAAGAGCAGCTTTTGTTTCAAGTGAGCTGTTTTTACAGATTCCTCCTTAATAATTTACTCTGACGTCTGCAGCTACTGGAATTCAAATCGAAACACTGCATGTTTTAATCCTGTCTTGTTCTTACACCACATTTGCAACAGGAAACACACAGATTGAGAACAAAGGACTATTAATTTCACTCATGCAGGTATCACATGTTGAAAGCCACAGATGCAAATTCACCCACAGACAGAAGTGAATGGAGTTCCTGAAATTGAGTGGAGTGGTGGCTCAGAGAAAGAGAGGCAGAGATGGGAAAGATGGATACCATACAGTTTCTGGAGGAGAATATTCAGTTTCTTTGCAAAACATTCAAAATTATTCACTCTTGCTTCTGGGGCCATTGCAGATCTAATCTGAGTGGCCTTCTGGTTAATTCTGCCCTGTTCTGGTCTTCTGAGAATCCTACCTGCAGGCTGAGAATAAATGGGGAAGGCATAAAACAAGTAAATAACTTTGGCTACTTAGGAAGCTGGGTGACATCAGATGGCAGGTGTGACTTGGACATCAAAAGAAGAATAGGGATGGCAAAAGACACCTTTACGAGAATGAAGAGTATACTGACCAATAACTAGGCATGACAACCTACCTCAGAGTACTGAAATGTTATGTTTATCCAGTTATGTTATAAGGCTCAGAATGTTGGACAATATACAGTAATATGAGGAAACAAGTTGTAGCAGCAGAGATATGGTTTTTTAGGGGGGTGCGAAGAATATCATGGACGAAATGAATATCTAATGAAGATGTCATGAACAGAGCGAACACAAAAAGAGAAATGATGTATCAGATCATGAAAAGACAATGTAAATTTATTGGACACGTGATTAGGAAAGAGGAGTCAGAATGCACGGTAATTACGGGAAAATTTGAAGGGAAGAAAGCAAGAGGAAGACAAAGACAAATGATGATGGAGACATTCTCCGGAGAATTGAAAATGAATAGCAATGAATTGATCTACTTGACCCGAAACAGGAGTGTGTGAGCCATAACAGTCAAAGCTCAAACTGGGCATGGCACCTGATGATGATGATGATCTAGTCTATTTCTCACAGATTGTGAACAGACTGAGAACAGAGGGGTTCTAGGAAAAAAATTGAAGTGTTGAAGGGGTGATGGGGAGAATGGGAAAGTGACAGTGGAGGTGAGAGAGGAGGCAGAGAGTGTTGCAATATCAGACATAACAGAAACAGCCCCTTTGGCCCACTGAGAACATGCCAACTATTAAATATCATTGGAACTGATCCTACACTAATCGCACATTATTGTCTCCACATTCCCCCGGATGCAGTTTTCTGTGGTTATTTGATTAACTGAACAATGTGTGGAATACAACCAGGACACCATGCTTTGAAATTAGCTCCTGAGGCCGCTCCATCTCATGATGCAAGAAGACAACATACCAGGAGCAAGAGGACAGCCCTGCATATCAAGCCGAGGCTGCCATTCAGTCGTCCATCTGTCCCAGTCCCACACCAATGCACAGGAACTAATGAGCCTATGAAAAGTGGTTGTTACAGCCCAGTCCCCAGGAAAAGCCCACCCCATCATTGAGCCATTTACAATGAGTGTAGACACAAGAAAGCAGTATCCATTTTCCCCACTATCCAGACCATGCTCTCTTATCACTGCTGCTATTGGGCAGGAGGTACAGGAGCCTGAGGTCTCACACCACCAGATCAAGGACAGTTGTTGTTACCCTTCAACAGTCAGGCTGCTGAACCAGTGTGGATAACTTCACTTACTTCAATACTAAACTAATTCCCCAACTTATAGACTCACTTTCGGGGTCTCTACAGCTCATGTTCTCAATGTTATATATTGATCTATCCATTTACAGTGGCTTCTGAAAGTATTCATCCCCAAAGCTTTGTTCACATTAATGAGTATTACATCCAGTGATTTTGATCAATTTAACTGTGAATTTTTTTTGAATCACATGTTCATTTTTTTTTAAACAGTAAAGCCCAAAAAAAGGGAAATTGTGAATCACGATGACTAAAACTTCAAAAAAAAATGCTATGTCAGTAGTTTATTCCCCTTTGCTCCTTGCTTGGTTGAACCACCTGTAACAACTATTTCAGACAGCAGTATTTTTGGAGAAGTCTCTATTAACTTTGCACAACATGACGAAGCAACGTTTGCCCATTCCTCCTTGCAAAGTTGCTCAGGCTGTGCCAGGTTAGTGGGGAACAGTGGTGTACAGCAATTGTGAGGTCTGGTCAGAAATGTTCGAAAAGTCAGGACTGCGATTGTGCCACTCAAGGCCAACAAATTTCTGCATTCAAAGCCATTTCATGGTTGCTGTGGTAGTGTGCTTTGAGTTGTTGTCTTAATAAAGTACAATCTTCCTCACCGGTTTAGGCTTATGGCAGAGCTAGCTGTTTTTTTTTAATCCCAGGTGTCTCTGTGTTTAGCGGCATTCATTGTCCCATCAATCCTGATCAGACTCCAGTCCCTGCTCCTCACGGCCTGATGCTACCTCCACACTTTGTCTTTTGCATATTGGTTGTGTGTCTGTCTTTATCTGTGTGTAGTTTTTCATTGTTTCTATTGTGTTTCTTTGTAACACTGACTGTCTGCATGGAAATGAATCTCAGGATAGTGTACGATGACTTAGAGTACACTGTATGTATGTTGGTAATAATATTACATAATAGAAGATAGAATAGTACAACAGAGTACAGGCCCTTTGGCCCACAATGTTGTGCTGACCCTCAAACCCTGCCTGCCATATAAGCCCCCACCTTAAATTCCTCCATTTACCTATCTAGTAGTCTCTTAAACTTCACTAGTGTATCTGCCTCCACCACTGACCCAGGCAGTGCATTCCACACACCAACCACTCTCTGAGTAAAAAACCTTCCTCTAATATCCCCCTTGAACTTCCCACCCCTTACCTTAAAGACATGTCCTCTTGTATTGAGCAGTAGTGCCCTGGGGAAGAGGCGCTGGCTGTCCACTCTATCTATTCCTCCTATTATCTTGTACACCTCTATCATGTCTCCTCTCATCCTCCTCCTCTCCAAAGAGTAAAGCCCTATTTCTCTTAATCTCTGATCATAATGCATACTTTCTAAACCAGGCAGCATCCTGGTAAATCTCCTCTGTACCCTTTCCTATGCTTCCACATCCTTCCTATAGTGAGGTGACCAGAAGTGGACACAGTACTCCAAGTGTGGCCTAACCAGAGTTTTATAGAGCTGCATCATTACCTCGCGACTCTTAAACTCTATCCCTCGACTTATGAAAGCTAACACCCCATAAGCTTTCTTAACTACCCTATCCACCTGTGAGGCAACTTTCAGGGATCTGTGGACATGTACCCCGAGATCCCTCTGCTCCACCACACTACCAAGTATCCTGCCATTTACTTTGTACTCTGCCTTGGAGCTTGTCCTTCCAAAGTGTACCACCTCACACTTCTTCGGGTTGAACTCCATCTGCCATTTCTCAGCCCACTTCTGCATCCTATCAATGTCCCTCTGCAATCTTCGACAATCCTCTACAATATCTACAACACCACCAACCTTTGTGTCATCTGCAAACTTGCCAACCCACCCTTCTACCCCGACATTCAGGTCGTTAATAAAAATCACGAAAAGTAGAGGTTCCAGAACAGATCATTGTGGGACACCACTGGTCACAATCCTCCAATCTGAATGTACTCCCTCCACCACGACCCTCTGCCTTCTGCAGGCAAACCAATTCTGAATCCACCTGGCCAAACTTCCCTGGATCCCATGCCTTCTGACTTTCTGAATAAGCCTACCATGTAGAACCTTGTCAAATGCCTCACTAAAATCCATACAGATCACATCCACTGCACTACCCTCATCTGTATGCCTGGTCACGTCCTCAAAGAACTCTATCAGGCTTGTTAGGCACGATCTACCCTTCAGAAAGCCATGCTGACTGTCCCTGATCAGACCATGATTCTCTAAATGCCCAGAGATCCTATCTCTAAGAATCTTTTCCAACAGCTTTCCCACCACAGCCGTAAGGCTCACTGGTCTATAATTACCCAGACTATCCCTACTACCTTTTTTGAACAAGGGGACAACATTCGCCTCCCTCCAATCCTCTGGTACCATTCCCATGGACAATGAGGACATAAAGATCCTAGCCAGAGGCTCAGCAATCTCTTCCCTCGCCTCATGGAGCAGCCTGAGGAACATTCCTTCAGGCCTCAGAGACTTATCCATCCTAACGTATTTTAACAACTCCAACACCTCCTCTCCCTTAATATCAACATTCTCCAGAACATCAACCTCACTCATATTGTCCTCACCATCATCAAGTTCCCTCTCATTGGTGAATACGGAAGGGAAGTATTCATTGAGGACCTCACTCACTTCCACAGCTTCCAGGCTCATCTTCCCACCTTTATCTCTAATCGGTCCTACCTTCACTCCTGTCATCCTTTTTTTTCTTCAGATAATTGAAGAATGCCTTTGGGTTTTCCTTTATCCTACTCACCAAGGCCTTCTCATGCCCCATTCTTGCTCTTCTCAGCCCCTTCTGAACCTCCTTTCTTGCTTCCCTATATTCCTCTATAGACCCATCTGATCCCTGCTTCCTAAACCTCATGTATGCAGCCTTCTTCCACCTGACTAGATTTTCCACCTCACTTGTCACCCATGGTTCCTTCACCTTACCGTTCTTTATCTTCCGCACCGGGACAAATTTATCCCTAACATCCTGCAAGAGATCTCTAAACATAGACTACATGTCCATAGTACATTTCCCTGCAAAACTGCTTTGAACTTTGAAGCCACTATAGTCATAAAAACTTGCAGGGCTTTTGGCCCATCCAGACCATGCTGACCATCAAGTCCCTATCTATACTAATCCCAATTAAACACACTTGGTTCATCGCCTCCTACGCCTTGGTGATTCAAGTGCTCATCCATATATTACTCTCTCAGGAACTGCATTCTAAACTTCCGAGGATCCTCTGGGTAAAAATAGAGTTCCTGAAATCTCCTGTGAACCAGGCACTCAATGCCAGTAAGATGAATGAGCCGATTGTGGACTTCAGGAAGGGTAAGACGAAGGAACCTCATAAGGATTCAGAGGAGGAGAGAGTGAGCAGGTTCAAGTTCCTGGGTGTCAAGATCTCTGAGGACCTAACTTAGTCCCAAAGAAGGCAAGACGGTGACTATCCTACATTACGAGTTTGAAGAGATTTGGTAAGTCAACAAATACAGTCAAAAGCTTTTATAGATGTACCATGGAGAGAATTCTGACAGGCTGCATCATTGTCTGTTGTGAGGGTGCTACTGCAGAGGACCAAAACAAGCTGCAGAGTTGTAAATTTAGTCGGCTCTATCTTGGGTACTAGCCTAAAAAGTACCCAGGACATCTTCAAGGGGATGTGTCTCAGAAAGGCAGCGTCCAGTATTAAGGACCTCCAGCACCCAGCACCTTTTTCTCATTGTTACCATCAGGTAGCGAGTGCACTGTTACCATCAGGAACAGCTTCTTCCCCTCTGCAATCTGATTCTTAAATGGACATTGAATCCTTGAACACTATCTTACTTTTTAATATATCTTATTTCAGTTTTTTGCACGATTTTTAATCTATTCAATATAGGCATACTGCAATTGATTACTTATTTTGTTATTATTATTATTTTATTTTTATTTGGTTTCTTCTGTATTATGTACGTATTGCATTGAACTGCTGTTGCTAAGTTGACAAATTTTACGACACATGCCGGTGATAATAAACCTGATTCTGATTTTGAACCTCTGACTACTGACCACAAAACTGCCCCCACTGGTCATTACTATCTGGTCTGAATATGCCCACTGGCAACATCTCGAGGGCAGCTGTTGTGCATTGTGAAAGGAGAGGGAGATGAACCAAAGATCATTTTCACCTTGGTATGAACAACAGCGGGACGAGAAGTTACAATGTCTGTTTGGAAGATGGGCTGTCGATTAAAGAGCCAGATTTCCATGTTATTATCTCTGCGCCATGTGCTCTGAGTTTAGAAATATGAGATTGGTCAATAAGCGCATGGCTAAAGCGATAGTTGAGAAGAGTGGACTTTGAATTCAAGGTGCTTTTCAGAAATTTGGAGGGGTGGGGGCAGGCAAATTTATAATAACAAGACAGGACCTGGCAAGTCATAAATATGAGATTCTGCAGATACTGGAAACCCAGAGCAACACAAGCAAAATGCTGGAGGAACTCAACAAATCAGGCAACATCTGTGGAAAGGAATAAAGGGTCGAGGTTGACATTTCATGCCTGAATCCAAGGGGAATGAATATCATTGAGAGCAGGTTTGCTAGGGCTTTCATGCAGGGTTTGAACTACTTTGGCAGGGGAATGAAAACCGGAGTGACAGAGCTGAAATGGGGCAGTCGGTGTACAAGTGGATATGGTGTATGGCTGAGGATCTGAGGAAGGGTAGTCATTGATTGTCATTTAAATATGTACAGGTATACTGTCAAACGAGACAACATTTCTCTGTAAAGCATTGTAGTGCACATAACAGACAATAACTTCAGAAAGTGAGAATAAATTCTGCAAATGAATTACACATAAATACACAAAGTAAAGTGGATAAATTAAAGATTGTTGGGTATAGAACCAATGATCCAGTGACACTGAATACAATACAGCAGTGAGTTCAGGAGCGTCATGGCCTGAGGGTAGAAACTGCTTCTCATCCAGATTGTTCTTGTTTTAATGCATCAGCGTTTCCTGCCTGATGATACAAAGTCCGTCAAAGTGGATGTTGGATGGATGGTTAAGGGCTGTGTTTACACGGCGCTCCTGATAAATGTCCCCAATAGATGGTAGGGATACCCCAATGATAATCTCTGTTTTTCTCACAGTCCTTTGTAGAGACCTTGTGTCTGATGCTCTGCTGCTCCCAAACCAGATGGCGATGCAGTTTGTCAGGGCTGCTGTAAAATTCAGTTAATTTGAAGGGGGGGGGGCGGTCTCACTTGTCTGAATCTCCTTATAGAATGTGGAGGTGCTGCTGTGCTGCCTCGTACTGCAAGGTGATGTTAAGGCACCAGGTGAGATCACCCACAATATGAACTCCCAGGAACTTGGTATACTTAATTCTCTCCAGAGGACTCATTAATTTGCTGAGGGTGATGGTTCATCTGCACCTTCCTAATATCCACTGACATTTCCTTGGTCGTCTTCAAGTTCAGACTTAGGTTGCTGTTCTCAAACTTCCGCTCCACTTCCTCTCCGCAACCTGACTCATCATCGTTGCTGATGAGGCCACAACCACTGTTGTGATATCCGCAAGCTGTATGACATGTTTTGAGCTGAATCCTGTGATACTGTCATGCATCAGCAGTGCACTGAGCACACAGCCCTCAGGTGCGCCAGTGTTCAGTGTAATGGAACTAGAGACGTTGCTGCCCACACAGACTGACTGGGGCCTTTCCGTTAAGGATCCAGTTACAAATGGAAGTGTTCAGAGCCAGTAAGGACAGTTTTCCCACCAGTTTCAGGGGTATGATGGTGTTTAACACTGAAGACTGTAAGCAGCAGCCTCACATGTGAGACCCCATTTTCCAGGTGGGACAGGATAGATTGGAGGGCAGAGGCTATGGCGTAGTCAGTGGATTGATCTGAGTGATGAGCAAACTGGAAAGGGTCCAATGTAGATGGAAGAAAGGTTTTAATGTGCTCCATGACCAGCCATTCAAAGCATTTTATGATGGTTAATGGTAATACCATTGGACGATAGTCATTTAGTCAGTTTACTGTTACCAAAGTAAATGCAGAGGGAGGAGAAGATGGCGGCGCGATGCAGCGCGCACAGCCTCTCTAGTGGAATGATGTTGTATTTGTTAAATAGGGGCCGTGCACTATCCTGATTTGATGGAGACGGACGTGAAAAGCATGGAGGAACATCTGGAGAAACTTCTGAAATGCATGGTTCGCTGCCGCTGCTACTGTGCAATGGAGAATCTCCGGAAAGAAGGCCCCAGATCCCTGGCTTTGCCTGTTGCTGGCAGCCGGGGCTGCGGTCGAAGCGCTCGGCAGAGATGGTGCTCGGTGTCGGAGGGCTGGTCAGAGGCTCGAAGTTTTCAGACGGACTGAGATTCAGACTGTGGTCGGGTGCTTCCAGGATGCTGCATCGGCAGGTTTGCGGCGCTGGAAGCTCATGGCAGGGAAAGTTTTCTTCCTTTTACCGTCTGCGTGAAATATTGGGACATTCGAGAGACTTTGAGACTATTTTTTACCATGCCCATGGTCTGTTCTATCAAATTACGGTATTGCTTACACTGTTTTAACTATATGTTATAATTATATGTTTTTTGTCAGTTTTTGAGTCTTGGTCTGTCTTGTGTTTCTGTGATATCACACTGGAGGAACATTGTATCATTTCTTAATGCATGCATTTCTAAATGACAATAAAAGAGTGTCCTCATAATCTAATCTAACCTTCTTTGGCACTGACATAACATTGCCATCTTGAAAACTGAGGAGGAAATGGGCTGCACCAGAGAGATGTTGCATATATCTTTCAGCACCTCAGTTAGCTGGGCTGCACAGTCTTTCAGAACCCGACCTGGTATATTATCGGGCCCTGCAGCCAGATGATTCTGGCCAGGGTCTTCCTCACCTCAGCTTCAGCCAGACAGAGTATCAGCTTCCCTGGTGTCTTTCTCGCCAGCACTCTGTTCTGTTCATAAAACTGGGCAAAAGACATTCAGCCTGTCAGTGAATGAAGTGTCCTTGTCACTGACGTGCTGGGTAGAATTGTGTGTAATCCTCTGAATTCCCTGCCACATGTGCCTTGTTTCTCTGGTATCACAGAAGTGGTTCTGTATTCTCTGAGAATGCTCCTGTTTCACTTTCCTGATGGAGTGGGAAATCACGGTTCTTGTTTCCCTGAGAGCTGACACATCCCCCAATCTAAAGACAGCACCATGATCCCTCTTCCACGTACAGACCTCTGCAGTAGGCCATGGCTTCTGATGTGCCCTCACACAGATGTATTTTCAGATGGTAAAATTCTCGGTACACTTCTCTGTGTAGCTGGTCACAGTATCCACACATTCCTCAATCTTAATGTAGTTGCCAGTGCAGCCTTTCAAAACATTCTCCAGTTTGTTTTCAAAGCTGTCCTGCTATGCTGAGATTGCTCCCTCAGAACTGGTTTGGCCGGTTTGATCAGTGGTTTGTATGCTCAATTAGCATAACAGATAAGTGATCTGAGAGCCCAGTGTGGGCAGAGGAACAGCTTCATATGCACTTGGTATGTTAATATAAGATGGGTCCTGTGTATTTTCACCACTGGTAGCAAAAACCAACATGTTGGAATTCAGGCAGATCATAGATCAAAGTTGTATTCAGTGGGATAGGTTGAAGTTTCCCTGTAAAATAAATATTAGGTTCAACGTTTCAACAGTTTGAAACAGTGAGGATGAAGAAAAAGGGAAGGAGAGTGCAGCAGATGTTACAAAAGTCTCCAGAATGAATAAAAATACAAGAAACTTAGAAAGGGATATAAATTTTACTTTTGTCAACATAGAAGCAAAATTGAAAATGGTGATGAACACAGGACTGAAAGTGTTATCTTCTGAATATTCAGACTATGAATTACGGCAACTTTTTAGCACAGTTAGAAAATGGCAGGTATGATTTGGTGGTCATCACTGAGACGTGGTTGAAAGAAGATCATAGTTGAGAGCTTAACATGCAGGGATACATGTTGCATCGAATGGACAGGAGATCAGAAGAGAGGTTGGGGTTGAAGTTCAATCTGAGGGAGAGTACACAAAGGATGAGGAAGATGTAGAATCCTTTGGAGTAAAGTTAAGAAACTGCAAAGGTAAAATAACCCAGGGGGGAGTTCTACACAAGCATCTGAACAGTAGCTAGGATGTGGGTTACATATTACACAGGAGATAGAAAGGGCACATAAAAAGGGTCATGGATTTCAATTTACAAGTAGATTGGGAAAATTAGGTTAGCGCTAGATCCCAAAGAAGGAATTTGTTGTATACCTACTACATGGCTTCTTCAAGCATCTTGTGGTTAAGCCCACTTGGGTAAAGACAAGTCTGAATTTGGAGTTGTGCAATCAGACAGTGATCATAATTTACCTTGCAGTTTGAGAGGGAGAAGCTGAAATTTGATGTATCAGTATTACATTGGAGTAGAGGTAGCTACAGAGGCATGAGAGAGAATGTGTCCAGAGTTGAATGGAACAGGGCATTAGCAGGGATGATGTCAGAGCAGCAATGGTTGGAGTTTCTTGGAGTAATTTGCAAAGCGCAGGATGGATACATAGCAAAGATGAAGAAATATTGTAAAGGGAGGATGAGATCTCTGTGGCTGAAAATGGGAAGTCAAGGGCAGCACAAAAACAAATGAGAGGGCATACAATAAAGCAGTAATCAATGGGAAGTGAGAAGATTTTGAAACCAAGTTAAGGAAATAAAAACCAATAAGGAGAAAAGATTGCATATGTTTAATTAGTCAATAATATAAAAAGAGGATACCATGAGTTTTCTCAGATATACAAAGAGTAAAGGAGAGGCGAGAGTGGAAAGTGGCACTGGGGAGGTAGTCATGTGGAATTAAGAAAAGCAGACAAAATTATGAAATATTTTGTGTTCTTCTTTTGATGGTGTCTACGGACAGTCTATACATGGCCCAGCCAGAACTGGGCACACTTTTGCAACTTGTTGAATTCGGCAGGATCTGCAACAGTACAGGGTTCCTCTAGCGATGGGCATTGCAGGAGATGTTGCATATTTTGTGGCTCAGTACCACATTCACAAGTTGTCTGGCTTGTTGTATATCCCCATTTGCGTAGTGACACCTTTGAACGACCTACACCAGTCCTAAGTCTGTTAAAGCACTATTTTGTCTGAGTCTTCACTGTGAAGGACACCATCAGAATGTCAGATTTTCACGTGTCAGGGAACAGAGGTCAATGTAGTTTGTATTACTAAGAGGAAGGTTCTTGGGGAGAAAGGTATGAAAGTAGAGAGGTGACTTGGATCAGATGGACTAACCCCCAGTGTTCTAAAAGAGGTACCTGAAATGAATATGGAGGCATTAGTGATGACCTTTCAGCAACCATGATGGATTCAGAGGAATGCAAATTTGCAAATGTCACTCCACTCTTGAAAAAGTGAGGGAGGGAAAAGACAGGAAATTATGCACAAGTTTGTCTGACTTCAGCATTTGTGAAGATGTCCATTGTCAGGGTATTTGGAGGGACATGATAAAATAAGTCATAGTCAGCATGGTTTCCTTCAGGGGAAATCTTGCCTGACAAATCAGCTGGAAATCTTTGAGGAAATGATAGGTAGTGTAAACAAAGTAGGGTCAGTGGATGTTGTTTACTTGGATTTTCAGAAGGCCTTTGACGAGGTGGCACACAGGAAGCTGCTTACCAGCGGCCCATGGAATTACAAGAAAGCTAATCTCATGAATGCAAGGATGTCTGAAGGAAAGGAAGCTGAGGTGGTGAATCAAGGGGCTGCCTGTGACTATCTGTGTTTCGCAGTGGCCAGTGTTGAGATCACTTCTCTCAATGATACTCTCAATGATTTATGAATGCAAGGATGTCTGAAGGAAAGGAAGCTGAGGTGGTGAATCAAGGGACTGCCTGTGACTATCTGTGTTTCGCAGTGGCCAGTGTTGAGATCACTTCTCTCAATGATACTCTCAATGATTTATGAATGCAAGGATGTCTGAAGGAAAGGAAGCTGAGGTGGTGAATCAAGGGGCTGCCTGTGACTATCTGTGTTTCGCAGTGGCCAGTGTTGAGATCACTTCTCTCAATGATACTCTCAATGATTTATGAATGCAAGGATGTCTGAAGGAAAGGAAGCTGAGGTGGTGAATCAAGGGGCTGCCTGTGACTATCTGTGTTTCGCAGTGGCCAGTGTTGAGATCACTTCTCTCAATGATACTCTCAATGATTTATGAATGCAAGGATGTCTGAAGGAAAGGAAGCTGAGGTGGTGAATCAAGGGACTGCCTGTGACTATCTGTGTTTCGCAGTGGCCAGTGTTGAGATAGCAGAACTGTGTCTACATTTATGGACAACACAAAGACAGGTAGAGGGGAAGTAGTGTTGGTAGGCAGGGTGCCTGCACAGGACTTGTACAGATCAGCAGACTAGGCAAAGTATGGCAGATAGAATAGAGTGTAGGGATGTGTGTGATCATCTACTTTGGTAGAAGGATTAACATTATAGACTATATTCTGAACAGAGTGAAAAATCAGAAATGAGATGTACAAAGGGACCGAAGAGTCCTCATGCAGGATTTCCTAAAGGCTAACCTGCAAGCTGAGCTGGTGGTAAGTAAGACAAATGTAATGTTAACATTCATTTCTAGAGGACTAGAATACAAAAGCAAGGGTAAAATGCTGAGGCTTGTTTTCATCCTATCCCATTCTGACACCATGTTCACAACAGGAAACACATAGACTGAGAACAAAGGTAGATTCATTTCACTCACGCAGGTATCATGTTGAAAGCCACAGATGCAAATTCACCCACAGACATAAGTTATTGGATTTCCTGGAATATGGTGCTGAGAGGAAGAGGGAGAGAGAGATTGATACACAGAAAGAGAGGTGATGGGGCAAGAGAGGGTCAGAAGGATGCCATGCAGTTTGTGGGGCTGAATAATTCTGTTTCTCTGCAAAACCTTCCAAGTGATTCAGTCTTGCTTTTGTGGCCATTACAGATCTAATAGGAACATTCCCCTGGTTAATCCTGCCTTGTTCTGTTCTTCTGTTTGCCACTGGATGTGAACGGACTGAGAACAGAGTGGTTTTCACAGCACTGACTTTTCACTATATGTTACCTGTGTCTCGGTTCAGAACAGAGGCATTGGTACAGTGTGAAGTGTCGGCGGGTTGGGGGAAATGTGGAAGACGTGAAAGACAATAGAGAGAGGAGGGAGGGAGCGTCACAGAGTCATACAACAACAGAGGCTTTGGTACAGTGTGAAGTGTCGGGGGGTTGGGGGAAATGGGGAAGACGTGAAAGACAATAGAGAGAGGGGAGGGAGGGAATGTCACAGAGTCATACAACAGAAACAGAATGAAACCAGAATGAATCTTTGTCTGGAGTCACCTCTCGAGGCCCCTCTACTCATTATGCAAGAAGATAACACACTGGGAGCAGAGCATTGCTGGCCCATCTAGGCTGGGCCGCTACTCAGTGGTTCACTTGTCTCAGTCCTACACCAATTCCCAAGCCCAGAAAGAGTGGTGAATCCAGCCATGTACATCAGTGGAAAAACCATCCCACCGCTAAGAAGATCTAGAAGGAACATCGATTCAATAGATCAGCATCCATCATCAAGGACCCCAGCATCCAGATCATGCTCGCTTCTTGCTGCTGCCATTGAGCAGGAGGTAAAGGAACCTTGGGTTTCATAGCATCAGTTCAAGGAAGGTTATTACCCTTAAACCACCAGGCAGTTGAAACAGCATGGATAACTTCACTCAGCTCAATACTAAACTGATTCCACAACCTATGGATTCACTCTCAAGGACCCTACAGCTCGTGTTCTTGGAATTGTATATTTATGTCTCTACCTGCAGTGCCTTGTAGGAGTATTCAGCCCCAACCTCTGGTTCACCTTAATATTACAACATGGATTCAGATCAATTCAACTGAGAATTTGAAAAAAACAAAACAGGAAATTTTAATGCATGAGAAACTAAAATTAAAAAATTGAAATATCAAAAGTATTCCTCGCCCTTTGCTCATTATTTAGTTATCTCATGTCTTACATCGATTACAGCCAGCAGTCTTTTTGGAGAACAGCCACTGGCAACATCTCGTTGAAAGGCAAAAGAGATCAGCCAGAGAACACCTTGGTGTTAACAGCATCCGTGAATGGAACAGAAATACTGTGAATTCAGCAGTAGCCGCGGGTGGCTGTTACTGAACTCCTTGACTCCCTCCGGTGCAAAGGTCCATCGTTATAAAGGAAATTCTTTGTGCACTAGAAGCAAAAGATGTGTGCACAGCACACACCTTAGAGGGATCAGTGCCCAATTATTTCTCTGGTCTTCTCCACGTTCAGACTTAGTTTGTTGTTCTCACACCAGTCCACCACCTGCTCCACATCCTCTCTATACTCAGACACTTCATTGTTGCTGATGAGGACACAACCACTATTGTTTCATCCACAAACTGGATGACATGGCTAGAGCTGAATCCTGCGACACAGAAATGCATCAGCAGTGACCTGAGCACATCACCCTGGGGAGCATCAGTGCTCAGGGTAATGGGACTAGAGATGTTGCTGCCCACGCGGACTAACTGTGGCCTTTCTGTTAAGAAGTCCAGGATCCAGTTATGGAAGAGGGTGTTGAGACCTAGTGTGGACAGTTTCCCCACTAGTTTCCTGGGTGTGATGGTGGTAAAGGCCGAACTCATCTATAAATAGCAACACACACAAAATGCTGGAGGAACGCAGCAGCAATCCCTTCTTTTGTCCCGAAACTTGGACTGTGCTTTTTTTTTCCATAGATGCTACCTGACCTGCTGAGTTCCTCCAGCATTTTGTGTGTTGCTCGGTTTTCCAACATCAGCAGCCTTTCTCTTGTCAAGAAACAGCAGTATGCAGGTGAGACCCCATTTTTCAGTGGGACAGGTCAGAGTGGAATGTGGAGGCTATTGCATCAATGGATTGGTTCGAGCAATAAGCAAGCTACAAAGGACCTAATGTTGCCGGGAGAAAGGGTGTAATGAACAGCCACTCAAAGCATTTCAGAACGGTTGACGTTGATGCCACCTGATGATAGTAACTTTAACAGGCTACTGTCTCTTTCTTTGACACTGGAATGATAATTGCATCTTGAAAACTGAAGGAATACCTCCAAAGAGATGCTCAATATTTCCATCAGCATGGCCATTAGTTGGGCTGCACAATATTTCAGAACCCACCCTGGTTTATTACGGGGCCCTGCAGCTTTGTGTGGGTTGGCGCTGGCCAAGGTCTTCCTCACCTCAGCTTCAGCCAGACAGAGTATCTGCTCCCTGCTGTGTATTTCTCACCAGCACTCCGTTCTGTGCATGAAACTGGGCATAAAAGACAATCAGCCTGTTGGGGAGTGAGTCCTCCTTGTCACTGATGCGCGGGGTAGATTTATCTGTAATCCTCCGAATTCCCTGCCACATGAGCCTCTTTCCTTTGGTATCACAGAAGTGGTTCCATATT
This sequence comes from Mobula birostris, assembly GCF_030028105.1. Classification (NCBI taxonomy): domain Eukaryota; kingdom Metazoa; phylum Chordata; class Chondrichthyes; order Myliobatiformes; family Myliobatidae; genus Mobula; species Mobula birostris. The sequence continues at coordinate 47,211,683 of NC_092382.1, read as the reverse complement.
CTCTGAGAATGCTCCCATTTTAACTTCCTGATGGAGTGGAAAGCACAGATCTTGTTTCTCTGAAAGTTGTTACGCCCCCTGCCACCGTCTAAACGCAGCAACACAATCACTCAGCCATGCACCGACCTCTGCAGTGAGCCATGGCTTCTGATTTGTCCTCACATGGATGTGCTTTGTGTTGGTAGCATTCTCAGTAAATTTCTTTGTGTATCTAGTCACAGAATCCAAATATTCCTTGATGTTAACGTGGTTGCCAAAGGTAGCAGCCTTTTTTTAAAAAATCTCCACTTCATGTTTTCAAAGCAGTCCTGCAATGCTGAGATTGCTCCCTTAGTCTTGGTTTGACCAGTTTGATCAGCGGGTTCTATGTTGGAATTAGCATTACAGGCAAGTGATCTGCCCCATTGTGGGCAAAGGAACTGCTTAATCTGCAACTGCTATGTTACTATAAACCATATCCAGGGTACTTTCACTTCTGGCAGCAAAATCAACAGGGTGTGGAAATTAGGCAGACCAATGGTCAAAATTGCAGTCTGTGGGATAGGTTGAAGTTTGTCTTTAAACTAAGTATTAGGTTCAACATTTCAAAATCTTGGAGGAGTTTGGAACATTTTGAGGAAGATAGAGCCAATGTACAATGCTTCCTCAGCTGACATCTTCTAGGTAGCTCACAAAAAATGTTTGTTTTTTACTCCTGTTACATCAGTTTTTCACCTAAAATATGTTAGAGCCTGTAATTTAAAGCTTGGAAATTGTTTTGAGTGATACAGCACTTTTCTGACTCTGAGGAGATTACAGGAAGCGAGAGCGTACTTGGTAAACAAAATTTGTGGTGGGTTGATGTTCCACTCCATTTCGGCGGTTGAAGTTTCCGGTATTCAACAATTAAAGCAACAGAGATTGAGATAATGGCAAATGTGGAGGATGAACACGAGTTTCGCACCGACTGCCTCCACCAGAGAAGGAATCTGTGAGCAGCCTATCACCATGTAGCAGGTGGGGAGGCCTCTCTTGTGTTGTGTCCCTTTCTTTTGATGAATGTCAATGAAATCATAGGATGTTATGAATTGGACTGTTGCATTTATGAACTGTTGACTTCTTTAGACTTATGGTTTTAATTTTCTTTGTTTTCATCACCCATTCCTTTTCCATTTTATGTGAAGGGAAGGTATTGGTGGATGCCAGAACGATAGAGCCGTAGAACACTACAGCACAGGAAACAGGCCATTCAGCCCTTCTAGTCTGTTCTGAAACTTTATTCCACTAGTCCCATTGACCTGCACCCAGTCCATAACCCTGCAGACTTCTCCCATCCATGTATCTATCCAATTTATTCTTAAAATTTAAGAGTGAACCCTCATTTACCACATCAGATGGCAGCTTGTTCTGCACTCCCACCATCCTGTGTGAAGAAGTTCCCCTAATGTTCTTCCTAAATCTTTCCCCTTTTGCCCTAAAGCCATGTCCTCTCATATTTATATCTCCTACTCTAAGTGGAAAGAGTCTACTCACATTTATTCCATCTATACCCCTCATAATTTTGTACACCTCTGTCAGATCTCCCCTCATTCTTCTATGCTCCAAGGAATAAAGTGCTAACTTGTTCAATCCTTCCCAGTAACTCAACTCCTGAAGACCCGGCAACATCCTAATAAATCTTCTCTGCACTCTTTCAATCTTACTGATATCCTTCCTATAGTTAAGTGACAGGAAATGCACACAATACCCTAAATTTGGCCTCACCAATGTCTTATAGAACCTCCCCATAACATTTCAACTCCTATACTCAATACTTTGATTTATGAATACCAGGATCCAAAAAGCATTCTTAACAACCCTGCCTACCTGTGACGCCACTTTCAGGGAATTATGTATCTGAACTCCCAGATCTCTATATTCCTGCACTCCTCAGTGCTCTAGCATTTACTGTGTATGTCCTACCTTGACTTGTCCTTCCAAAAGCCTCACACTTGTCTGCATTAAATTCCAACTGCCATTTTCTGGACCATTTTTCCAGTTGGTCCAGGTCGCTCTGCAAGCTTTGAAAGCCTTCCTCGCTGTCCAAAATGCCTCCAATCTTAGTGTCATCAGCAAACTTGCTGATCTAATTTAGCACATTATCCTCTAGATCATTGATATAGTCAACAAACAACAATGGTCCCAGCACTGATCCCTGAGGCACACCACTAGTCAACCGGTTTACTTTTGGAGCCTTTTTTAAACAACCAAACAACATGAGCTACTCCCCCAATCCCCAGCACCGCACCCATGGCTAATGACATATTAAGTATTTCTGCCAGGGCCCCTGCAAATTTTACACTAGCCTCTCTCAAGGTTCGAGGAAATATCATGTCAGGCCAGGGGAATTTTTCTACCTTTATTCTCTGTAAGGCAGCAAACACCTCCACCTCTTTAATCTCTATATGTTCTCTTCCTTCCATATATGCTATGCCAGTTTCCTGAGTAAATACTGCTTCAAAAAAAAAAACTGTTTAAGATCTCCCCCATCTCGCGATGCTCCACACATAGACAACCACTCTGATCTTCTAGGGGACCAATTTTGTCCCTTACTATCCTTTTACTCTGAATATACTTGGGGTTTACCCTCACATTATCTGCCAAAGCAACTTCATGTCTTCTTTTTTGCCTTCCTGATTTCCTTCTTTAGTATTTTCTAACATTTTCTATACTCTTCAAGTACCTCATTTGTTTTGTGTTGATCCTCACTGTGAAAGACATCACCACTATGCCAGAAGACATAGTTCCTGGAATAGTGTGGTGAGCTGGATAAAGGTAAACAAAATTGGGTGGTGGGGGGTGGGGGACAGAGTCAGAGTGTTGCCATTTACAAACGTAGTTTTTCGGGCTGAATATTCTGTTTCTCTGCAAAACATTCCAACTGATTCACTCTTGCTTCTAATAGGAACATCCCTCTGGTAAATTCTGCCCTGTTCTCACTGTTTGCCATCACATACACACATCGAGATCAGAGGGGTTTTCACAGCATTTGCCTTCTACTGTGTCTCAGTTTGAAGAATGAGATGTTGGTACAGTGTGAGGTGTCGTGGGTGGAGGTGTGGAGAATGTGGAGGGCATGAAGGTGAGTGTGAAAGGGTGAGAGAGTCATAGAGTCATACAACACAGAAACAGGCCCTTTGGCTCACTGAGTGTGTGCTGGCCATCGATATCTTTGCAAATGATCCTACTTTAATCCTACGCTATTGTTTCCACATTCCCTTGGAGGCCGTTTCCTGCGGTCATTTAATCTCTTGATCAATACGTGGAAAGAAACCAGGGCACTGTGCTCTAGAACTACTTCCTTTGACCCCTCTACCTCATGATATAAGAAGAAAACACATCGAAGCAAAAGATCTTCCCCCTGCCCCTCAAGCTGGGCCATCACTCCATTGCAGGAAAAGCTGTTACCAACATTGAACACATCTAAAGGAACGTTGATACAAGAAAGCGCGTCCGTCATGAAGGACCTCACTATTCAGACTACTGGGCAGGAGGTACAGGAGCCTAAGGTCTCACACCACCAGATCAAGGACATTTACTTCCCTTCAACCATCAGGCTGCTGAACCAGTGTAGATAAGTTCACTCACCTCATGATAAACTGAACCCACAACCTAAGGACACACTTTCAAAAATTCCACAGTTCATCGTCTCAGTATTATATATTGATCTATTTAACTGCAGTACCGTCTAAAAGTTTTCAACACCCAAACCTTTGTTCACAGATAGGAGTAATACAACTAGAGATTTTGATCAATTTAACTGAGAATTGTTATTTGTGAATCACATACTCCTTTTTTTTCCCACAGTGGAGCTGGTAAAAAACACAAAAACATGTGTAATGTTCAGTTATATTGGCTCGCATATGTCTCGGGGAAATCCCACCCAGCACCCTCCTCAACGCTCCCCACAGGGTCGGTTGCTGACCGAATGAAGCCCAAACATCAATCATCAGCCAGCACACCCAGTAAGTTTTAACAAGTACACTTTATAAATATTACTAATTCTATGACATTAATATACATTCGAAACAGAAGGGGAAGTAATGGGGGTAAAAAGGCGCCAACACTTATCAAAGTCCAAGTTCTTCGTGCGCTACCGTTGGAGCTCAATCGAATCCGGACGACCATCCGAATCCTGTCGACTCACGGCTCGGGTCCACCCGGAGTGATCGACCGGACTCCCCACCAAAACCCCGTCAACAGTCATATGATACAGCATGGTATCCGAAAACAAAACGATACATGACCACTCATTGGTTAATAGAACCCTGCTATCTATAATAACCCAAGCAACTGTCTAGTTAGAGACTTTCTCAGCATTCCCCAGTGTAACATAACAAAGAAGCCATTTTAAATTTAACAAAAAAGAAAGACCCCGTACACTCTCCCCCCACCAATAGAAGTCATGCCCTCATGACATTAACAGAGCACACCAGTGCTCCTTGCAAAACACAAAACCCAACCCAGGTGCATAAAGCAGTGACATAACGTTCCAGGGCAGTAGAGATCACACCCTGTTCTCCCGGCGCTGTAGAGGTCAACCTCTCCTGGGGGGTGCCTACTCCTCTGAGGCCTCTGGACTTCCTCTGCTGACTCGCCCTGTTCAGACACCCCAAGTGACCCCCCAGGCCTATCTGTCGGACCCTCTCCCTCACTGAGATCTCTCAGCACCTGTGAGCCCACTGCCTTAGGTTCTGGCTCCACCCTCTCCTCCCCCAATTCTGGCTGTATTACCGGCGGCTCTGCAACACCCTCCCTCTGTTCCCCCAACTCAGTGAGGGAAGGGCCAGGAGTCTCTTCTCCCTGCACCGGGGAATCAGCGAACGGAAACAGGTACCACACGTCCGAATCATCGTCTTCCGATGATGTATCCCTTTTCGGGGTGGGGACTGGCCCAGTTTCTTTCGCAGCGGGCTCTTCCCTCACCCCACGCCCTCGGAGAGTCCTCGTACTAGGCGTAGACTCCCATTCTGGCTCTGTATCTACCTTCACCTCTCAACCCAGAGGCAACAGGTGGTTCCGATGGAGTACCTTGACAGACCCCTTCCCATCCTCTGGTCTCACCCGGTAAACAGGTAGATTTGGCATCTGACTCTCCACCACTTAGGGGGTGGCCGCCCAGTGATACGCCAACTTGTGCTCACCAGGTAGTCCTAAATTCCGGATAAGGACCCGGTCTCCCGGCAATAGTTGGGCGAACTTTACTTTCTGATCATACCTCCTCTTATTCCTCTGATTATGCTTGGTGGCCGCCGCCTCAGCCAACTCGTACGCCCTTTTCAAGTCTCTCCTCACATCGGACACATACCTCAGACAGGGCTTCGAAGGTAATTCACCCACTTCAGTCCACCTTTGGAAAGGTGCAAAAATAACAGGGTTGTTATCATGGGTGACTTTAACTTCCCTAATATTGATTGGCACCTGATTAGTTCCAAGAGTTTAGATGGGGCAGAATTTGTTAAGTGTGTCCAGGATGGATTCCTGACACAGTATGTGGACAGGCCGACCAGGGGAAATGCCATACTAGACCTAGTACTAGATAATGAACCGGGTCATGTCACAGATTTCTCAGTGGGTGAGCATCTGGGGTACAATGACCACCGCTCCCTGGCCTTTATAATTATAATGGAAAAGGATAGAATCAAAGAGGACAGAAAAAATTTTAATTGGGGAAAGGCAAGTTATGAGGCTATAAGGCTAGAACTTGCAGGTGTGAATTGGGATGATGTTTTTGCAGGGAAATGTACTATGGACATGTGGCCGATGTTTAGAGATCTCTTGCGGGATGTAAGGGATAAATTTGTCCCGGTGAGGAAGATAAAGAATGGTAGGGTGAAGGAACCATGAGTGACAAGTGAGGTGGAAAATCTAGTCATGTGGAAGAAGGCAAGCATACATGAGGTTTAGGAAGCAAGGATAAGCTGGGTCTATTGAGGAATATAGGGAAGCAAGAAAGGAGTTTAAGAAGGGGCTGAGAAGAGCAAGAAGGGGGCATGAGAAGGCCTTGGTGAGTAGGGTAAAGGAAAACCCCAAGGCATTCTTCAAATATGTGAAGAAAAAAAGGATGACAGGAGTGAAGGTAGGACCGATTAGAGATAAAGGAGGGAAGATGTCCTCGTTATCCACGGGAATGGTACCGGAGGATTGGAGGGAGGCGAATGTTGTTCCCTTGTTCAAAAAAGGTAGTAGGGATAGTCCGGGTAATTATAGACCAGTGAGCCTTACGTCTGTGGTGGGAAAGCTGTTGGAAAAGATTCTTAGAGATAGGATCTATGGGCATTTAGAGAATCATGGTCTGATCAGGGACAGTCAGCATGGCTTTGTGAAGGGCAGATCGTGTTTAACAAGCCTGATAGAGTTCTTTGAGGAGGTGACCAGGCATATAGATGAGGGTAGTGCAGTGGATGTGATCTATATGGATTTTAGTAAGGCATTTGATAAGGTTCCACACGGTAGGCTTATTCGGAAAGTTAGAAGGCATGGGATCCAGTGAAGTTTGGCCAGGTGGATTCAGAATTGGCTTGCCTGCAAAAGGCAGAGGGTGGTGGTGGACGGAGTACATTCAGATTGGAGGATTGTGATTATTGGTGTCCCACAAGGATCTGTTCTGAGACGTCTACTTTTCGTGATTTTTATTAACGACCTGGATGTGGGGGTAGAAGGATGGGTTGGCAAGTTTGCAGATGACACAAAGGTTGGTGGTGTTGTAGATAGTGTACAGGATTGTCAAAGATTGCAGAGCGACATTGATAGGATGCAGAAGTGGGCTGAGAAGTGGCAGATGGAGTTCAACCCGGAGAAGTGTGAGGTGGTACACTTTGGAAGGACAAACTCCAAGGCAGAGTACAAAGTAAATGGTAGGATACTTGGTAGTGTGGAGGAGCAGAGGGATCTGGGGGTACATGTCCACAAATCCCTGAAAGTTGCCTCACAGGTGGATAGGGTAGTTAAGAAAGCTTATAGGATGTTAGCTTTCATATGTCGAGGGATAGAGTTTAAGAGTCGCGATGTAATGATGCCGCTATATAAAACTCTGGTGAGGCCACAGTTGGAGTATTGTGTGCAGTTGTAGTCATCTCACTATAGGAAGGATGTGGAAGCATTGGAAAGGGTACAGAGGAGATTTACCAGGATGCTGCCTGGTTTAGAAAGTATGCATTATGATCAGGGATTAAGGGTGCTAGGGCTTTACTCTTTGGAAAGAAGGAGGATGAGAGGAGACATGATAGAGGTGTACAAGATAATAAGAGGAATAGATAGAGTGGATAGCCAGCGCCTCTTCCCCAGGGCACCACTGCTCAATACAAGAGGACATTGCTTTAAGCTACGGGGTGGGAAGTTCAAGAGGGATATTAGAGGAAAGTTTTTTACTCAGAGAGTGGTTGGTGCGTGGAATGCACTGCCTGAGTCCGTGGTGGAGGCAGATACACTAGTGAAGTTTAAGAGACTACTAGACAGGAATATGGAGGAATCTAAAGTGGGGGCTTATATGGGAGGCAGGGTTTGAGGGTCGGCACAACATTGTGGGGCGAAGGGCCTGTACTGCGCTGTACTATTCTATCTTCTAGGTTCTAAAACACAGGTCAATGGGCAACGTCCGAACATCAGATAATAGGGCAAGTACCCCGTAGCATTATTGTGCGTGCATTTGCAACAGTGAATCAAATGAGCGATGTGCTGAATCCACTTACTCTTCTGTCCAATCTCCAAAGTGCCGGGCATGTCCAGTAAGGTCCAGTTAAACCTCTCGGGCTGAGGATCACCCTGCGGGTGATAGAGGGTAGTTCTGTATTTCTCAACCCCAAGCATACCCAGTAATTCATGTATAAGTCTGCTCTCGAAGTCCCGTGCCTGATTACTATGGATCCGCCGGGGAAGGCCATAATAAACAAGGTACCTCTCCCATAACACCTCCGCCACTGTGGTCGCTTTCTGGTCCTTAGTGGGAAATGCCTTCGCATATCTAGTGTAGTGATCCGTGATGACTAAGACATTCGCGGTGTTGCTGGTGTCTGGCTCAATAGACTCGAAATCCATCCACACCAGGTCCATGGGTCCTACACTCTGTAATTGGGACAAAGGAACCGCCGGCGCAGGCAAGGTCTTCCTCCTGACGCAATGACTGCATGTCTTACAGTATTCTTCCACCTCCCCCCTCATCCGGGGCCAGTAAAACCGGTCCTTGACTAATCCATAGGTCTTCTCTACTCCTAAGTGCCCGGAATCATCATGTAGAGCCTGGAGCACAGCCTTCCGATACTTCTCAGGCATGACCAGCTGCCAGCGCCGGGGGGGGTGGTCCGGAGGCGACGTGACCCGCTACAAGACGTGGTTCTTCAGCTTCAACCGAGGCCACTCCTTCAGTAGTAGGGGAACGGAAGCATGTTTCGCTTTCTCCACCTGCCCCATATCACCCTGGCTAACCGCGTACCAGGTAGTGCCAATGCTCGGGTCTTATGGCTGAGCCGCCTTCACTTCCTGGGGGCTCAACTCCGGCAGCTGCCTGTTCCTCAGAGCAGTCAAATTACAGTAAACAGTGGGTAGTGCGTTATCGTCAGCCCCCAGTTGATCTACTGCCCGATCCGTTCCCATCTGTGCTCCTACTTCCCCGTCGCTCCCAACTTGACACATGGCCTTTACTCCCGTGGCAGGGACACTCTTCCACTCCTCAACCGTGACTGACTCATCGTGCGCCCGACGAGACAGGGCATCTGCATCGATGTTCCGACTCCCCGGGCGGTACTTCAGGCTGAACTCATAGGCAGACAAGGCCGCTAACCACCGGTGCCAGTAGTGTCCAGCTTCGCCAAGGTCAGGATATAAGTGAGGGGGTTGTTATCAGTTCTCACCTCAAACTGGGCCCCGTATAGACAGTCACTCAACTTGTCCACCACCACCCATTTCAACGCCAAGAACTCCAGCTTGTGAGTGGGATAGTTTCTCTCAGATGGCGACAAGCTCCGACTGACAAATGCCACCGGCCTCGATCCATTTCCCTGTTCCTGGTACAGGACAGCCCCCAGACCCTCGTGACTGGCATCAGTGTGTAGAACATACGGCTTCCGGGGATGAGCAAAAGCCAACACGGGGGCCTGTGTCAGTGCCCTTTTCAGAGATTGGAATGCCTCTTCACATTGAGCATCTTACCTCAATCCAAAAGGCTCCCCCGGGTTCAAGTATCCTCCTACCTCCGACCCTCGGTCTCCCTTCCTCCTCCTCCCCACAGGTGGATAGCCACACAGCATCTGGTTCAATGGATGACTCATTTTCGCATATCCTTTCACGAATCGCCGGTAATATCCACAAAACCCCAAAAACGAGCGTAAGGCGCTCACCTTCTGAGGTCTCGGCCAGGTGGTTACTGCGGCTATCTTACCCAGATCGGTGGCCACTCCAATTCGCGAGATTATGTGCCCGACATAACTGACTGACGTCTTGCAGAACTGACATTTATCCAGGGAAAGTTTTAACCCTTCCTCCTTCAGCCGACTCAGCACCTTCAGCAGCCCCTCCTCATGTTCCTCCAACGTAGATCCAAACACTATCAGGTCGTCCAGGTACACCAATACCTCCAGCAGCTTCATGTCCCCCACTGTCCTCTCCATGAGCCGCTGAAAGGCGGCTGGGGCCCCCGATATGCCTTGGGCATTCGTTCAAACTGGAAAAATCCCAGGAGCAGATAAAGGCCGTCTTCTCTTTACCGGTCTCACTCATCGGAATCTGGTAATACCCACTCCGCCAATCCAATACTCTGAACCACTGTGCACCACTCAGACAGGCCAAGGCATCTTCCACCCTCGGGACCGTATATTGGTCGGGAACAGTGCGCCGGTTCAGGTTCCTGTAGTCCACGCACATGCGTACCTTCCCATTTTCTTTCCTTGCCACCACTATGGGGGACGCATAGGGGCTTCGGGACTCCGCGATAATCCCTGCGTCTTTCAACTGCCGCACATCTTCCACATCTGCTGGTGCCAACCGCCTCGACCTTTCTCTAAACGGGGTGTCATTTGTCACCCTGATAGTGTGCCGAGTGCTCTTGGAACACCCTACATCAAACTCACCCTGAGAAAAGACATCCCCTAGCTTCAGCATCTTCTCCACCAGCCTGTTCTTATACTCCGGCGGTACAGGGGAGTTTTCAAAATTAAAGGCCTCCTCGGTCAGCCGCTCCCTGTTCTCCTATAGTTCTCCTCCAGTGGGCTTCACGGGGGCGCTGGACATCACCGTCACCGGGAACAAGTGCGCAAGGGGCATCCCGCGCTTAAAGGTGATCTCCCGCTCCGTTATGTTCCTTGCCATCACCCCCATCCGCCGTGCCTGTACAGCTGAGGGCCTCTGCAATTCAGGTCTCACCAGCGCCGCAGCCGGGAACCGGGACTCCGCTTCCAGGTCGTCGGGGGCGTCTACTAGGAGGGCCTCGCCCGCCGGTACTCCGGGGAATCTGGGGGTCCCCATCACTAATGCCGCCTCCCCTAGCCATATCACCTTAGGCCTCGCCTGAGTGCACCACACCGTCCCTCGTTTGCACTCAGGATCCAGCCCCTGGGGTCACCCACTCCTTCGTACACCGCTCGAAACACGGGGTTTACCGAGAGGGTCTCCAGAAAGTTCTCCCCCGCCTTCTTCTTACAGGCTCCCAGGAGCCGTCGCACCAGAGGGGAGTTAGTCCCCACCAGTAGGGCAGCGCCATCGGTTTCCTCCGGGTCCGGACAGACCAGAACCAGCGTCTCAAGGGCTTCCGACACTTTCACATCGCCCTCCAAGAATTCCAATCCCACTGACAGGTACCCATCGTACGGGTAATCACCGTCACTTATACCCCAAGTCTCCAGTGCATTTAACGGGGTTACTGGCAAATGCTTCAGATATTTGTTGTAGAACGACCTGTACAGTAAGGTAGCCGGCGATCCGGTGTCAAGGATGGTTTTCGCAAAGATTCTCTCTATCCGTAGGGACACGCTGGAACGGGGTCCCACCAGTCCGTCCGGAATTTGGGCTTGTACTTTCTGGGGTTCCATAGCTGTTTTCTGGGAACGTATTCCTCTTGAGACTCCAGTCCGTTCCCTCACTGAGCCTCTTCTAAGTTTCCCGACACCTCTCCCTTCTTAGTGGCCCGGGGGCCCTCCCCCCTCGGAGCATCTCGTCTCTCACAATCCCTCCGCAAGTGACCCGCTTCCCCACAGCTGTAGCACACCCCCGGCCACTCACATTCCCGCCAGAAATGCCCCTCCCTCCCACAGTTATAGCACCCGCTACCCGCCGCCTCTCCCGTCCCGGTACGCACCCCGCCCCCCCCCGGGACCCCTTGGATTTCTCTGACCTCACCCCACTACCATCTCCTGAACCGCTGAAGACCGTCCCGGGGGTCCGAGCCCTCTGGTCGGCCCGAAGCACCCTCCTCCGCCCGCACCTCTCTAATCAGCTGCCCGAATGATGGAGGGGGGCTCCTCGTATATGACTGCCGGATACTCCAAGCCACCCTGTCATCCTCCCGGGAACCTCTACATATCTGGCTCATCCTCAACTTCGCCACTTCGTCCGCCTTCACTACCCCTCGGCGCCGCAGCATCGTTAGCTTCTCTTCCAGCCGGAAAATGTATTCTGAGAGCGTTTCCCCTCTTCCCTCTCCCATCTGTTGAAACTCCGCTAAATGTTGCCAAACACTCAGACAGGGAAGCCGAAGGGCGTTCCGCTCTCAACTCGCGGGCTACACGGGCCGCCCCTCCCCTTAAGCTTTCCACCAATCGCTGTCTCTTTTCCTCATCCGAAACTGGCCACACCTCTAACAACTGGGACGTATCCTCAACCCAGGCCTCATATTCGTCCTCCCCTTCCGTGGTGGGACTGGCTCCCGAGAAAATCCTCAGCTTCGGGCGGGGCCCCTCAACCCTTCTCGCCAGGGAGGTAATGGCAGCCGCTAACTCGGAGGTCTCAGCCCTAACTGGGGGACGGGGCCTGGCCAAGCCTTCCCACTCCAACCCTCCACCCCTGGCTACTGGTACCTCCCCTGGGGCCTCATCTAGCTCCTCCTCCGGCACCTCCTCACTTTCGTCCTCCGGGATGGTGTGGAGACCCCACTGCCCTGCCTCCCCCTGGACGTGGACTGTCGCTGGTAGTTCCAACGTCATGACGTCGGCACCAACATCCAGCTGGACTCCAGTTCTTTCCCACCTCTTCTAGCTATAAGTTCTACCTGCCCGATACCTTTAATCAAACTCAACCCTCGCACCAGTATATCTGCCGAAATGCGGAAATCGACCCTACTTAGCACGCACGCATGATTCACGGGTATATCCTCTAATTCACACCAACTTCCAAACTTATCTCGATCCATCTTCGCACGAATATACAGCTTTACCGATAATCCAGATCCGGACGGTAGCCTCCACTTGTAACGTTCAGTTATATTGGCGCGTGTATGTCTAGGGGAAATCCCACCCAGCTCCTGCCTCAACGCTTCCCACGGAGTAGGTGCCCGACCGAATCAGGACCAAACATCAATCATCAGCCAGCACACCCAGTAAATTTCAACAAGTACACTTTATAGATATTACTAATTCTATGACATTAATATAAATTCGATACAGAAAAGGAAGTAATGGGAAAAAAAAGCGCCAACACTTATCAAAGTCCAAGTTCTTCGCACGCAACCGTTGGAGCTCAATTGATTCCGGACGACCACCCGAGTCCTGTCGACTCACGGCCCGGGACCACCCGGAGTGATCGACCGGAGCCTTTCCGCACGTCCACCGTCCTCCTCGTCTCTCCTCCGACACCCCGCCAAAACCCTGTTCCCAGTCATATGATACAGTATTATATCCGAAAACAAAACGATACATGACCACCCACTGGTTAATAGCATCCTGCTATCTATAATAACCCAAGCAACTGTCTAGCTAGAGACTTTCTCAGAATTCCACAGTATAACATAAAGAAGCCATTTTAAATTTAACAAAAAAAAAAGAAAGACCCCGTACACTAAGATCAGTTATTTAATTCTTCGGCCGTTTTTTCTCCAATTAGACATTAAAACCTTCCATTTTTGTCAGGCATTACGTTTCCAAATTGCTTCTTCTGCCTTCAGACATTTATCTAAGTGCCAGGTCCCAGCCAAAGGCCAAATTTCACTACCCAATTTCTGAATTAGGCATGACGATAACTTTCAGTAATTTTTTTCTCTTTCAGGGTCATCTCTACAGAGTTTAAATAATGGCGTATTATTCCCGGACTTATCTAATGTTTGCCTCATATTTCCTAGTCGGGTGGGTCAGCCGCCTCCTTCTCTCACATCCACTTCAGGGGCCTGACCTTCGCGTGGGGTGTTTCCCCTCTTAATAACCGGTCTAAGGCTGGATGCTGATGCGTCAAGAGTGCGGTTTTACCACCTTATAACCTATAAACCCTACTCCCCGTTAACCTTGAGCACCTATCCCCGTTAATCTTGTGCGGTGTCTCTCTGCAGCCACTTCAGGTTCCTGACCTTCGCGTGGGGGATTTCCTCTCTTAACAACCGGTCTAAGGCTGGGTGCTGAGACAGGCAAATTGTCATAAGATTACCCCCAAACGTATTTACAATATCCGTATAGACTGCAGGGGAGAGCCTGTTCCCCTGTGTTTGGCCAAACGTCTGCTCTGTCCTGTGCTGGTCAATTTATCGCGCTATGTACAACGCCCCCCCTCACGTCAATTAGAATGGTCACCAGCCTGAAAATGGAATAGGTTACTGCCGCTAACCCACTGTCCTATCGCGGTGACGCATCCAAAGTAAAATGTAATAGATCACTGTTGATGATCCATTGCCCAATTCTTCAGCTCTCACAGACTTAAATACTCACAGTACCTCGCAAACTTTAATACTCACAATATCCAGTCAGGACCACTGTTACCCCTTCTTCTGACCTGTGGTACTCGGGCAATTCTCGACTCAGGTTTCGGAAGGAGTCCGTCAGAGGATTACCCGCCAGACGAAGGGATAGTCAAGGTGGACAACTGATGAGACAGATCAAGGTAAATCTTACCTTGTGGGCCCATTCGTCTCAGGTCACCGCAACCGAGTCGATCACTGACGCCGTCTCACGGGGATGCCTCGTCTTGGACTCCTGGATGGCTCGCCAGTATGTCAAGGCGGATCGACCCGATGCAAGAGCGCAAGTACTACAATAAGACACGCAATGCTTGATTAAACTTTACTCTTTATTCATAGAATGTTATTGGGGAAGTTACAGACTGATCTCCCGAAAAGCCAATCCGGACGCAACCCTCACCCGAATCACAATTCTTCACAATTTATACCATTGATCATCACGTGCGCAGGAAATCTTACAATGACACCAGTTAACACAGTTTTAGAATAGTTTCGATCACATGTTAAGATACTGTTAGATATAAATCATCATTGCTTAGTTATAATTATTTGCTGCCAAAGGTAGCCTAGATACAAAATCATCATTGGTTATTTATAATTATTTTCCACCAAAAGCTGACCCATCAGTTCCTCATGCGGACACCTTCCCCTTTTCTGTAGAACATTCTGGTCCCTCTGCTATCCTGCCCACATTTAGTTATACCTGAAGATGTCCCTTAAATCATTCTATACTCATATTTATTTATGCCTCAAAACGCTTCTTCAGTTAGTCTTTTCTCATATTCGGTTTTACCTATCTCTCTATGTTATACCTATCCCTCTACTCTATCACGATCACTGAGAAGATATTGTCTTACCCATTCTCTTTCACTCAGTCTGTCACTCAACAAGTTTACAGGAAATCACAGAACTCACAAAGAAGGGAACCCTGACAGAGGATTCCCCGCTCTTCCCCAGCCTGGTGATGGGGAAAGGCTCCCAGTCCCAGGGAGTGATGTGAGAATCCTTTGTGGAAATGAGGAATGGGTTGGCAAAGTTGGACAAAATGCTGAAAGAAGTTCTGGAGCTCGGTACGGTAAAACAATACATTGAACTGAAAATCACATTAACACATTGCAGACTGAACAATGTTAGAATATAGAACAGTATAGCACAAGGACAGGCCCTTCAGCCCAAAATATTGTGCTGAATTAAATAAATTAGTCACCTAATGGCCAACTAAATTAATCCATTCTGCCTACATAATGTCCATATCCTTCCATTTTCTCACATTCTTGTGCCCCTCTAAGCATTTCTTCATAGTCTCGGATGTATCAGTCTCTCCCACCACCCCAGGTGCACATTCCAGGAACAGTCTCGGTGTAAAAATACGCTTGTCACTTTAAATGCATACTGTTTGATAATAGATATTTCAAACCTGGGGAAAAATACTGTCTGTCTACACTACCTATGCCTTTCATAACCTTAAACTATCATAATTCCGCTCGGTCCCCACCGGAGAAAACAACCCAATTTGTCCAACCACATGTCCACTAATCCAGGCAACGTCGTCGTAAACCTCTTTTGCACCCTCTTCAACTCTTTGACATCCTTCCTAGAATGGGCAACCAGAACAGTATGCAATACCCCAGATGTGGCCGAACTAGTTGTGTATGGTGCAACATAATTCCTGACTTTGGAACTCAACAGCTAGACAAGTAAAGGCAAGGAAGCCATATTCCTTCGTAACCCCCCTATCAATCTGTATAGCCACTTTCAAGGAGGTTCCCAAGATCTTTCTGGTCATCAACGTTGTGTCTTTACGTTTGACCTACCAAGGGGCAGCACCTCACTTTGGACAAGGATAAACTCCATCAGCCATTTCTACACCCATATCTGCAATTTATCTACAGTTTACCTTGCCAGTCTTCCACGTTATTCACAACACCAAGCTTAGTCTCACCTGCATACTTACTGACCCACCCATGTACATTTTCATCCAGGACATTTATATACATCACAAATTGCAGAGGACCCAGCACAGATCCCTGCGGAACTTCACTAATCACAGATCTCCAGCCAGAATGGGTCCCCTTGACTAACACCCGTTGTCGTGGGCAAGCCGGTTCTGACTTCATATGGCCAATTCACCCCGGGTCCCATCCATCTTAATCTTTTGAATCAGTGTCGTATGTGGGATCTTGCTAAACGCTTCACTAAAATCCATGCAGACGCCATCCGTAGCTCAATCGTTGTCAATCATCCTGGCCCCTTAGTCTCTCCCTGTGTGCAAGTAGAAGGAGGACAGTCAGATGGTCAGATTTGCCGCTGTCTAGGGTGAAGCGAGGCATTTCAGATAGTAGTGCAGCAGTCGTCGAGTGTGCTGGGTCGGGTGCTGCAGGTGATGTGCTGACGTAACTGGGCAGAGACTTATGCAAGCTAGGCTGGTGTCCGGCAAAGAAATGAAAGCCCTCGGGGTATGTCTTTTCCTGTTTCTTTATAATGACATTAAATACACCCCGTGCTTGCTTGACATCTGCTTTTGACAGTGTACAAACTGCGGTGAGGATCAGGGCGCGGAACTCTTTCGGTAAGAAGGAAGGTCGACACTTAATCGCTAGATGGTCCATGTCTTGAGAACAAGAATGAAACAAGAGCGCCATGTCCGAGTGCCATGATCAGTTAATGACGAAGCGGACGCCGTCGCCTCTGTTCTGATCGGATGCTCCCGACCGACCCATCTGGTAGACTGAGGCTGAGTGTTACAGGTGAGCAGTGTCTCAGTGAATCAGAAAACACAACAATCACTTGTTTCCCTCCAGTACAGCGATCTACACCTCGCCCCGGTGACCTGCACTCTAGTGAATATACACTGGCCAGGAGGATGCTACGGAGCAGTGGTCGCGTACCGTCGTTAAGGCGACCGTAGAGATTGTAGAGAGAGAGAAGCCGAGATGCGAGATCAGATCGGACGCATCTGCAAGGTGGAGACGGCTTGACGGTGCAAGTGACCATTGTTTCCATAATGACCCCGGGCCCGCGGATTTTACACTGTCCTCCTATAGTACCGTGCTCTCACCTGCTATCTGTGCTGTTGCTCTTTTAACCGGGCCACTGAAAGTACGGCCGTTATTGTATTAACACCGATGGTATTCATCACAGCGTGCAGTTGTGAATCCCCTTTTGTCAGAATCAGAATCAGGTGCAACAGCATATACCGTGAAAAATGTACTGGGGTAGTGATCATGGGTTCAATACCCTTTCAAAACTCGGGTGGCAGAGGAGAAGAAGCTGTTCCTGAATCTTTGAATGTGTGTCGTCAGGCTTCTTTACCTCCTTCCTGATTGCAGCAACGAGACGAGGGCAAAACCTGTGTGATGCCGGTCTTCAATGATCACCGACGCCTTTTTGAGGATTGGCTCCCTGAAGAAGTCATGTTTCAATCACTGGGTTCCCTCTCTGCCCATCTACTGAAAGTCTGGGAAATGAAGCTGCCCAGTACAGGAATACCCTTCTCATAGATGGGAACCACTCGTAATCATTGTTCTTTTGTCTCTCATAATTTATTCACAAAACTGGTAGCATGTCTTTCTCCTTGCAGAAGGGCACTACATGAAACATGATCTACATGGAAAGCTGGTGGAGAGAATCCGCATTTTTTGCATTTGGTCAGTGGCGAATAAACCGATTATAAAAGGAAATACTATCAGAAATATCTGAAGTTTCACAGCACTTTTGCCTTCATTTCCAGAACAGAGAGGGGCTGGGAGAAAACAATCATTTATGTTGGACCAAAATGTGCCACGGTCTCATCAGCTAAGTGATTAATTCATTACTGGCTATATGTTCCAGAGAATTAAAAATGCAATCGTTGTTTATTCATGCAGATCTTCAAGAGGATATTATGCAGCAACAGTCACAGTTTCCACGAATACACTGAGCAAAATCTACTTTGCAGAAGTAATGATGAAGATGTGTTTGTTTTGTTAATACTGATAGGAGGAATTAGGTGAGTAAATATAGGGAATGCCGTTAATTTGACATGAAACTATAGCATGTTCAGAAGACATATATAGTGGTGGTCTGATAACAACGATTTTGTAACATCAAGGTCCGAAATATTATTTAAACTGCACAGGGTTTGGGCGAAATTACACTGAAATCCAGTGTAAATTATGTCAAGATTAGGGCAAACAAGCGCTAAATTCTCACGCCCATGGATAGTCAGTGATCATGTGTAAAAATGTTGAGAGAGATTGACAAGGTAGGTGGTGAAAGTTTTGAATTCCAGTGCCTCTTTTCTAAGTTCGAAACCTGGACTTGGGAAACGGTCGTTACTCAGATCTGTAAACATGAGAGCGTGGGACAGAATGTGTGACTCCCGGTTCCGCTCCGTCTGGCCACACGATCAAGGCTAACCTAACCCTGGTCTCAAGTCCATGCTCCGATATGCACATCATTCAGCATTAATTCCAAGAGGTCCAAACACTCTTCAGTCTCGGCTGAAAATATTGAATATCAGCCCGTAGACGTCCCTCCCGCTACCCGACCCCAACTAGCACCACAGTCAGGATCTTACATGAAACTAATAAATCGTAATCAACGGCAATGGAGTAGCGGATTTCACGACACATGCCTGGTGATAATAGACCTGATTCTGATTCTGAGGTGAGAAGGTGCTCAAACACCAGAGGCGCAGAACGACTTGTAAGCGGACTCGGATAAAAACTGCACCAGGAAAACCAGGGTCTTACATGACAGCAGTGTGTGTGTGTGTGTGTGGGGGGGGGGGGGGGGGGGGCTGCGCGCGCATGTGTGGGTGGGTGTGTCCACGCAAGCAAATTTGTTCGCTGGAAATTTGGTCCAATGAGCTCTGCAGCTTCTGATGACGAATCAAAAAATGTGGCCCCGAGACCCGGAAGTGCGTTTCTGCCTCCGAGTGTAACAGAAGGCAGAGTCTGTTCTCTCGATATGGCGCTGCTGCCGTTCCCAGCACTTGTTCTTTGTTTCTTCATAACTGCTGGTGAGGGTCACTCGGACGGTTAGTGGTCAGAGAATCAGCAGAGCGGCGGGTAGATGCAGGGAAGAAGAATAGTTTACAAGAGACGATCTTATTGAGTCGGGTACAGATCTGTACAGTATCTGTACAGACTGAGCTACGCACGTTTCTCCCGTCTATCCACCTTTGTCGCTTTACACTCATACGATTTTCTCTTTTTCAGGCGAGTCTCTGGGTTTTACCATCAAAGCAGAGCGCAGACAGATACAGGCACCCGTCGGGGGAAGTGCGTTGTTTCCAGTGCGGCCATCGGACAAGATCGCCAGTGGAAGCTGGACCTTTCAAGAGAAAACGGTCTGTCAGTGGATCGGTAAAGACGTGTCTGTTGATAACTCTTATAAATCACGAGTTCAGCTCTTCATCCTCAACGGGTCGCTACTGCTGAAGTCGGTGAAGAAGTCAGACAGTGGGGAATACCTGGTGAACATGGTCCCAACCAGCGGCTTACAAGCCTCAGCGACCGTCACTCTCCAAGTCACTGGTAAGTGAGACGCTGGTCTCGTTCCCTCATTTACTGTAGGGCTTCTATTTTTCTCTTTAATCGTGTGTTTTACCTTTACTGTCCAATTTAGTATATTACACTATGAGTCACTAACGTCTTGAAGGTTTATCTTTTTGTTGATCGGGAAGTGTTAGCCAATTCATAAGATGTCCCTGTCCTTTATTTACTGTGGCATCTTGCCAGAAAGGCGTCGGCTGGCTGGACAAAATAAGATCGAGGGTACTTGTGGGTGTGGAACCCGAGGCCGTGTGACCCCGGCTCAGCACAACTTTCACATCTCGCATGATTACGCCAGTTTATTTCTAAAAACGGAACTACTCTTTGATACGGGAGTTATTTCGATTTTTTTCCCACTGATTTCCGTTTCGTATTCCTTTTTGTAAATCCGATGTGACGTCAATAGTGACCGGGCGGTGCCGCATTCCCAGTTACAGAATGAATTCTTACATCCCGCGTTTGAATCACATTAACTCTTTTGTATCTGTGTGGGGGGGGGGGGTGAGTGGATTGGGGTGTTGGTTGTGTGCTTGTGGTATTGACCTGATGTCGCTTTGTGTGATCTTGTGGGCAGTTGAACTCCTGCACGTCTGCTGAAGTGTCCTGTGATGCCCAGAAAAACATTGCCAACACTGGAACCCTGATAGATTCTTTCAAAATAGACACGGATGTTCAGAATCAGAAGATAATCCCGCGATGAAATATGAAACGTTTAATAGGAAGACAGAGGTTGTGAAAAAATGTGTTCACAAAGGGTGGAAAGAACGTGCTTTGTCACCTGATGAAAAGATCAACCTGACCAAATGTCACGTGTGTAATGGTTCACATGTATAACTAGAAAGTTATTTCTGTTGCTGTAGACAAGGATGTAGCTTAGGTGAGCCATGCCCATTGGCTGTCGGGTGAGCCATGCCAATTGGCTGTCAGGTGAGCCATGCCAATTGGCTGTCGGGTGAGCCATGCCCATTGGCTCTCGGGTGAGCCATGCCCATTGGCTCTCGGGTGAGCCATGCCCATTGGCTGTCGGGTGAGCCATGCCCATTGGCTGTCGGGTGAGCCATGCCCATTGGCTGTCGGGTGAGCCATGCCAATTGGCTGTCGGGTGAGCCATGCCAATTGGCTGTCGGGTGAGCCATGCCCATTGGCTGTCGGGTGAGCCATGCCCATTGGCTGTCGGGTGAGCCATGCCCATTGGCTCTCGGGTGAGCCATGCCCATTGGCTCTCGGGTGAGCCATGCCCATTGGCTGTCGGGTGAGCCATGCCCATTGGCTGTCGGGTGAGCCATGCCAATTGGCTCTCGGGTGAGCCATGCCCATTGGCTTTCAGGGCGATGCAGCTTCCAGAATACCTATTCAACCACGATAATGATCTTGAAGAAAATCTGATGATGCAGCCAGTGACATGTAATCTGAGCATTCAGATTCTGTACAGCCATCTCAAATAACCACAGAGGGAATTGCCACATTTTTCTCCAGTGACTGAAAGACAAAATAACCCAGGTGGGATAACTCGGAAATTAAAACAAAAACAAACAACCAAAAATATCAGCAAGCCAGGCAGAAACAGTGGAGAGAGAAATATAACACAATAGGTTTCAGTTGTATGACGTTTCTTCAGATGCTGTTTTGAGAGATCAATAATGTTCTCAGCAAACCATGGCCTCCTGTTCTGCCTTGGATCTGTGCTCCCAGATTCTACAGAATGGGCAAATGTATACCCTGTCACAACTTGACCACAGCCTTGCACAATCACCAGACAAGGCAAATTTGGTCTAAAATCTCCAGTGTGAGCCGAGAAACTATTAAGTCGCCAGTGCATGTTCAGAATTGAATGCAGACGACACGTTCTTTGACAGATCTCCACAACAGTTTCCAGGTTGTTAATATGAATATTTGCATGAAATAGATGGCTTTGTTGCCAAGTTTGCAGATGATAGGAAAGTTGGTGAAGTGGCAGCTAGTGTTGAGGAAACAGGTAGGATGCAGACAGACGTGGACAGATTAGGAGAATGGGCAAGAAAGTGGCAAGTGAAATGCAGTGCTGGGAAATGCATGGTCATGGACATTACTAGTAGAAATAAATGTGCGGACTAAGTTCTAAACGGGGAGAAGGTCCAAAAATCTGAGGTGCAAAAGGACTTGGGAGTCCTCATCTTAGAAGAGAGGTGCTGGTATTGGAGAGAGTCCAGAAGAGGTTCACAAGGATGACTCCAGGAATGAAAGGGTTATCATATGCAGAACTTTTGATGCCTCTGGGTCTGTACTCACTGGAATTCAAAAGGATGAACGGGGATCTCATTGAAACCATTCAAATGTTGAAAGGCCAAGGCAGAGTAGTTGTGGATTGGACGTTTCCCAAGGTGGGAGAGTCTATGAGAGGAGGGCACAGGATAGAGAGGCATCCATTCAAAACAGAGGTATGGGGAATTCTTTTTTAGCCAGAAGGTGGTGGATTTGTGGAATTTCTTGCCACGTCCAGGTTGTTGGGTGTATTTAAGGCAGAGATTGATAGATTCTTAGAAACATAGAAAATACCTACAGCAAAATATGGGCCCTTCAGCCCACAAAGCATGTCCTTACCTTAGAAGTTACCTAGGGTTACAGACAGCCCTCTATTTTTCTAAGCTCCATGTATCTATCCAGGAATCACTTAAACGACCCTATCGTATTCGCCTCCACCACCGTCGCCGGCAGCCCATTCTATGCACTTACAATTCAATGTGTAAAAAGCTTACCCCTGACATCTCCTCTGTACCTGCTTCCAAGCACCTTAAAACTGTGCCCTCTCGTGCTAGCCATTTCAGCCCTGCGAAAAAGGCTCTGACTATCCACATGATCAATGCCTCTCATCACCTTATACACCTCTGTCTGGTCACCTATCATTCTCCATCCCTCCAAGGAGAAAAGACTGAGTTCACTCAACCTATTATCATAAGGCAACATCCTTGTAAATCTCCTCTGCACCCTTTCTATGGTCTCCACGTCCTTCCTGTAGTGAGGTGACCAGAACTGAGCACAGTACTCCAAGTGGGTCTGACCAGTTTCCTATAGAGCTGCAACATTACCTCTCGGCTCTTAAACTTAATCCCATGACTGATGAGGACCAATGCACCATACGCTGCCTTAACCACAGAGTCAACCTCAAGGTTCTCAAGATCCCTCTGATCCTCCACACTGTCATGAGTCTTACCATTAGGGCTATATTCTGCCATCATATTGACCTCCACACTATCCATAACATCCCCAACCGTTGTGTCATCAGCAAATTGACTAACCCATCCCTCCACTTCCTCATCCAGGTCATTTATAAAAACCACAAAGGGTACTGGTCCCAGAACAGATCCCTGAGGCACAACACTGGTCACCGACCTCCATGCAGAATATGACACATCTACAATCACTCTTTGCCTTCTGTGGGCAAGCCAGTTCTGGATCCACAAAGCAAAGTCCCCTTGGATCCCATGCCTCCTTACTTTCTCAATAAGCCTTGCATGGGGTACCTTATCAAATGCCTTGCTGAAAATCATATCCACTACATCTATGGCTCTACCTTCATCTATGTGTTTAGTCACATCCTCAAAAAATTCAATCAGGCTCGTAAGGCACAACTTGCCTTTGCCAAAGCCATGCTGACTATTCTTGATTGGACATGGAATCAAAGGTTATGGGGAGAAGGCTGGGAAATGCGGTTGAGGAGGAGAAAAAAAGATCAGCCGTGATTGAATGATGGAGCAGACTTGGTGGACCAAATGGCCCAATTCTGCTCCTATGTCTTATGTTTATATGTGTGGAAACAGAACGATACCAGCATTGGTTACCAATATACACTTGTGTTCAAAAGCGATACAGGTATTTCATTGTTGCTTTGCAGCTATAATTTGGTTATTGAGTGAGGAGCTCTGCATTGTTCAACAGTATGTGTTATGCTTGTTGTAACAAAATCAGACATTTATGCCAGTTTGTCTTTCCATCAGCTGAGAAGTATACTATAGATTCATAAAGTCATGCAGCATTCAAACTGGCCATATCCCATCCGTTTAGGATTTTAGGACTGTTAATATTCAATAGGTTTCGATGAGATACCCCCCGTAATTTTCCAAACTCCTGTGACAACAGGCCCAGAGGCATCGAACACTCCTCATCCTCTTCAGTCCTGGAATCTTTTTTGTGAAGAAAAATCCCTCTGTTTTTTTTTTAGCTGTCCGGCCCAACAAATCCTCTGAGCTGGAAATTCTTACGTAGCCTGAAAAATGTGCAACACTTTAAATTAACATTATACAATATAAAACAAAATTCAAACTGCACAGCAACAAAGGCTACGTGTGCAGGAACATTTCAGCTACTGCCGCGACACGGACCTGCACAGTTTGGAGGGAACCCTACCTGTTAACCTCCTCCGGACCCTCTCCAATTCTGACACACAATTTCTATGAAGAGGGGCCCGACATCGATCACAGTACTACAAGTGCTGTCTGATCAATACCGTACAAAGCATCTGCATTACTTCATGGGCTATTATAAGACCATAAGATATAGGGGCAGAATTAGGCCATTTTGCCATTTATTCATTCAATTTGATCCAATTTTCCCCTCCACCCCAATCTCCTGCCTTCTTCTCGTATCCCTTCATGATTTGACCGATCTAGAACCTATCAAACTCTGCCTGAAATATTCATAAAGACTTGGCCTCCATCACGGTCTGTGTCAAAGAATTCCACAGATTCGCTAGTCTCTGGCTAAAGAAACTCCTCCTTATCTCCGTTTTAAAAGGACGCTCGTCTATTCCCAGGCTGTGTCATTTGATCTTAGGCTCCGCCCCTGTAGAAACAACCTCTCCATATCCACTCATTCAAAGTTTTTCACAATACGACATGTTTCAGTGAGGTCACCCCTCATTCTTTTGAGTTGCAGTGAGTACATCCCCAGAGCCATCGAAAGCTCTTCATATGATAAGCCAGTCAAATCTGGAGTCATTTTTGTGAACATCCTTTGACTCCTCCCCAGAATCAGCACATCATTTCTAAGATAAGATGTCAAAAACTAAACACAATACTCCATCTGTGGCCTCACCAGTCATACAGTACATCCTTATTTTTTATGTTCTTGTACTGGAATGAATGCTAACATTGCATTTGCTTTCCTCACCACAGACTCAGCTTGCAAGTTAACCTTAAGCAAATCCTGCACAAGGACTCCCAAGTCACTTTGAACTTCCATTCTTTGTATTTTCTTGCCATTTAGAAAATAGTCATTGGTTTTCCTTTCTTCTACCAAAGTGGATAACCATTCATTTCCAGACACTCCCATTGCAACTGCCATTCCTTTACCCACTCTCCTAATCTCTCTGACCTCCTCTAGCCTCCCTACGTCCTCCAATCTACATGACTTCATATCATCTGCAGACTTTGCAACAAAGCCATCAATTCCATCATACAAATCATAAACAAACAATGTGAAAAGATTCGGACCCTACATGGATCACTGTCGAACACCACTACTCACCAGCAGTCGACGAGAAAGGCTCGCTTTGTTCTCACTCTTTGCCTCATAAAAGTTAGCCCCTGCCTTATCCATGCTAGAATCATGGACAGAGAGTTGGATGATTGGTAGGAGGTAAAAAAAGTAGGAATAAAGGCAGCCTTTTCCGGCTGGCTGACTATGACTAGCGGTATTCCACAGGGGGCTGTGTTGTGACCACTTCTTTTAATTTTCTCTCAAAAATTTGAATGGCTTTGTGTCCAAGTGTGCAGGATGATATGAAGATAGGTGAAGAGACAGGTAGTGTTCAGGAAGCAGAGAGGCTACAGAATAATTTAAACAGGTTAGGATAATGCACAAAAAGTGTTCAATGGAATAGATTATTAGGAGGTGCATGAGCATACAAATATAGTAGAAGAGATAAATACATAGACAATTTTCTAAATTGAGAGATGGTCCTATGCATGATCCCCTAAAGGTTAATTTGGAGTTCGATTCAGTGGTGAGGAAGGCAAATATGATGTTGGTCTTCATTTCGAGAGGATTATAATATAAAAGCCATGATGTAATGTTAAGGCTTTATTCGATGCTGGTGAGGCCTGATTTGCAATATTATCAATGGTTCTGGGCCCTCTATCTAAGAGATGATGTGCTGAAATTAGAGATGGTTCAAAGAGCACTATTGAAAATGATTGCGAATTTGAAATACGTACCAGATGGGGAGGGACTGATGGCTCTGGGGCTGTACTTGCTGGAAATCAGAAGACTGAGGGAGGAAACTCATTGAAAACGATTGACTTTTGAAAAGTCTAGGTAAAATAGATGTGCAGTGGATGTTTCCTATGGTGGGGAGTCTAAGGCCAGAGGACACTGCCTCGGAATAGGGATGAGTCGATTTTGAAAGGAAATGAGGAGGAATTCCTTAGGCAGAGAGTGGTGAATCTGGGGAATTCTTTGCCACAGCGGCTGTGGAGGAAATCATTGGGAATATTTAAGGTACGGGTTGGCAGATACTTGAACAGTGAAGGCATAAAGGAATACGTGGATACAGCAGGTTAATGAGGCTGTAAGGAGACTGGATCATTTGAAATGGCAGAGCAAACTCGATGGGCCAAATGTCTAAAATGTCTAATTCTGCTCCTATCTCTCATGGTCTTATGATATTTAGGGAATCCTGTGCAAGAGCTCCCAGGTGCTGTTGCACCTCTGATTATTGAATTTCCTGTCTGTTTGGAAAATAGTCTGCACCTTTATTAGTTCTACCAAACTGCAAATCTCCTTATCTGATGTTCCACCTGGCTCTTCTTTGGCCATTCTTCCAATCTGTCCAAGTATTTTTGCGTACTCCCTGCTTCCTCAATAATACCTGTTCCACCACCTCCTTTTGTAATATCTGCAAAGCAAACAGTTCCGTCTTCCAATTATTGAGA
This sequence comes from Mobula birostris, assembly GCF_030028105.1. Classification (NCBI taxonomy): domain Eukaryota; kingdom Metazoa; phylum Chordata; class Chondrichthyes; order Myliobatiformes; family Myliobatidae; genus Mobula; species Mobula birostris. The sequence goes on along the minus strand of NC_092382.1, from coordinate 47,185,353 downwards.
TATAATGTGAAAAATAGTGGACCCAACACCGACCCCTGTGGAGCACCAATGTCAGCCAACAAGAATAGGTCACATTTCTTCGCACGCCTTGCACCTGCCAGTCGGTCAGTCGTCTATCATTGTTATTTCTTGCAATACCTTGGGAGCTTACCATATTAAACAGTCTCATGTGCAGCACCTTGTCAAAGACCTTCCTATGTAAATAACATCCACTGACCCTCCTTTGTCTATCTTACCTGTTGTTTTCTCAAAGAAATTCAGATTTGTCAGGCAAGATGTCCCGTGAGAGGAACAATGCTAACCTTGGCCCATTTAATCATGTCCCTCCAAGTACCCGAAATCTCATCCTTAATAACGGTATCTATCATCTTCCCATACACTAAACTCAGGAGAGCAGACTCAACCTGCAAATCAACTTTTCGGGAATCCTACACCAGGACTTCCAAGTACCTTTGCGCTTCATTGTTCAGTGTGTTTTTTTCTCCTTTTAGAAAGTAGTCAACCCTATCATTCCCTCTACCAAGGTTTATGACCATACACTTCCCAACACTGTATTCCATCTGCCATTTCTTTTCCTATACTCCTAATTACTCTATATCCTTCTGTAGCCTGTCTACTTCCTCAAACCCATCTGTCCCTCCACCTATCTTCATATTGACTGCTAAATTTGCAACAAACCCATCAATTCCATCATCCAAATCATTGACATATAACGAAAAACGAATCGGTCCCACCCAGACACATAAGGAACACGACTAGTCACCGGCAGACAACTAGAAATGTCTCCCTTTATTCACACTTATTGCTTCCTGTGCTCAGCCACTGCTTTATCCATATGATAATCTTTCCTGTAATACCATAGGGTCGTAGCTTGTTAAGCAGCATCATGTTTGGCACGTTTTCAGAGGCCTTCTGATGATCCAGGTACACAACATCAACCGATCCTTCTCTGTCTATCCGGCTTGTTATTTCAACAGATTTGTCAGGCAAGACTTCCCCTTGAGGAAGCCATGCTGACTATGCTTATTTTGCCATGTGCCTCCAAGTACCCTGAGACCTCAACTCCTCTCCTTCTAAAATCCGTATACGGTCCATAAACTTACTGCTGTTTTCCATCATGTCTATATCGTCTATGTTCAACCCCTCAGTAAATATAGATGTAAGTGTTCCATTTAAACTTAACCCCAACTATTTCGGCTCCATGCATGAATGCGCTGATCTTTCAGCGGACTAGTTTCATCCATTGCTATCCCTTTTCACTTACTTTCTCTGTGGAATCCATTGGGAATTTCCTTCACATTGGCTTCAGAAGCAAACTTATGCCTTGTTTTAGCCCTCATGATTACCTTCATTAGAATTATTTAGCATTTCCTATAGTCCTGAAAGACCTAATTTAGTCCTTAATTCCAATACCTACGATGCATCTGTTCCTGACTAGAATCTCAATATCTCTTCAATGCCAACTTTCACTAAATGTGTTGGCCGTATTATTTTAACCTAACAGGATTATACGGGCAACACACATCAAAGTTGCTGGTGAACGCAGCAGGCCAGGCAGCATCTCTAGGAAGATGTACAGCCGACGTTTCAGGCCGAGACCAATACAAACTATGCCATCTCAAAATTTCACCGTTGAAGCCTTCCAATTTACGAGATATGCCTATGCTAGAAAACAAGCTACCCCTGTCCACCAGCAACGCAGGTGTGCGCGCGCGCGCAGACACACACACACACACACACACACACACACACACACACACACACACACAAGTAAACGTACTGGATCAGATAACGACAGTACAAAAAGATTGTTACTTATCTTTTCACCCGTTTATTTCTTCGAGCTCAATCGGTGAGTGAACTTGGACCCGATATCAGGGAGGGAAGTGTTGTCATCTCCCCAGCGGTTCTACAAGTTCACTGCCTGATGTCAGAATTGTTAGAAATTATAAGGCCACCGATACAAAAGAACAATCAGTTTGATAAGCACTCCAGCCAAATCAATGGACTATTGATACAGAGAAGAATCAGTTTGATAGACACTCCAGCCACCTCAATTAAAGAAAGGAATGTCCCTCCTGGTTTGTTGGAGCTACAACTTAATTACAAAGATAAGAATATCCATCAAATTCATGCTTTAATTAAGAAAGAATGTCCTGTCTAGTTTCCATCAGGTACTGCCTTTGTCAAAATCAAAAGGTGTGAAAAGCCAGAAGGCATTTTATGTGGATCTGGGTGAATTTTAATCCTAATCTTGCTCCAAAGAAAGCAGCTCCGAGACATTATTCAAACACACTGCAGTCACAGACACTGACAGTACTTAACCCATTGTTTACAAATCTGAGAATCCCCCATTCCCTTAAAATTCTCTGTCTCTCCTCTCTCTGTCTCCTCTCTCTCTCTCACACACACACACACACACACACACACACACACACAAACACACACAGCTGTAGGAACGCTAAAAGTCAGGCAGCATCTACAGAAGTTAGTCTGCGTTTTGGCCTGGGAATTTTCATCAGATCTGGAAAGGACGAAATGCCATAATAATAAAGAAAAGGTTGTGGTCAGGGAAGGGAGTACAAGTTAGGGTGTGACAGGTGAATCCTGGCGAATGGGGAGCGGGATACAGTATGAAATAAGAAACTGGGAAATGATAGGTGGGAAATGTAAAGGAATGGATCCACGATCCATGTTCTTCTGTGTTTAGTTCTCGCCCACTTACTGCCTCATGGCATGAATTGTCTCCTTTGTGCTTCACTGGTTCGACCCTTTAATCAGCAAGCCACATTTCTACAGGTATATGTATAAAATCTTCCAGGGCTTTCCTTAAATCTGCTCGGAAAAGGATATTGCATAGCCCGCTTGGCTCTCTTGATTCATTGTGTGAGTTACCTTAAAGGCACTGTTTGCTTTCAGCGTCTGTTAAACATTTCGGGCTATTTTGCAATAGTTAACTGCGCAATTTCCAACAGCCGGTACAGTGTGCATCCTGTAGTACTGATGAAGCTTCAGAAAGATCCGGTATCAAAACCTACACGCAGCAACTTGCAACTTGATTGACGGTGGGTGTGACAGTGTGAAAACTGCAGCGAAAGATAAGATTCAGGAAGCCGGAAGAAACTGAGTTAAAACTCTCAGAAGAATCAGACTGGTTGTCAAAGTCTTTTCAGGGATACCACCGTAGGAATTACTCGGTGCAGAAATCCAGATAACTGCTCGCAAATTACTTTGGCTCATTAGTGCATGACTCTAGACAGGCAATTGTAAATTAAAAGAGATTTTTGAATCAGTGTCGGGGATTGAAATTGATATATTAAATGGTGATTATGTCTTAAAGCAGTTAGCTGCTGAATATAAATTATCCCTGACAATTTGGAGAAACACGATTTCTGCTTGAGATGGAAATCTCCGTCCTGTGTTGAACGGGCAGATCCAGGCGCCGAGTGAATCGAACCATACAGCTGCTGGAACTGCCTCCGGCTGCGACAGAGTTTCACCATTTTGAAGGAGAGTTCAGATGTGGTCGCCGCTAATCAGCGCGTTCTGGACTTCCGCGGCCCTTAACAACTCCAGACCAAAGTCACAGACTGAAACAATGGGAAACAACTGGCCCAGTCTCTATTGCCATCGTGCCACAAGGGATTTATGTTTTTTTGGCTACTGTGCTGACATCATCGGAGATACAGGCATGCTAAGACTGTAATGAACATCCATTGTTAAATGACACTTGTCTCAGCCCTGAAAGCCGCAGCGCTCAGGAAGCTCCGAAAAGAATTTTGTTTCTGATAACCCTGCCTTCTGGCTGCTTATCCGTATGCACATATGCACTGTGACTTCCACAGATGCCGCAGCGTTTCGGGAGTGGGGAATGAGATCGCCTACGTCGGCCTTGAGCGGACCGTGACTAGTTTCCACAGTTATATCTGGATGCAAAGTCGCAGGCGTTTCGTCATCGGAAGCTGATGACTCCTTTATTCTGAACCCCCGCTTCACTGCCAATGGTACAATTCCTCCAAACCGGGAAATACCTTGGCGGTGGCTGGATTACTCTGCTGTCTGTCTGGATGTGAGACCAAACTGAAATTAAACATTATAAAGCTAACTCAAGACCATCAGAAAATCCAGGGTTCAGGCCACTTGGCTGTTCTGGCCTCTGCCGCCATTCAAATGATCGTGCTGAACTATACTGACTTCACCTCTTCTCTTCCAGTTTTCCATAACTCCGTATCTTTCACATATTTATCAATTTCCACCCTACTTATATCCAATGATCCAGCCTCCAACAGGCGAAGAATTCCAAAGATTCACCTCCATCTGAGAGAAGACATTTCCACATACCCACCTTCTCAATGACCCGGCACTTACTTAGTGATTGTTGCTTCTTTCATGACTCCCCCACTTGTAGAAGGAATATATAACCATAAAAAGAGCAGTACAGTACAGGAACAGATGCTTTGGAACTTTGTATCTCCGGTGGCAATGATGTCAAATTACACTCTACCCATCTGCCAACACACCATCCCTATGTCTGCACTCCCTGTGTGTCCTTGTCTGTTAGACACCAATATGGCATCGACTAACATCACCACCCCAGGGATTAGCTTAGTGTTCAGCCCAGCATTAAGGAGTTAGTGTTCAGGTCCTATATCAGGGTTAGTGTTTGAGCTCTGCATTAGGATTAGTGTTCAGGCCTTGCATTGCGGTTAGTGGCTGGGCCCTGCATTAGGTTCAGTGTACGGGCCCTATATTTGGTTCAGTGTTCAAGCCCTACTTTGGTGTTTAAACCCTGCATTATAGTTCCTGTTCAAGTCCTGCACTGGGGTAAGTGTTCTGGCCCTGCATTTGGTTTAGTGATCAGGGCCTACGTTAGGATTAGTGTTTGGGCCCTGGATTAAGGATTCTGTTATGACTCTGCATCAGGGTTATTTTGATAGGACATACAAGACTTTCACCTGGTGAATCTGTCTTGCATTGCTTCCAATTATACTACATTTGTCGGGAAAGGGCTGAGGTCTGTGAGCAGTATTCTAAATTAGAATCAGAATCAGCTTTAATATCACTGGCACATAGAATGAAATCTGTTGTTTTGCTGCAGAAGCATATTGCAATACATAATACAAGCAATAACTTACAATTTTATATACATATTATATATATATTTGTGTGTGTGTGTATAATTAAATAATCAAAACAAGAATAAAGCAGGACAGCATGTGCCCTCTGCATGACCCTGCATAGCTGTTGTTGCACCCTCCTGTTCATAAACTCCTGTACATTTGCCATTAGGCCAATATGCGAGTCACGATCATAACTTGGCACGGAGTCTCAGCTGATATAATTGGGCTGCAGTACAAAGGATTCTTTCATTCCCCTTTTACCCCTATTTACAGAGTCCGTGTCTCATGTCAGTGTCACCATCCTCAGTTCAAGTCCTGTGAAAAACAAGTCAGTTGTATTCATTTGTGATACAAAGGCCACAGTTCAGAGACGAACATATTTTTAAGATAACAGACCCACCCAGAATAATGTCAGAATATCTCTATCTTCAGATAAAGTGAATCTGATCATACGCTGTGTTCACAGAAATGACGTAGGAAGGTATAAATGTATCGTAAGCAATGATTACAACAGTGACAGTGCAGAGATCGAGCTACAGGTTAACTGTAAGTGTGCAGGTTGCTCTTTACATTCGTTTACATCCAATGTTAGTTATCGGAAATCAACATTCCGTCTGGATTTCTGTTGTAGATGGACCAGACAACATCAGGATCCAGCCACTGGAGCAGATATTGGTACAACTCTGACATTAATTTGTTCTGCCCAGTCAGTTCCCATTGCTGAGTATAGATAGTACAATGGTACAAATGATCTGCACACGGGACAGGAATGCACCATCAAGTCAGTAAGGAAGGTTGACAGTGGAAAATATATTTGTCAGCAGCCTTTCTGCAAAAATCACCATACGTGATAAGTAGAAGTTTCTGTCTATATTCCGTAAGCCTTAGGAGCAGAATTAGGCCATTTAGCCCATTGAGTCTGCTCCACCATTCAACCATGGCTGATCCTTTTTTTTTCATCCTCAAACCCATTTTCCGATTTTCTTCCTGTAATCTTGCATGCCATGTCCAATAAAGAACCTATCAATTTCTGCCTTAAATACACCCAATGACCTGGACTTCACCGCTGCACGTGGCAACAAATTCCACCAATTTCCCACCCTTTGGCCAAAGAAATTTCTCTGCATCTCTGTTTTAAAAGGGCGTCCCTCTATCCTCAGTCTGTGCACCCTTTTCCTAGAGTCTTCCACCATGGAAAACATCCTATCCACATCAACGCTGTCTAGGCATTTCAACATTCGAAAGGTTTCAATGAGATTCCCCCTCATCCTTCTGAATTCCAGTGAGTAGAGACCCAGAGCCATCAAATGTTCCTCGTATGATAACCCTTTCATTCCTGGAATCATACTTGTGAACCCCCGCCCCCCGGACGCTCTCCAATGCCAGCACATCTTATCTAAGATGAGAGGTCTAAAACTGTTCACAATACTCAAGGTGAGACCTCACCAATGCCTGATAAAGACTCTGCATCACATCCTTTCTCTTGTATTCTAGACCTCTTGAAATTATTGCTAACACGGCATTTGCCTTTATCGCCACCGACTCAACTTCAGGGTGTTCTGCACAGGGACTCCCAAGTCCCTCAGCATCTCAGATTCCTGTATTTTCTTCCCATTTAGAAATTAGTCCGCACATTTATTCCTACTACCAAATTTCTGCTACCATATTCCACTTCTATCGACGTCTTAGACTCCTAAGCAATTTTATTTTACAATTTTCACGCTATGCCGTTCTGTCTACTACGGTCATCAGGGTCAGTGAATCTGGGGCCGAGTAACAGAAATAATGAATAGTGTGAAGGAATTAATAAGTTGCCAATTTGTCGTAATTGTTAATTTAATCCTGCAGCGAATAATGTTTCATGTCATGTTTGCCAGAGCTTTGGTAAATGAGGAACAGGTAAAACTCGTCAGTTAATATAATGGAGAGCCATGTCTGTTCATCTGCGGCAGTAACCAAGGGGCATGCTGTGCCCATGCTTGCAAGCAGGATGGTTCAAAGCCAATCTTCACAGTGGCAGCTTCATTTAACATCACGGACAACTGTGGAGTGAAGCTTCTGAAGTTCTGAGATGCAGAATGGTTTCTCAGAGCACAGAATCATGAGCAGTACGAATGTAACCACGGATGTAAAGAAACCACCCCTGTGGGAATAAAATACAACCACTGGACAAACCAAATGGACCGATCTTGGAGCGTTTACAGAGTCTTAAAGAACACAGCGTACAGAAGTATCGCCAGAAAGTGCTGGAAACACTCAGCAGGTCAGGCAGCCTCTGTGAAAGGAGAAACAGCGGTTGACATCCCAATGTAGGACGGGCAGGCAGGAGAACAACAACGTGACACTCAAATGTGAAACGAACCATCACCTGAGAGGGATGGGAATCCTCAACTAATTCTCACAGATGATGTTGGACTTGAATTGTTTCTTGCTACACTCAGGCAATCTGGCCTTCTGAGTATTTACTGGGATGTCCTCTTTTTTATCATTTAATATTTCGAACATCCTCAACTTCTCCGTTCTCTTTTTCATAAAATTTTGTTAAATCCAAATCAATGGGTAAAAGAAACTAACTTTTCAATTAGCCCTCCCTGATGGACAGAGGACCAGTGATGTACACACCCAGCCATGAAGCAGCCAGCATAATCAAAAACCCCACCCAATGGACATTCTCTCTTCTCCCTTCTCCTATCCCTCCCCTCGGACAGACAACGCAGAGGCCTGAAAGCACCCACCAAAAGACATCAGGACAGGTTCCATCTCATTGCTATTGGACCTCTTGTCCGATAAGATGGAATATTGCCTTTACGATCTACATTAGTGTTTGCCTTTGCTGTGCTTTTTTGGTAGCTGTCACACTTTATTCTTTATTGTCATTGTTTTATCCTATTCTAGCCCATGTACTGCCTGGTGATTTAATCTGTGTAAACAGTATGCAAGAGAAAACATGCACGTGTGACAATAGTAAACCGTGCACCACTCTGCAGCACAGGACACATTACAGTGTGCCTGGTCTGTGGGAGTGGGATGGAGGTGTTTGCACTGCCAGAAGATAGCATGGACTCAGAGGGCTGAGCGGCCCACTTGTACTGGTATGACACGGTTTGGAATTTTAAGGACCTCTGAATGATTGTGTCCAGGAGTGTTTTGTTATTATTGTTTTACTTTGCTACAAGTAAGAATTGGAGGAGTAATTTTAATATTGTACTGTATTGTGACTGAAGCATTTTCTCTACATGAAAACTGGAATACTGCAGCATCTGTATCGGAATTAGGTTTAATATTTCTGGCATATGCCATGCAGTTTGCTGTTTTGTGGCAGTACATTGCAATACAAACTGAGAAAAAACTATAAATTACAGTAAGTATATGGAAAAATAACTAAGTAGTACAAACAGAGAGGGAAATATTGTGTAGGTATTCATTGTCCGATCAGAGATCGCATGAGGACGCTGGTCCTGAAACACTGAGTGTGTGCCTTCAGCCTTCCGTACCTCCTCCACGATGAGAGGACAACTTGGCCTTGAGGATGGGGGATCCGAACGACGGGTGCTGCCTCAAAACATCGCATTTCTACGGTATCCTCAACGCTGGGGAACTGAGCGCCCATGATGGAACTGGCTGAGTTTACAAATCCGTATCAACAGCTTTATCCGATCCTGTGAGTGGCCCCTCCTCCTCAAATGCCAAGCAGGGCGCTTCCTTATATCTCCTGACATTCGCAGCAAGATTATGTGACAGAAGTCAGCTCCCGCCTTGTGTTAAGGCTGAAGTTGATAGCGCTCAAAAACTATAACTGTATGTCCTGAAATTTCAGCTGAATTTCATTTGAAATAACCTTTTGTGAATTGGGTGTCCTTTCACATTATAAATCAAATAAGCCCTGTACTTTTCTGCTAGTGTTTATCAACTGAGCCAAACCATAAGCAATATCACTTCTCAAGTAGCTGTTTAAAGATCAAGTCATGCAGCAACGTGTTATAACAAGGGCAGGAATAAGGGCAGGAATATAGTCATTCAATGTAGAGGTAGGCTCGTGAATGTATGTGATGGATTGACAGTGGTATTGATCGATTGGAGTCACAGTATCAGACAGCAGTACAGCACAGACACAATCCCTTCAGTCCGCACTGACACTGTGCCCATCCAGCTAGTTCCTATTCCCTGTGTTCAGTCCATGCACCTCCAAACTCATCCTTATTCAAGTGTTTCTTAAACGATACGGTTACACCTTCCTCAGCCACTCCTGGCAGCTCGTTCTATGTTCTCACTACCCGCTGACTCATTTTCTTTTAAATCATTCTCTTCTTACCCTAAACATGTGCATCCTTGTTTTGAGCTACCAGACCCTGGATAAAAGACTTACCATGCACATTTTCAGTGATGCTCATAACCTTCATCATCCCTCACTCTAATGCGGGTCATCGTGTCCTGCCTACATCCTCGTATTTACTTTTACTGTACACTTTCCAGTTTAACTATGTCTTTCGTAGAAGAGGGTGACCAAGAGTGTAGATGATCCAAGGTGTTTGAGTGATAGTCTGGCAAATGGTTAAAACCACAGCAGCTCCTCTCCTAGTACATGGAGTTGGCCAATATCCTGTGAAAGGATGGGACATGCTGAGGGCTCGAATGACGTATCCTTACCCCTGTTACCTGGGTTTCTATGCAATTCACTGAGCAGAAAACCACACTGGACGTAAAAGTCCAGAGGGTTGACAATATAAACTGGAAACTGCAGCGTCTTCTCTTGGTAAGAACAGGCAACTATCTATAGTCATGTCTTTTGAAAGGGGGAAGGTGTTTGTGGAAAATATCGACTTTAGTAGGTCCCCACATGTGAATGAGAGGACAATTAATTGGCAACACAAGTAGAGAGGGCTCACATCATCCTTGCCTTCATTGGTCAGGGTGTTCAGTTTAAAGTTTGGGAAGTACTGATGAAGTGTATGGAGCTTTGATCGGGTCACATCAGGAGTGTTGTGTGCAGGCTGCTCACCCCGTCACTGGATGTACATGGGGTTTTTGTGAGGGGCTGAAAATGTTCAGCTGAAAGCTGCCTGGCAGAGAGCTTGGAAAAAAGCTGGACTGCTTTCTATGGAGCATTGGTGGCGGGGAGGAGACCTGATAGAGGTTTTATAAAGTTATGACAGAAGTGGATAGAGTCATTGTGCGGCTGCGGAAATGTCAGGTCTGGAGACCATGATTTTATGAACCAAGGCAGGAAATTTAAGTAAGATGTGCAGCACAAGTTTCATTCTTAAACAGAGTGGTGCATGTTTGGAAATGGCTCCCGTGGAGTTGGTGGAGGGAGACATGGTGGAGACATTTAAGAGGACACACACAGGAGCAGAGGATGAATGTATGATATAGATGCTCTGCAGGCGGAGGTGCGTTGTAAAGTGGCACTCTGGTCGGCAGACATATCAAGAGCTAAAGGGCTTGTTTGTATGATATACTGCTGCATGTTCTGTGTTTCATTCCAAGTTAAGGAGCAGTTCAGAGTCTCAATTGCATTGACAAATGTTCTGATTTGTAAATATTTTAAGCCCTTTCCATTGTGAACAATCTCCACCCCACCAAAACAATTCTCCCCACTGAGCAATGTTTTCCAGTAACATACTGTACAAAGTTGTCTCTGACCCTCACGTGTGCTTTGGGATGAACATGTGAGCTTCTGAAAACGGGCAAAAGGCAATCCAACCAGGTTACTGTCTAATCTATAAATATTGTGGGTTAATTTAAATATGAAATCGATTGGATATAGGTGTAAAATCATGTGAGCACACAGATAGAAATTGGTCACAGCTTTTATTCACCAGAGTTGGGGCATTAATAATTACAGGACATAAGCTGAAGGTGAGAGAGAAAAGATCTAATAGGGACCTCAAGAGCAATATTATCGCTTAGAAGGTGATCGATATATGGGACAAGTTGCCGCGGTAGAGGCTGAGACAGGGGCAGTAACAATGTTTAAAATTTATGTGGGTAAGAACGGTAAAGATATGGCTAGGTAGCAGCCAAACCTGGGCAACTGGGATTACCTTGAATTGGAATCTTAGTCGGTGCAGGTCAGTTGGAGTAAGGACTGTGTTTCCAGGCTATATAGCAAAATACATCTGGGTCCAACTAGATTTTTGAACCTGCATTTTAAGTTGTAATTATAATAAACCAAAACCACTGGTTAACAAAGTTAATCAAAGTAGAATGGAAATTAACTGTGTCTTGTTCCTCTGGGTTACCATAAGCGGATAAGACCCAACAACATTGGAGCCAAATTGAGCACCACAACTCCGTCATGAGTGGTTTATTATCCCTTCAAACACATTCATCTGCCTTCTGCCTTCTCCCCACAGCCATTAATGCTCTGACTAATCAGGAAACTGCCATCCTCCACTTTAAATATACTTAATGACTTGGCCCCACATCTGTCGGTGCCAATAAACGACACAGATTCACCAACTTCTGGCTGAAGTCCCTCCTCATCTCTGTTCACTATAGGAAGCATCCACTCCACACCCACTCTACCTCGGCCCTTCACTTACTTAATAGTTTCCATCATATCTCATTATCTCCTCATCTTCATTTTGCAGACCCTCCAAGCGGTTTGGCAGGTGGAGCGATAGCCGGGAATGTGATTGGGGTCACCGCTGGAGTGCTGCTAGCTTGTGGATTAATTTTCTGACGCATCGGGGCAAAGGCAAACAGGTAAATACATGTCAGTCAAACCTGTCCTGTATGTTGACAATTCTGTCCAGTGCCTGACATCCCAGTGTTACCAGAGATTGCTACATTTCACACGCCATTCTGTGTGTCCTTCCAGCTTTATCCTCACTCGCCTTTTGTCTGTCAGTCAGTCAGTGTTCATTGCCATTGCTGGTGTTGTCTACAAGTTCTGCCCCTGTGAATTAGACAGGGATCTGATGAATTCTGTGAGGGGGTCAGGCTGGGCTGGCAGTGACTTTCACAGCTCTGGTTACGAATGATTTAGTTTTCCACTTTCCGCTTCATGTGCAGTTTTTATCAGGCCCCTGCAAGGGATTCAGTGTCAAATCTGTGCCATTGGACACATGCCATATCTTAAAGTGAACTCATTACTCTAAAATATATTACTTTCATATAGGTGTCATGTGTCAACTGGCATGGCATCACCATGGTGGACCATTACAGCCTGTGTGGTAAATTTCCCCTTGGAAATCCCCGAGCGTCTACAAATCACCACGTGGCACAGTGGGTGGAGCTCCCAGTGACGTGGATTTGAACCTGACCTCAAGTGCTGTCTGCCTGTTGCGTTTGCTCTCTGGTTTACCGTGTGAGATTACCCACACATCCCATCAAGTTGCAGGCTGGTTTTTTATCACTATTAGCCATTCATTAGGTGGAGTCATTGTGGATGTGGGGATGAATGAGAATACCAAGAATTAGAGGCAGGAGTCGTTTAATCGGCCCCTCTAACGTGACCATCAGTCCTCAGCTACCATTCTGACCGAATTCCACTTTGCCTTTAATCTTCTATGCAGCTCCCTGCATCAACAACCTGTCCTCCACCTCACATCAAGACCGGGAAATCCAGAGATCCTCCACCCTCTGCCAGAAGTGTTAAATGACTGCTGCTCCTGCCCACCCCCACCCACACATCCGGTAATACTGACCCCTCAATCACACCACATCCGTCCTGTCCTGTGCCCTCGGGGATAGCCATGCTTCAGTAAGGTTACCCTCACTCCTCTATTGAGCTACTTGCACACAAATTAGAAATTAGAGCAATGTGGCACAGGAACTGGCCAAACTAATTATGTTAGTAATCAAACCCAACAAAATGAATCCATTCTGCCTGCACAATATAGGCTTCCACTTTCCTGCTCATTCATGTCCCTGTCCAAGAGCCCTGTGAACAACACCATGGTCAGTCCACCCACCATCACCCCAGGCAGCACATCCGAGGCATCCACCACTTTTTGTGTCATGAAACGTCCCCACATCTCGTTTGAATGTATTCCCTCTCACTTTCAGTGCATGCTCTCTAGTCTTAGACATTTCAATGCAAGGCAAAAAAAATAGTGCTTCCCTACCTAAGCCTCTCATGATCTGTCACTCCACATATTGGAGCAATGCACCTCCTTTCGACTGCCTCCAGTTCCAGTCTCTCCTTAAACAAATGAACCAATCCATGCCCGTCAGTCCCGGTGTGGCTTTGCCCGCATACCTATTGTGTATCCATACCTCCCTCTTCCTAAACTCCAACCTGCTGCCAATGACTATGATTAGTACCAATGGGTGCATAGTGATTGGCACAGTGGTGGGTTCGAATGGCCTATTTCTGCCCACTTTGACATCCTTCGGCAAAGGCCATTCCACGCTCCGTCATGGTCTGGCTACCCAACCCCGAATGTATTCTGCCCACCCCCCCCTCTCTCCCCCCACCGCCACCCCTTCACACACACACACAGAGGTCCTCACCCCGAGAGCTCATTCACTGCTCCCCAGGGATCAGCCACCATGCCCAAGAATGTTTCCTGCCCATCCCTCACCATCTCTCCCCCTCTCTCCCCCACCGCCACCCCTTCACACATACACACAGAGGTCCTCACCCCGAGAGCTCATTCACCGCTCCCCAGGGATCAGCCACCATGCCCAAGAATGTTTCCTGCCCATCCCTCACCATCTCTCCCCCTCTCTCCCCCCACCGCCACCCCTTCACACACACACACAGAGGTCCTCACCCCGAGAGCTCATTCACCGCTCCCCAGGGATCAGCCACCATGCCCAAGAATGTTTCCTGCCCATCCCTCACCATCTCTCCCCCTCTCTCCCCCCACCGCCACCCCTTCACACACACACACAGAGGTCCTCACCCCGAGAGCTCATTCACCGCTCCCCAGGGATCAGCCACCATGCCCAAGAATGTTTCCTGCCCATCCCTCACCATCTCTCCCCCTCTCTCCCCCCACCGCCACCCCTTCACACACACACACAGAGGTCCTCACCCCGAGAGCTCATTCACCGCTCCCCAGGGATCAGCCACCATGCCCAAGAATGTTTCCTGCCCATCCCTCACCATCTCTCCCTCTCTCTCCCCCCCCCGCCACCCCTTCACACATACACACAGAGGTCCTCACCCCGAGAGCTCATTCACCGCTCCCCAGGGATCAGCCACCATGCCCAAGAATGTTTCCTGCCCATCCCTCACCATCTCTCCCTCTCTCTCCCCCCACCGCCACCCCTTCACACACACACACAGAGGTCCTCACCCCGAGAGCTCATTCACCGCTCCCCAGGGATCAGCCACCATGCCCAAGAATGTTTCCTGCCCATCCCTCACCATCTCTCCCTCTCTCTCCCCCCACCGCCACCCCTTCACACATACACACAGAGGTCCTCACCCCGAGAGCTCATTCACCGCTCCCCAGGGATCAGCCACCATGCCCAAGAATGTTTCCTGCCCATCCCTCACCATCTCTCCCTCTCTCTCCCCCCATCGCCACCCCTTCACACATACACACAGAGGTCCTCACCCCGAGAGCTCATTCACCGCTCCCCAGGGATCAGCCACCATGCCCAAGAATGTTTCCTGCCCATCCCTCACCATCTCTCCCCCTCTCTCCCCCCACCGCCACCCCTTCACACATACACACAGAGGTCCTCACCCCGAGAGCTCATTCACCGCTCTCCAGGGATCAGCCACCATGCCCAAGAATGTTTCCTGCCCATCCCTCACCATCTCTCCCTCTCTCTCCCCCCACCGCCACCCCTTCACACACACACACAGAGGTCCTCACCCCGAGAGCTCATTCACCGCTCCCCAGGGATCAGCCACCATGCCCAAGAATGTTTCCTGCCCATCCCTCACCATCTCTCCCCCTCTCTCCCCCCACCGCCACCCCTTCACACATACACACAGAGGTCCTCACCCCGAGAGCTCATTCACCGCTCTCCAGGGATCAGCCACCATGCCCAAGAATGTTTCCTGCCCATCCCTCACCATATCTCCCTCTCTCCCCCACCGCCACCCCTTCACACATACACACAGAGGTCCTCACCCCGAGAGCTCATTCACCGCTCCCCAGGGATCAGCCACCATGCCCAAGAATGTTTCCTGCCCATCCCTCACCATATCTCCCCCTCTCTCCCCCCACCGCCACCCCTTCACACATACACACAGAGGTCCTCACCCCGAGAGCTCATTCACCGCTCCCCAGGGATCAGCCACCATGCCCAAGAATGTTTCCTGCCCATCCCTCACCATCTCTCCCTCTCTCTCCCCCCACCGCCACCCCTTCACACATACACACAGAGGTCCTCACCCCGAGAGCTCATTCACCGCTCCCCAGGGATCAGCCACCATGCCCAAGAATGTTTCCTGCCCATCCCTCACCATCTCTCCCTCTCTCTCCCCCCACCGCCACCCCTTCACACATACACACAGAGGTCCTCACCCCGAGAGCTCATTCACTGCTCCCCAGGGATCAGCCACCATGCCCAAGAATGTTTCCTGCCCATCCCTCACCATCTCTCCCTCTCTCTCCCCCCACCGCCACCCCTTCACACATACACACAGAGGTCCTCACCCCGAGAGCTCATTCACCGCTCTCCAGGGATCAGCCACCATGCCCAAGAATGTTTCCTGCCCATCCCTCACCATATCTCCCCCTCTCTCCCCCCACCGCCACCCCTTCACACATACACACAGAGGTCCTCACCCCGAGAGCTCATTCACTGCTCCCCAGGGATCAGCCACCATGCCCAAGAATGTTTCCTGCCCATCCCTCACCATCTCTCCCTCTCTCTCTCCCCCCACCGCCACCCCTTCACACATACACACAGAGGTCCTCACCCCGAGAGCTCATTCACCGCTCCCCAGGGATCAGCCACCATGCCCAAGAATGTTTCCTGCCCATCCCTCACCATATCTCCCCCTCTCTCCCCCCACCGCCACCCCTTCACACACACACACAGAGGTCCTCACCCCGAGAGCTCATTCACCGCTCCCCAGGGATCAGCCACCATGCCCAAGAATGTTTCCTGCCCATCCCTCACCATCTCTCCCTCTCTCTCCCCCCACCGCCACCCCTTCACACATACACACAGAGGTCCTCACCCCGAGAGCTCATTCACCGCTCCCCAGGGATCAGCCACCATGCCCAAGAATGTTTCCTGCCCATCCCTCACCATCTCTCCCTCTCTCTCCCCCCACCGCCACCCCTTCACACACACACACAGAGGTCCTCACCCCGAGAGCTCATTCACCGCTCTCCAGGGATCAGCCACCATGCCCAAGAATGTTTCCTGCCCATCCCTCACCATCTCTCCCCCTCTCTCCCCCCACCGCCACCCCTTCACACAGACACACGGAGGTCCTCACCCCGAGAGCTCATTCACCGCTCTCCAGGGATCAGCCACCATGCCCAAGAATGTTTCCTGCCCATCCCTCACCATATCTCCCCCTCTCTCCCCCCACCGCCACCCCTTCACACACACACACAGAGGTCCTCACCCCGAGAGCTCATTCACCGCTCTCCAGGGATCAGCCACCATGCCCAAGAATGTTTCCTGCCCATCCCTCACCATCTCTCCCCCTCTCTCCCCCCACCGCCACCCCTTCACACATACACACAGAGGTCCTCACCCCGAGAGCTCATTCACCGCTCCCCAGGGATCAGCCACCATGCCCAAGAATGTTTCCTGCCCATCCCTCACCATCTCTCCCTCTCTCTCCCCCCACCGCCACCCCTTCACACATACACACAGAGGTCCTCACCCCGAGAGCTCATTCACTGCTCCCCAGGGATCAGCCACCATGCCCAAGAATGTTTCCTGCCCATCCCTCACCATCTCTCCCTCTCTCTCCCCCCACCGCCACCCCTTCACACATACACACAGAGGTCCTCACCCCGAGAGCTCATTCACCGCTCTCCAGGGATCAGCCACCATGCCCAAGAATGTTTCCTGCCCATCCCTCACCATCTCTCCCTCTCTCTCCCCCCACCGCCACCCCTTCACACATACACACAGAGGTCCTCACCCCGAGAGCTCATTCACCGCTCCCCAGGGATCAGCCACCATGCCCAAGAATGTTTCCTGCCCATCCCTCACCATATCTCCCTCTCTCTCCCCACCACCGCCACCCCTTCACACATACACACAGAGGTCCTCACCCCGAGAGCTCATTCACCGCTCCCCAGGGATCAGCCACCATGCCCAAGAATGTTTCCTGCCCATCTCTCACCATCTCTCCCTCTCTCTCCCCCCACCGCCACCCCTTCACACACACACACAGAGGTCCTCACCCCGAGAGCTCATTCACCGCTCTCCAGGGATCAGCCACCATGCCCAAGAATGTTTCCTGCCCATCCCTCACCATCTCTCCCTCTCTCTCCCCCCACCGCCACCCCTTCACACACACACACAGAGGTCCTCACCCCGAGAGCTCATTCACCGCTCCCCAGGGATCAGCCACCATGCCCAAGAATGTTTCCTGCCCATCCCTCACCATATCTCCCTCTCTCTCCCCCCACCGCCACCCCTTCACACACACACACACAGAGGTCCTCACCCCGAGAGCTCATTCACTGCTCCCCAGGGATCAGCCACCATGCCCAAGAATGTTTCCTGCCCATCCCTCACCATATCTCCCTCTCTCTCCCCCCACCGCCACCCCTTCACACACACACACAGAGGTCCTCACCCCGAGAGCTCATTCACTGCTCCCCAGGGATCAGCCACCATGCCCAAGAATGTTTCCTGCCCATCCCTCACCATCTCTCCCTCTCTCTCCCCCCACCGCCACCCCTTCACACATACACACAGAGGTCCTCACCCCGAGAGCTCATTCACCGCTCCCCAGGGATCAGCCACCATGCCCAAGAATGTTTCCTGCCCATCCCTCACCATCTCTCCCCCTCTCTCCCCCCACCGCCACCCCTTCACACATACACACAGAGGTCCTCACCCCGAGAGCTCATTCACCGCTCCCCAGGGATCAGCCACCATGCCCAAGAATGTTTCCTGCCCATCCCTCACCATCTCTCCCTCTCTCCCCCCATCGCCACCCCTTCACACACACACACAGAGGTCCTCACCCCGAGAGCTCATTCACTGCTCCCCAGGGATCAGCCACCATGCCCAAGAATGTTTCCTGCCCATCCCTCACCATCTCTCCCTCTCTCTCCCCCCACCGCCACCCCTTCACACATACACACAGAGGTCCTCACCCCGAGAGCTCATTCACCGCTCCCCAGGGATCAGCCACCATGCCCAAGAATGTTTCCTGCCCATCCCTCACCATCTCTCCCTCTCTCTCCCCCCACTGCCACCCCTTCACACATACACACAGAGGTCCTCACCCCGAGAGCTCATTCACCGCTCTCCAGGGATCAGCCACCATGCCCAAGAATGTTTCCTGCCCATCCCTCACCATCTCTCCCTCTCTCTCCCCCCATCGCCACCCCTTCACACACACACACAGAGGTCCTCACCCCGAGAGCTCATTCACTGCTCCCCAGGGATCAGCCACCATGCCCAAGAATGTTTCCTGCCCATCCCTCACCATCTCTCCCCCTCTCTCCCCCCATCGCCACCCCTTCACACATACACACAGAGGTCCTCACCCCGAGAGCTCATTCACCGCTCTCCAGGGATCAGCCACCATGCCCAAGAATGTTTCCTGCCCATCCCTCACCATCTCTCCCTCTCTCTCCCCCCACCGCCACCCCTTCACACATACACACAGAGGTCCTCACCCCGAGAGCTCATTCACCGCTCTCCAGGGATCAGCCACCATGCCCAAGAATGTTTCCTGCCCATCCCTCACCATATCTCCCTCTCTCTCCCCCCACCGCCACCCCTTCACACACACACACAGAGGTCCTCACCCCGAGAGCTCATTCACCGCTCCCCAGGGATCAGCCACCATGCCCAAGAATGTTTCCTGCCCATCCCTCACCATCTCTCCCTCTCTCTCCCCCCACCGCCACCCCTTCACACACACACACAGAGGTCCTCACCCCGAGAGCTCATTCACCGCTCCCCAGGGATCAGCCACCATGCCCAAGAATGTTTCCTGCCCATCCCTCACCATCTCTCCCCCTCTCTCCCCCCATCGCCACCCCTTCACACATACACACAGAGGTCCTCACCCCGAGAGCTCATTCACCGCTCCCCAGGGATCAGCCACCATGCCCAAGAATGTTTCCTGCCCATCCCTCACCATCTCTCCCTCTCTCCCCCCATCGCCACCCCTTCACACACACACACAGAGGTCCTCACCCCGAGAGCTCATTCACTGCTCTCCAGGGATCAGCCACCATGCCCAAGAATGTTTCCTGCCCATCCCTCACCATCTCTCCCCCTCTCTCCCCCCACCGCCACCCCTTCACACATACACACAGAGGTCCTCACCCCGAGAGCTCATTCACTGCTCCCCAGGGATCAGCCACCATGCCCAAGAATGTTTCCTGCCCATCCCTCACCATCTCTCCCTCTCTCTCCCCCCACCGCCACCCCTTCACACATACACACAGAGGTCCTCACCCCGAGAGCTCATTCACTGCTCCCCAGGGATCAGCCACCATGCCCAAGAATGTTTCCTGCCCATCCCTCACCATCTCTCCCTCTCTCTCCCCCCACCGCCACCCCCTTCACACATACACACGGAGGTCCTCACCCCGAGAGCTCATTCACCGCTCTCCAGGGATCAGCCACCATGCCCAAGAATGTTTCCTGCCCATCCCTCACCATATCTCCCTCTCTCTCCCCCCACCGCCACCCCTTCACACATACACACAGAGGTCCTCACCCCGAGAGCTCATTCACTGCTCCCCAGGGATCAGCCACCATGCCCAAGAATGTTTCCTGCCCATCCCTCACCATATCTCCCCCTCTCTCCCCCCACCGCCACCCCTTCACACATACACACGGAGGTCCTCACCCCGAGAGCTCATTCACCGCTCTCCAGGGATCAGCCACCATGCCCAAGGCATGGGCACCTCCGCTTGCAGCCATCTCAGCCACTGTAACTACTCATCCGAAGGAGCTCATCAACCAGCGGGGCATTTGACAAAGATCGACCCGCAGTGCTGTGGGAGCGGGGTTCTGAATATAAAACTATAATTGCTGCCATTCCCAGTACTTAATAACGAGTCAGTATTTGCCGACACCTCATGAACAATAAATACCTGGCGCAATTAGTTGGAACTCCGGGGAGTCCTGCCAGAACTGTACTCCGGTTACCCATGGCAGCCCGTGTCAAGGCATCTGAGGCTCCTGTTATTTCGGTTACATTACTACAAAGTGAAAACTCTTGTTGGAGACGGTTAAAGTGCCCTATCAGGTAGCCCACTCTTGCCTTCGGTGACTTCATTGTGGTCCTTCCCCACCCACCCCCCGGCTGAATGTTTTAATGCAAAGTTATCTAAACAAGTGCACGGAGTTAAGATACCGGAGTAGAATTAGGCCATTTGGCCCATCGAGTCAGCTCTGGCTAATCCATGTTTCCTCTACGCCCCAATCTCTCGACTTCTCCCTCTATCCCTTAATCAAGAACATATCAACCTCTGCCTTAAATATATATAAAGACTTGGCCTCCTTAGGTGTCTGTGGTGACAAATTCAACAGATTCTCCACTCTCTGGTTTAAGAATTTCCTCCTCATCTCCATTCTAAATGGACATACCCCTGTTCTGAGGCTCTGTCCTCAGGCCCGGGACTCTCCCACCACAGGAAACATTCTCTCCACATCCACTTGATCAAATCCTTCCACAATTCGATAGCTTTCAATTAAATCACCCGTCTTTCCTCTTAATTCTAGTGATACAAGCCTAGAGCCGTCGAATGCTGTGCACATGAGTAGCCGTTCATCGTGATGATGTTTCAAGATGCTAGGTTACAGATGCACCTGCAGACAGGCACAAGCAGCAGTTGATGTCAAAGTGAACGCAGTTAAGAGTCCTGACACTTCAGAGTTTGTAGATGCTAGACGCTAGGACAACAGATAGTTTGCAGGAGGGACTCAGGTGGGTGGAGCCGAGCAGCATATGTTGGGGGAAGAGATTGTCTACAGTTCTTCAATGTCCCCCACCTGCTTTACAAATGCAACTCGACCTATTGAGTTCGTCTGTCAGACTGTCATTTTCCATTTGGTTCAATGATGATTTGACAATCGGACTGCCACATACTGCAAGCGTAAATTGGATGTGGGGGAAGGAATGGAATTAATGGCCGGGTTCAATACTGCGCGGCATTCTTCTGTGTCTTTATGAGAATCAGTGTGTGTGTGAAGTGTGTGTGTGTGTGTGTGTGTGTAGGTAAATGTGTGGTGGTGTGGCTGAGCCTCAGTAAGTGTTTGTGAGTAAGTGTGCATGAGTGTATGTGTTAGAATGTCAGTGTATGTGAATGTGTGCAATTGTGTGAGAGAGACTGTCAGCCTCTGTGTGTACTTGTGTATGACTGAGAGTGTGTGATTCACGGAGTCTGTGTGTAATTGTATGTATGTGTGGGTTGGGTGTGTTGGAGGTGGCTGTGTGTGTGTGTATTCCAGGCTTCTCAGCTCTGCACAGGCTACTCAGTTTTACTCCAGCATTACGCTTGCCGAAGGGAAAATATCCCGGTGTGCAGACAGGAGACACAACATCGGCTTCTGGCAGAGAATGGGTTACACAGAAGTTAGTGTAAGGATGTGGCTGTGGGAAATCCTCTTCAGTGGATGAATTGGATGGCCTCATTTATGTCTTTCTGAGACAAGCATTTGACATTGGTTTATTATTGCCACAAGTACCTAGATATAGTAATCATGAGCACTGTTCCTTTTCACTATCCACAATAGACTGTGATGCTAGATTTTAAGAGACAGACCACAATGTTACAATTGCAATGAATCTGCAGGTAGACGAATAAAGCGTGGATAAAGCAAACTGTACAAAATTCGTTGGCATATTAGATTTATATATTAACTTTGTTTTAGATATCCAAACATTCAAATCACGGAAAAAGCCTGAGAGTGTTTTTATATATATATATATATATATATATATATATTTCATTAAAATAAGGAACATATTAAGTGACCGCTTGCCTGGAGGTCTGCACAGCGCCACTAGTGGTTGGAGGCCGGAGTGACAATGGAGAGGGAAATCACAATCACAACAAAGTCTGCAGATGCCAGAAAACCAAAGCAACACACACACGATGCTTAAGGAACTCAGAAAGTCAGGCAGATTCTATCGAAAACAGTAAGCAGTCAACATTTCCGGTCCATTTCAGGACTGAGAAGAAAGGGGGTAAATATCTGAATAAAATCGGGACGGGTAAGGAAAGGGCTAGCAGGAAGGCGATAGGTGTGCCAGGTAGGTGGGAAAGTTGAAACGCTGGAGAAGAAAGAAAATAATCAAATAGGAGAGGAAGTGTACAATAGCAGAAAGGGACGGAGAAGTGGACCCACGGAGAGATGATAAGCAGCTGAGAGGAAATGAAAGGTCAGAGCGGAAGAGAGAAAGTTGGGGTGAGGGGTAAAATTGTTCCCTGGAAGGAGAAATTAGTATTCATGCCATCAGTTTGGAGGAGGGTTGTGATGGATACTCAGATGGAATATAGGTGCTGATCCTGGACCCTGAGCGTGGCCTCATCTTGCCACAAGAGAAGACAGTCGGAATGGTAATGAGAATTGAAATTAAAACCTTTGAACACTGGGAAATCCCGATTGTAGCGGATGATTCAAAGGTTCATTTATTATAGAAACGTGTCATTTACAACTCTTTTGTTTTCTTCTCCAGATAGCCACGAAATGAAGAATGCAGTTGGAAGTCTTTCAAAAGGAAACATCAGACTCCTCTCCATCTACTAAAAATACCAGCAACCCGATCATCAACCTCCAAAACCCACCTCTGCTCGAACGAAACAAGTGAAGAACATCAAACCCACCATCCCCCCCCCGCCAAAAAAAAACCCTGTCTGGCACAAATGTGGTGGAGTTGGCATCAGCAATGTAGAGGAGGCTGCATGGGGAGCACGGGACATAACAGACGTCCCCAAAAGAGTTGCCTGATCTGCAAGGACCTTTTGGACAACAGGGAGGATTTGACTGTCGGGCTCTTTCACCGTGACACCACCAAACTCAACAACAACTACATCCAAACCAGTCTGGGTGAACTTTAATGACCAATAACCTTAATTGCTCTCCACCGTCAGCTGTCTGAATGGTTCACTGACTGTAAAGGGAAGGGGCATTTATGGTCCATAATTTCAGGGAGTGGGTTTACCAGGAAACAAAGACTACAGGGACTACAACCTTCCTGTTGAGTAATATGTCTCCCCTCTCACTGTGAAATGGGGACAACACTTTTTTTCTCCCTTATTAGGGAAAGCGAGAGCCTGCAGTGTGTAGAATTGTTGGGTGAATGAGTAGATTTTGGGCTACTGCAAGTATGTGTCTTTATTGAATCTTTGCTGCATGCTTGCGTGCCCGGTGGAGGGTGCTTCCGCATTTTTTTGCTGTTGGGATGGGGGTGTCGTTGCTCTGATGTTGCTTGTGTGCTGGGGGTATCTGTGGGATTTGGGGTTCTCATTCTTTGGGGCACTTCTCTGTTTACGTGGATGTCTGCGAAGAAAAGTAATTTCAGGACGCATATTGTACACATTTCTCTGACATTAAATGCATCTACTGAATTCACAGTTTGTGGACCCTGCTGGGAAGTCTCATCGAGACAAACTTCACGCTGCCCATGTCACCAACAACATGGCACAGCCGGGCACATAACAGTCAGAAAACAGTGGATTCAGTGATGAAACCTCTGGTTAATTTTATTGTCCCACGGAAATCATAAGAAGCATCCATTAAGGTGTTTTTATATACGAGCGCTCTCCCACACGTGACATCACACTGGCGCACCCACGCACCTGTGTCACACAAGGATTCCTGTCACCAGGATCTGCCGTCACCTGCGTGGTGCCTTACATCACACCACGCTGCTCAGCTCAAGCTTCGTCCTTTTAACAACTGAGCAACCGTCACGTGCCCCCTCCCCGCCCCCCACCCACACTGTCAACAGAGTATTTACGGGCTGCTGTATTGTCATTGATAGGAAGAGATGTCAATTCCTGGTTACACCCAATAGCAAATCTCAATGTCCTGCTTATTTTATTTATTTCCATTACCCTCGGAGAGTGGTGAGAGCGGTTTGTGAAGCGTTGGTGTTGGGGGTCGTTGGACCGGCCAGGGGTCTTATTGAATGATAGAATGGGATGGAGGGGCCGAGTGGCCTGCTTCTGTTCCTGTAGTCTGTGTGTTTAATGAGAAGGAATAACCATATCCTTGTTGTGTCTGCAGGATGTCCCAGTGGGTAACATAGGGACCCGTGTTTCGAGCCCAGTTGTTCCCAAACTGTGTCAACAAGTTGTCTGAGGAACAAATTCAAGATTTCTAAGTTTGGTATTGACACAAAATGTATATTTATATAACGTAAATTATGTAAAACTTATATTTATAGATTGTTACTGACAGAGAATTGTATAATTTGTGTTCCGTGTGTTATCTTGCCTGTGATGCTGCTACAAGTCAGTGTTTCTCTGTACCTGCACCTTCCTGTACTTGTGCACTTGTCAATAAATTCAACAGCAGCTGAGAAAACACAATGAGATTTGAGTAGTGATGATCATCTTGGCAGCTCGGTAGGTCGAATGTAAAGAGACAGTAGACTGTGAAATGTAAGACTCTGACAGTGTTGATGAGCAAAGGGATCTTGGAGTCCAAGTTCATCGCTCCCCGAACACGGGTACACAGATTGATAGGGCGGTTAAGAAGGAAAATGGAATTGCTTGAATTTATTGTTTGAGGCAGAACATTAACAGAGTGTAACAAAAGATTATGTTTAGAGAGAAAGCGCAGTGCAGGTAGACATACGGCGCAAAGTCACATCGAGTTACGTTGTGAGGTCAAGTGTCCATCGTACTGGGGACAATTCAATTTGCTTACAAAAGCTCAATGGAAGCTGTCCTTCAGACTGGTTTCATGCTTTCTGTTTCTTCTTTTAATCTTCGACCCGATAGGAGGGTGAGAGGTGAAAATGTCCAGGGTGTCGGGATTCTCGATCATGTTGCTTTACTGAAGCAGCGGGAGGTACAGACAAGTCCACAGAGGGGAGGCTTGTCTCTGTGATGTGCTCAGCTGTGCCCACAGTTCTCTGCAGTTCCTTGCAGCCTTGGGCAGAGCAGTAGCCATACGAAGGCGTGAAGTATCTGGATGGGACACTTTCTTTGGTACGGTGATGAAGTTTGGTGCGGTGCAAAGTGCATATGCCAAACTTCTTATTGATGGTTCCAGCTATGTCCTTTTTAGGATCATTTGTATAAGAGCTTGTACCATGAATTCAGTGCATTGCAGGAGAAACATTTGTGATTATCCTTGACTCAGTCTCCCACCTGGCTCATTCTGTGCCATCTTGTTCAACCTCCGTCCACCTCAGTGATATGTATAAACAATCCTTTCACTGACTATTGTATCCATTGTGAAGAATTGTCTTGCACCTTTTGGCTCATCGAGTTTCCGAGGTATTGTTTTGTTTTTGTTAGTTTGAGCTACTGGAGGTTTAATTGAATATAACACGAGGCAGGGTAAAATCGGCCATTACAATTTATTTTCTCCGTTATAAAATGGCTGAAGTGTTAATCTTTTCCATAATGAAACTCAGAGCTTATTATGTTGATTTTTTTTCAATTTTCATTTATTTTGGGTGAGCCACTTCTTCCGTTGCCAGGGTAACAACAGCCCGCCAGAGCTGCAAGGAGTGTAACACATTTTTTGTCATTCTGTGGTTACTGCCTCTCAGGGTAGAGACACTGGCCTGAGGAGCAAATACAACAGAGAGATAGTTGGAGGAAAGGATGCTGTGAGCATTGACTGTCTGTCTAGGTACCATATCCAATACGGAATTTGGTGACCATAGTTTTTCATACAGACCTACCCCTCGCTTTTTGGATGACTTCCATTTCCTCGATGTGCAGCCACCAGGCTAGGCTTTTGATGTACAGAAGCTGAGGTTTTTCTCTCGGTTTGCTCCCCTCAATCTTTCCAGAGAGTATGAGTTTTTCTAGATCATCTTTCCGCATGATATGTCCTAGGAATCTGCGTTGTTTTTCTCTTATTGTTGGTATGGTTGGGCTGGTTGGGCTGCTTGGGCTCATCTGAGAACAACTTCATTCGATGTGTGCGTGGTCCATGATATTTTTAACATTCTACTGTAGAACCATAATTCAGCTGCTTCTAGTCTCTTTTCCATTGCTGGGGAAATGGTCCAGCATTCACTTCCATAAGTCAGGAAATAATAAATGAAGCACTGCAGTATTCTGTTTTTAGTGTACATGCTCATCTTCTGTCTGTTAATATAGGCTTCATTTTCTGGAACGCTTATTTTGCTATTGCTATTCTGTATTTGATGTCTGTGTCGCACCTGCCATCACTTGATATTTGGCTGCCAAGGTACCTGAATTTGTTGACTTGTTTGATGTTTGTATTTCTGATCTTGATCACACATGGTGGAATGTTTGTCTTTCTGGAGATGACCATGCTTTCTGTCTTCTTGGTGTTGATTGAGAGGCCTTTGCAATTACTTTCTGCTGCCACGATAGTGAGTAGATCTTGTAGTTTTGTTTTTGAGTCAGCTATTAGTACAATGTCATCAGCATGTCTGATGTTATTGTGGGCACGTGGCCAAGTTGTTAAGGCATTGGACTAGTGACCTGAAGGTTGTGAGTTCGAGCCCCAGGCGAGGCAACGTGTTGCGTTTTTGAGCAAGGCACTTAATCACACATTGCTCTGTGACAACATTGGTGCCAAACTGTATGGGTCCTAATGCCCTTCTCTTGGAAAACATTGGTGTCTTGGAGAGGGGAGACTTGCAGCATGGGCAACCTTGCCCAGGCCTGCGCACTGGAGAGTGAAGCCTTTCCAGGCGCAGATCCATGGTCTCGCAAGGTTAACGGGTGCCTAGTATCTGATGTTATTTATATAATGGCCTCCAATTGTGAGGCCTTTGTCTTTGATACTTCTCAAGACATTTTCGCCAGGATCTGCCGTCACCTGCGTGGTGCCTTACGTCACACAACACTACTCAGCTCGAGCTTGGTCTTTTTAACGGCTGAGCAACGTGCTCCTTCCCCGCCCCTCACTGTCAACAGAGTATTTACTGGCTGCGTTATTCCCATTGATGCGTGGAGATGTCAGTTACCGGTTACACCCAATAGCAGAGGCAGAGCAGCCGTGAGGCCGTGACCCCCGCTGAGCCCGTCTCCCATTCCTGTGCCGAACATCCTGGCAAAGTGGAACAAACCACAGCGTAAATGTCCGCTTTCTGATTTATTTCCATTTCCCTCCGAGGGAAGTTGGGGCGTTTGTGAAGAGTCTCCTGCGGCCGGAGTCTGATGTATCGCTGAGAGGTAGGAGGAGACCGCTCGGCCCGTCGGTTTGATGCCGGTTCCCCGGGGAGGGAGAGGATGAAGACGGTGAGAGAGGGGGCGGACAGGATGTTTGTCCCGGTGGGGACAGGAGGGGCTCATCTGTGGAAATGTCTGAGCCCACGGTGGTGGCGAGCAGAGGGATTCACCAGATTGGGGGGCAAACACCGGCAGACTGTTGCCCTGCAAGCGGGGCCGATGGTCCGGGGAACGTGGGAATAGGAGAGGTGTTGGGGGCCCGGGTCTTATTGAATGACAGGACAGGCTAGAATGACCAGTGGACTGCTCCTGTTCGTGTGTGTTCCCAAACTGTGACAACATTTTGGCTGAGGGACCAAATTCAACACTTCCAAGTCTATTATTGACACAAGTTTGTATTCATGTGTATTGATAATGACAGAGAATTGTATAATTTGTGTTCCGTTTGTTATCTGAATGTACTAACCTGTGATGCTGCTGCAAGTCAGTGTTTCTCTGTCCCTGTACATTCCCATATTATGCACTTGGCAATAAATTCAACAGGACCTGTGATAACAGTGAGATTGGATTATTGTTGATCATCTTGGTGCCTCAGTAGGTCAAATATAAAGAGACAGTACATTGTAAAATGTAGGACCCTGAACAATGTCGATTAGCAGAGGCATCTTGGAGTCCAAGTTCATAGTTTCCTGAGCAGGGCTCCATAGATTGATAGGGTGTTTAAGAAGTCAAACGGCATGCTTGTCTTTATTAGTTCAGGCATTGCGTACAAAAATCAGGAGTTATGTTGAGCTTTATCAGACCCCAGTTTGGCCACATCTGGAGTATTCCACAGAGTTCTGGTCCACCCATTCTCAGAAGGATTCTGATGGCTTTGGAGAGGGTGTGAAGAGGTTTACCAAGATTTTGTCTAGATTCGAGGGCATGAGCTACAACAAGAGTTTAGACAAACTTGGGCTGTTTTCTCTGAAGTGGTAAAGGCTGCGATGTGACTTTTGGAGGTTTATAAGATTATGATAGGCAAAGGTCAAGGAGACCGGGTTGAAATTTTAAAGGAGGTGTGAGGGGCAAGTGTATTTTACACAGAGTGGTGGGTCTTTGGAATGCGCTGACTGGGTCCTTTTCAGAGATGTTTCGACGGGCACATGAATGTGTGGAAAGTAGATGCCTATAGACATCGAGTAGGCTGAACGGATTCATTTAGTTTGACAGCTGATCACTAATTTAATTCATTCAGAATGCATTGTGGCCTTTTCTTGTGCTGTTCTATGTTCTGTGTGGAACAGGTTTTGGGTTTACGGAGGCAAAAAGAGTGAGTGGAAACAACAGGTCAGCTGAAGTCCAATGTGGGAAATGTGAAATCACCCACTTCTGTAGGAGAAACTGAAGTTTCCCCCATGTTCCCCTTAAACTTTTCACCATCCAACCTTAACCCATGAATTTTGGTCCATCCAACCTCAGTTTAAAAAGCCTGCTTGCACTTACCCTGTCTATACCCCGCATAATTTTAAGATTCTCCATTAAATCTCCTCTCAGAAATCTACATTCCAAGGAATAAAGTCCGAACTAATTCAATATGTTCCTCTAGCTCCGGTTGTCTACTCCTGGCAACACCCTTGTGAATTTCTCTGAACCCTTTCATGAAGGAAATCTGAACGAAACCTGTACACGCACAGTTTTGGTGTGAATTGTGTGTCTGACCGGGATGGGAATGAAACCTGTGACCCTGTGGCCCGGGGTTGGGAGATGGAGAAGATGAGATCAGAAATTTAACAATGTAGCTGCTATACATATGAAATCCTGCGGAAAATGGGTCGGACAGCATGTGAGGGGCGAGGATCAGAGTCACCAGTTCAGGTGGGAGATCCTCCACCGGTCTCGTGATCCCATCGTGCACTCCCAATTTACCGGAAATCTGCAGCAGCTGCGGGACACTGATCCGCGGATATGTGTATATTCATCTTTCCTCCGTCCAGACAAGATGGTGAAACCCAGGTATGTCATGACCTTTCACTGTGAGTGGGCATTTTCCTTCCATTGACTCCATTCCCCTCGAAGTGCTGTCAATGTTTCCTGATATGTGTATTTTCATCTTTCCTCCATCCAGACAAGATGGTGAGATCCAGTGATGTCATGTCCTTTCACTGTGAGTGGGCACTTTCCTTTAATTGACTCCATTCTCCTCGAAGTGCTGTCAATGTTTCCTGATATATGACCGTATTTCTGGGAGAATTTATCTGTTCCATTTACCTGTGTTTTTGAAAAAAAATAATGTACTCTTCAGTTAAGCCTACCTCAAGAAGTTCCGAATCAGCAACTAAGTCTGTCTAGTATTTTCACACAATTAAAATGGGGAATCGGTTTACTATTTTTATATCTGCGCAGTTTTTCTCCATTATTACGTATTACATTGTACTGCTGCCGTAAAGACAAGAAATTTCATGACATTTGGCGGTTCCATTTATCTCTACACTAGCTTGATACAATGCCCGAGGGACACGTTGTCAGACCCTGGGGAATTATCCATCCTAATTTATCTCAAGACAGCAAGCTTCTGTAGTGTAATCTGCATACAATCTATGACTTGACTAGCTTTCCACATTTCTATAGTCTCTATCTGTCTCCCAAAGATATACGGGCACAGAGATGTCATTGAAGATCTCCCCCATCTCTTCCGGCTCCATGACCAGATGAGCACGCTGATCATCACGAGGTATTTTTGACAGTTATTGGGGCAGTAAGGAAACCACAGGATGTCTCAATAAATTATCCTGCCATCAAACTGTCTGTTATTCATGGCAATGTGCTCATTACAGTTGTTTACAAAGTTCACAAGAGTGATTCCAGAATGAAATGCTGTGTGAGGATTATTTGGTGTTTCCAGGCCTGTTCTCAGTGGAGGTGTGGTAACACTGGGAACAGGAACCTCAGTCAAATTCTGAAGTCTGAATCGAGCGGATGGGGAGAAGAGGTTTTCAACAGCAGGGCAGTCGAGGATCTAAGGTCATAATCTCAATCCATTCAATTATATGTGGGAACCTTCCCTTCCATCATTCTGTCTGGAAGCAGGATCTGAATTGCGCCTGTATCAATGCCTGGGGTTGATCGTAGTTGTAAGATATTTGCAGACACAAGGACATGATGGACTTTTAACCACTTAATTGAACAAAGAAGGAAATTTCATGGTTATCATCACAAATACATTGAGTGATGTCCTTTGTAAGTATCCCATAGCTGACATTAGCAGCATCCAACAATGTGTTTTAATTTTGGACCAGCTTCTTCACTGATTAAAACTCTGAGGAGATGGACTAAAAACAGATTTACTGGATGCACCTCGAGAGTGAGTTAAGATAACTGGAATTTTAGCTTCCCATTACAAAATGACTGTAATGAAACTCAGAGGATGTGAGGTTGATTTCCTTATTTCCTATTTCCAGTTTGTTCTGCTGAGCCACTTCCTCCATCACCAGGGTAACAGCCCAGCAGAGCTGCAAGGAGTGTTGAACATTTTTATCGCTCCCTGGTCACTACCCTTCAGCGGAGAGACAGTGGCCTCGGGAGGTGGTGAAGCCAGGATGCTCTGGGCATTTACTGTATAGAATATGAAGCCTGTGTAGGAATGAAGAGATTACTAATGAATGTAGGGATTGCATTTATGCAAATCTGTTCAGAATGTCGCAAACATCTCGCAATCAGTCAATATGTCTGCATCTTTAAAAATGTGTATTGAGATTCCAGTGTTTTATTTGCAATTTTATATTAACAGCATTTTGTTCCTCTTGCACCACATGAAATGCTGTGGCCAATTGAGCTGCTGCAGATCTCCAAATAATGAACAAATGTGCTCAATTTACCTGCTATAGACAAGTTAAAATGTATCCCCACCTGCCGGTGACCCGTCACCAACCCAGTCAAAGCATGATCATGCTCCAGTTCTGTTGTGGGATGGAGGGGAGTGTTATATTTAGAACCGAGATAAGCCGAGACACTACAACGTATTACCGACAAGAAAGAGTCCTGGCAGAGCTGATGATTGGGCTATATTCCTGTGATGGGGACTCAATAATGTGGAGCAGTAGTGTTTGGGCTTCAGCGCAGTTTATGCTTCTATAGAAGGGGCTCGATTTTCCTCTTTCTGCAATAAACCAGAGGTCTCTGGTCGGGTGGCTGGATATTGGTTGTTGGGAAATTATTGACTACACCACCTACCGTGTGACGTGGTGACGATGTACTGGAGGGGCCGAATGGCCTTCTCTTGTTCCTGTTGTCTGTGTGTTTAAAGAGAAGGTACAGCCAGACCCTTCTTGTGTCTGCAGAATGTCCCAGTCGGTGTTGTAGGAACCGGTACTTGGAGCCCAGTTATTCACAATCTGTGTCCACAATTTAGGATGTGTTGTCGAGGCTTTATAAGGCACTGGTAATGCCTTACCTTGAGTACTGTGGACGGTTTTTGGCTACTTATTCAAGAAAAGATGCCCTGGTGATGGAGAGGGTTCGGAGAAGGTTCACAACGATGATTCCGGAAATGAAAGGTTAATTATATGAAGAAAGTTTGATGCTTCTGGGTCTTTTCTTGCTGGAATATAGAAGGATGAGGGGGGATCTCATTGAAACCTTCCGAATTTTGACAGTCCTTGACAGAGTGGATCTTTCCCATGGTGGGGGAGTCTAGGATAAGAGGGCATGGCCTCATGATAGAGGGACATCCATTTATAACAGAGATGCTGATGAATTTCTTCAGCTAGAGGGTGGAGAATTTGTGGAATTTGTTAACACAGGCTACTGTGGAGGCCAGGTCGTTGGGTGTATTTAAGGCAGAGATTGAACATGGAATCAACAGTTAGGGTGAGAATGCCAGGGAATGGGGCTGAGGAGGGGAAATAAGGATCCGCCATGATTAAATAAGGGAGCAGACTCGACGGACCAAGTAGCCTAATTCTGCTCCTATATCTTATAGTCTTAAGGAATCTGCTTGCTATTGTCATGTACCAAAGTTCAGTGAAAATCTTGTCTTGCAGATCATCCATACAGATCAATATAGTACAACTGTACATTGAGGTAATACAAGGTTAAAAGAATAATAGTGTAATAAACTATTGTTGTCATAGAGAAAGGGCAGTGCATGTAGACAGATGATACAAGGTCTCATCGAGTTACATTGTGAGATCAGGGGTCCATCTTATCACACTGGGAAACATTCAATTTGCCAATAACAGCAGAAAGGAAATCGTCCTTGAGCCTGGTGGTTTGTGTTTTCAGGCTTTTGCACCTTCTTTCTGATGGGGAATGGGTGAGAAGTGAGGATGTCCCAGGTTCTGGGGATCTTTGAGTACACGACCCGCTTTACGGATGGAGTGGGAAGTGTAGGCAGAGTCCATGGAGGGGAGTCTTGTTTCTATGATGTGCTCGGCTCTGTCCTCAGTTCACAGTTCCTTGCAGTCGTGGGCAGAACAGCCGCCATACGAACTATCTGGATGAGATACTCTCCACCGTGCTTTGATAAAAATTGGCGAGGGGAAAGGGTATATTCCAAATTTCCTGTTGTTTGCTCTGTATTTGTCATTTTAGAATCTTTTATACAGTAGTATGTAGAGTTAATTCAGTATCTGTGTATTGCTGGAGGACCATTAGTGATCGTCATTGATCCCTTTTCCCACATGGTTCTATCTGCTCATTCCCTGCTCATCTTGTTCAACCTCTGCCCGGCCTGTATCCCAGCAATGATTATATATCAACAATCGTTTGTCGTTGTGAAGTGTTTCGCCTCAGTGAGCTATTTCTGAAATTGGCGTTTGTTACCTGGAACTACTGGAGAATTTATTGAATACAGGGCGAGGTAGGGAAAAGACAGCCATTGAAATTTGAGTTTCATCTTTACAAAATGGTAAAGTGTTCATCTTTGTCACAAGGAAACTCACAGCATTTAAATTTAAGTCTGTCATTTCCTGTTTAGGTCATTTTTGGAGAGCCAATTTCTCTGTTGCCAGGAACAGCCCAAGAGATCTGCAGGGAGTGGTGCACATTTTTTTGCTCTCTGCTCATTGCCCCTCAGGGACAGTTGGTGGCCTCGTGAACAGCTGTAACAGATTGATAGTGGGGTGGAGATGATTTTGTGAGTATTGACTGTATCGACTGGAATGAAGACAAAACTGATGAATGTGGGCATTACAGTTGTGCAACTCTGTTCAGGCTGTCACAAACATCTTGTAATCAGTCAATAGTTATGCATCATTTAAAGTAAAAAGAGAAAATACTGGAAACGTTCACCAGACCGGACAGCATCTTGGACAGTCCCAGTTGTAATACTGGGTCTACCACAGTTTCTCTCTCCACAGACCCAATCTGATGTATTGAGTTTCCAGCACTTCCATGTGAATTTTAAATTAAAAGTATTTTATTCCATTTAGACTGCAAGAAATGTAACGGACAATTGTTCTGGGCAAGATCTTAATTAACAATAAGGTAATGATAAAATGTGTTCAGTTTCACTGCTGGAGACAATGAAACGTACCCCTTCCTGCGGGTGACCCACACACCGGTTTTCCAGCCTGATCTCTGGCTCAGTCAGAGGATCATCAGGTTCCCATTCTGTCATAGGTTGATGTAGGTGTGTTAGTTTTTGAACTCTGAGTGGCCGAGACACTGCAGCATGTTACCGGCAACAAGGAGTCCTGGGGAAATTGCTGCTTGAGCTATTAGTCTGGGATATAGATGCCAGGCATTTGGAACTATCAGTATTTTGGATTTGGCCCGGGTCAGTACTTCTGCAGCTGGGTCTGGGCGTTCCTCCTTCCACAGTGAATCAGAAGTCTGGGGCAGGTGAACATTGGTTATGGGGACATTCCTGATTACACCACTCACTGTGAGATGTGGGGATGATGTGCGAGGGCTGCAGGGTCAGTTAGTGACAGGCTCAGCTGTGTGACCCTGTTAGGCTGGGTCCTGGGACATCACAGATATTGACCCAAGCAAAATGGATCTGGGCGTCAAGCTTATGAGATGTCGAGCGAATATTTCTGGTCTGGCATCAGATGTTTGTTTCTGGAGTTCCTTTGGAAGCAATAACTGCCAATCTGAGGAGAGAATGAGTACTTATTCCATCCCTCACTGGGAGAGCTGGTCGTTAAATGTTTGCAGAAGTAGCATTGGACCCAGGCTGTCTCAATGCTGTAAGAAGCCTGGATAGAGTGAACATGCAGCTGGTACAATTAGACAGAGTCTGATCTGAGAGCAGTCTCACATTAAAGAAGCTTCCCTTTAAAACTGAAACGAGAAAAATTCTACAGCCAAAGGGTGACAAAGCTGTGGAAATTGTTGCCGCAGCATTTGGCTGTACATATGGTAGAGATTAATACAGTGGCATGCTAAAGTTTGGGCTACCCTGTTCAAAATTTCTGTTACTGTGAATAGCTAAGCGAGTAAAAAAATGACCTGATTTCCAAGAGGCATAAAGTTAAAGATGACACATTTCGTTAATATTTTAAGCAAAATTACATTTTTATTTCCATCTTTTACAGTTTCAAAATAACAAAAAAAGGAAAAGGGCCCGAAGCAAAGTTTTATAGAACATAGAATAGTACAGCACAGTACAGGCCCTTTGGCCCACAATGTTGTGCCGACCTTCAAACCCTGCCTCCCATATAAGCCCTACCTTAAGTTCCTCCATATACCTGTCTAGTAGTTTTGGGCACCCTGCATGGTCAGTATTTAGTAATACCCCCTTTGCCAAGTATCACAGCTTGTAAACGCTTTCTCTAGCTAGCTAAGAGACTTTGAGTTCTTGTTTGGGGGATTTTTGCCCATTCTTCCTTGTTGAAGGCTACTAGTTCTGTGAGATTCTTGTGCCGTCTCCCACGCACTGCTCTTCTGAGGACAATCCACAGATTTTCGATGATGTTTAGTTCGGGGACTGTGATGGCCATGGCAAAACCTACAGGTTGCGCCTCTTAAGGTAGTCCATTGTGGATTTTGAGATGTGTTTCGGGTCATTATCCTGCTGTAGAAGCTATCTTCTTTGCATCTTCAGCCTTTTTTCACAGACGGTGTGATGTTTGCTTCCAGAATTTGCTGGTATTTAATTGAATTCATTCTTCCTTCTACCAGTAAATGTTCCCTCTGCCACTGGCTGCAAGCCAAAAGCATGATCGATCCACCCCCATGCTTAACAGTTGGAGAGGGGTTCTTTTCATGAAATTCTGCACCCCTTTTTCTCCAAACATACCTTTGCTTATTGCAGTCAGAAAGTTTTATTTTAAATTCATCAGTCCACAGGACTTGTTTCCAAAATTCACAAGCTTATTTAGGTGTTCATTTGCAAGCTTCTGACAGTGCATTTTGTGGTGAGGACGCAGGAAAGGTTTTCTTCTGAAGACTCTTCCATTGTGTCATATTTGTTCAGGTGTCGCTGCAGAGTGGAACAGTGCACCACCACTGCAGAGTCTGCTAAATCTTCCTAAAGTTCTTTTGCAATCAAACGGGGGTATTGATTTGCCTTTCTAGCAATACTACGAACAGTTCTCTCAGAAAGTTTTCTTGGTTTTCAAGACCTCAACTTGACCTCCACCGTTCCTGTTAACTTCCATTTCTTAATTACATTATGAACTGAGGAAATGGCTACCTGAAAATGCTTTGTTATCTTCTTATAGCCTTCTCCTGCTTTGTGGGCATCATTTATTTTAATTTTCAGAGTGCTGGTCAGTTACTTAGAGGAGCCCATGGCTGCTGATTTTTGGAACAAGGTTTGAAGAGTCACGGTATTTATAAAGCTTTGAAATTTGCATCACCTGGCCTTTCCTAACGATGACTGTGGGCAAGCCTTAGCCCTAACAAGCTAATAAAGGTATGAGATGTTGGTAAAAGTTATCAGAGAGCTCAAATCTCTTGGGGTGCCCAAACTTTTACATGGTGCTCCTTTCCTTTTTTTCACTCTAAAATTGTACAAAACAAAAATAATACACTAATCTTGTTTAATATATTGAAAAGAATGTTTAATCTTTAACTTTATGACTGTTGGAGATCAGTTTGTCCTCTATTCACTTAACTATTCATACTAACAGAAATTTTGACCAGGGGTGCCCAAACCTTTGCATGCCCCTGTACATTCTTGATTGATAAGTAGGTTCAGAGTTACAGGAGGAAGGCAGGAACATGGTGTTAGAATAAAAATCAGCCATAGTTGAATGGTGGAGCAGACCAGATGGATCGAATCACCTAATTCTGTTCCTGAGTCTTATGTCATACCATGACTGAAGGATGACTCCTTCGTATCCCATATCAGGTTTTGTGATATGTGAGGGACAATTAGTGATTTGTTCACTGAGATTATTATATTTGTCTTCAATGTTTAAATTTCAGTGAGTGTTGTTTTTAGAAACATTAAACCAAAATGTCCTCCTTTGTATTGTAAACGTGCTTCATTATCTCTCTGGTTAAAGTTGGACCTACGGTGAGAGATTGATTGGAAGAAAGCCTGCATGCAGATGGAAGCAAACCACAACTAAAGACAAGGGAACAGCTGGAGGTGAGAGTACAGATCCTTACACATCACCACTAATCATATACCTCCAGATAGAATAGGTCCCTTCAGCAACAACACTCTGTCTCTACTGGGCAAGCCAGTCCTGAATCCAAATGGCCAATTCACCATTGATCCCATGCATCTTAATCTTCTGGATAAACCTCCCATTTGGGGCCATGTGAAATGCCTTTCCTGAACATGTTGAAATGACAATCACAGCTCCACCTTCATCAATCATCCTCGTCAAGTAATCAATAAAATCAATCAAGGTAGCAATGCACAAGTTGCCCCACAGAAGGCCTTGCTGGCATTCCATAATTAAGCTATGGTTTTCCAAATACTCATAAATGCTAGCTGTCAGAATTCTCCTCAGTAGCTTCTGTGCCGCTGACGTGAGACTCTCCGGTCTATAGTTTCCAGGATTATCCCGGCTTTCCTTCCTGAACAGTAGAGTAACATGAGCTTCTTACCAGTACTCCAGGACCTCGCCTGTGACTATGGAGGACACAAATATATTAGTCAAGGCCCCAGCAATCCTTTTACTTACCCCTCAATTGCCTGTGGTATATCCGATCAGGCACTAGGGATTTATCCAACTTATTGCTATTTAAACTACTCAGCACTACCTCCTCCTATACTGCAAAATGCCTGAGCATATTAACACTCTTGGCAAATGTCCACATCCTCCATGTCCTTCTCTTTGATAAATATTGATGTAAAGTACTCGTATGGACCTCGCCCGCATCCTTTGCACCCAAGAAGGTTCTCCCCCACCCCCATCCTCCCACTTTAACCCTGTATGGTCCCACTCTCTCCCTTGTTATCATCTTCCTCCTCTCATCTGCCAGCTTACTAATTCCACCTTTCCACTTCCTCATTCAAATCATTTATAACAATCATAAATAGCGGGCAGTCCCAGAACAGATCGCTCCAGACACTACTGGTGAGCACCCTCCAGGGAGAAAACACTCTGAGCTTTATTATCCCGTGCCTTCTATTGGGCAAAAGCAAATTCTGAATCCAGCAGTCGTCATTCCCAGAAGACCATACCTACTGACTTGCTGAAGTAGGAAACCATGGTAAACCTTATCAAATATCTTAGCGAATATCACCATAAACACCAGATCAACCTCTCTATTTGTATCATCTGCTTTGTCACATCACAGAATTCAACCCGGCTCCTGAAGCATGACCTGCTCCTCACAAAGCCATGCTGACTCTCCCTGAGCAGGGTATGCTTCTCCAAATTGTTGTAAATCTCCTCCAATAGTTTCCGACACTGGACTATAATCTCCACTCCCTTTCCTGAACAAAGGAATATTTTCCTCGCTCCTATGCTCTGACGCTCCCTCTGTGGCCAGTGATAACGCAAAGTCCATCGCCAAGATAGCTGTAATCTCTTCCCCCACTTCGCGCAGTGACCTGGGGTATATCCCGACCACACAAGAGAACTTATCTGCCCTAATGTTTTTCAAAATTTCCCAACACATTCCCTCTCTTAACCACGACATGTTAGAGCACACCAGCCCACTTAACTTCCTCACAAACATCAAGATCCCTCTCAGTGGCGAATACTGAAGTAAAGTCTTCATCAAGGACCTGCCCTACCTCCCCGATTCCAGACACATGTTTCATCATCTATCCCTAACCGGTCCTACCCTCACACTAATCACCCTCTTCTTCACATAAATCTAAAATGCCTTAGGGCTTTCCTTAATCCTCGTTAAGTCTTTCTAAATACCTTTCTCGCTCACTTCATTCCATTCTTCAGTTTGGCACTGGGAGCCCTTTCTGATCTTAGCTTCTGAAATCTTAAATCAGCTGCTTTCTTCTTCTTGACGAGATGGACCATATCTCTTATCAAAGGTGGTTGCTGTACCCTACCATTCTTCCCTGCCTCAATGGGACAAACCTATCCAGAACCCCATACAAGTGCTTCCTGAAATACCTCCAAAATTCTGTTGTGCATCAGTGCCTGATTTAAGGTCCTTTTCCAGCCATATGGCATCAGAATGGCTCTTCCCACAAATCATGACTTTAGGGGCTAAATCAGAGCTGTGGGGCGACAGTGGGATCGTAATCTTCGCGGACTGACTCGGGCTATGGGGAGGTAGCGGGACAGCGTAATTAGTTTGGAGACTGACCAGGACGGTGGGGAGAGAGAGAGGGGCAGTGGAATTAGTTTGGGGACTGTCGTACGCCTGTGGGAAGAGAACGGGGCTGTGGAATTAGTCTAGGTACTGGTACAGGCAGTGGGGAGAGAGTAATTAGTCCGGGGACTGACACGGGTTATGGGGAGAGAGTGGGACAGTATGATTAGTTCCTGGACTCACACGGGCTGTAGGGAGAGAGTTTGAAAATGTGATTGGTCCGAGCACTTACACAGGTTGTGGGGAAAGAGTTTGACAATGTGATTAGTCCGGGCAGTAAGGAGAGTGTGGAAGAGTGTGATTAGTCCGGGGACTGACACAGGTCTCTGGGTTATGACCAGGGCAGTGGCGTTAGTTTGGAGACGACACGAAGCTGTGGGGCAATCGCTTGCCAGTGGGATTACTTTGGGACTGACACGTGTCTGTGGGATTAGTTTGGGGACTGACACAGGGCTGCGTGATTAGTGTGTGTTCCCTGTTTATGAATGGAACTGCTGGAACACAGTGAATCACATTAAAATATTAATATTATTATTTTACACGTCTTCTATTTGTGTTATTACATAAATAGTTAAAGTGATCTATCGAGCTAACTTAAGACCGTACAATGAACTCAGTCATCGCCATCGAGGAGCTCCCCCTCACGGCCCAACGCCGCATTACCGCGCTCTCACTTCGCACTTCCTTTGATTTCGGACCACTGAATCCCCGAGCGCAGGAGCACCGCCAACCCTACAAGTTCCGGGAATCCGGACTCGCCTCCCCACACAAAACTTCTCGCGCCACCGCTGGCTCCGTGGATCAGTCCCACTCAGGTCAGATAAATCCCCAAACCTCCATCTCCTCTGTTCGTACCTTCGGCCTCAGGACCATAGCGGAACGCCTCAGACGGGGGTACCATCTCGCCGGGGTAGTGTGACCCCTCTGGCCGTCTGAAAGGTCGCACACGCTCTGGTGAAAGCCTCCAGCACCCCCCGAGAAGCTGAAGCCAAGAGGAATGCGCGAAACTCGCCGCCTACCCCTCACTGGCCGAAAGGGCGTGAAGCCTCTGTACACAGTCCCGTTTCGTTCCCCTCCTTTGCTCTGTCAGATCGCTTAGCGCCGAGGACAGAAGTCCGCGGTTGTTCCGAAAGGGCACAGAG
Source organism: Mobula birostris (assembly GCF_030028105.1). Lineage (NCBI taxonomy): Eukaryota > Metazoa > Chordata > Chondrichthyes > Myliobatiformes > Myliobatidae > Mobula > Mobula birostris. The sequence goes on along the minus strand of NC_092382.1, from coordinate 47,145,003 downwards.
GAGGATGGTGTGTTTTGGGCCCGGTAAAGGAGGGTAAGCAACGGCGGGCCTCCCTGTTGAAGAAGGGTGGATGGAAGCGGAATGCGGGGGGGGGGGGGGGGGCGGGGCGGAGTCCCAGGATATACGTGACCACGTCCCAGGCCAGATCCGTGCTAAGGTAGGCGATGCTCCCTCCCGGGCTCTCCCTGAGCTCCATTCGGGCCTAGCTCCAGCGTGCACTGAGCATGGGCTGCAGCTACAAACCGGACGGGAGGTTGCTTTTGTCCCCGGCTGCGTTCTGCTGGGGAACCTTCGCCTTCCACAGACAGGCAGGGAGTCCGTGACGTCCGAGAAGCGCAGGTTTCGGCTGCAAGGAGGGTGATCCCTGTGGACAGAGGGCGTGAGGCTCAGGTCGGAGGACGAACAGGAAGGTGTGAAGATGGGAATAAGTGCAGGGGAAGGATATGATTGTGACTATGTGGCAGGCGCGCATGCCGCTGTTTGATAGCGCGGTGTGTATCGATTGGACCTCTTGCACCATGAGCCGCTCTCTCGCCGCGGGTATTCGCGTGTCCCTGTTTTGCCGGTGGATTCGGTTCGTAGGTCCCGCACTGTAAATTTCTCAGAGTGTCCCATTTCTTACATGACTAGGTACAAAAATTTTATCATGCGCGCATACGTATCAGGAGGCAGTAGATGAGGTCGCAGAGACGGGAAGGGAGAGAGGAATCGTAGAGAGTTGAAGAGAGGGTGATGATCGCGAAAACCAGTTGAGGAAAGGGAGATTGCGTGTACGGTGTGGGAAGGATGGAGTCAAGCAGGCGGGCTGTGAAGGGTCAGTAGGACGCGAAGAGTTGTACGTTTCAGAGGGACTGCAGATGGAGGAGCTGCAATCCCAGAAAGCTCCGCGAAAGGGAAAGCCCTCTAACTCCTACTGAACTTACGTATAACTTTTCTTTCTCACAATTCCCCACCTCATCCTACTCTCTCAACCCCCAGTGTCTATTTCCCTCCCCCAGTCTTTTGTAGCTCCCACTCTCTGTATCGCCGTCTCTCCATTCAGTTCCTGACCCACGATTCATTCGCTAACACCGGTTTCTCACACTGCCACAAGTCCCTCTACTTACCCCAGTCATGCTCTCCTTCCAGACTCTCTCTCCACCAGTCTCTCTCTCTCTCCCTCCAGTCACTCGCTAGGACCCCAGTATCCCTCTCTACAGTCTCCGTCTCTCGGGTCTCTCTCTCTCTCTCTCTTAGCCCCGGTCCCTCTCTTCACCCCGGTCGCTCCCCTTTCGGGCCTCTACCAACCCCCCTCTTCACTACGATTTCTCTCCCTATCACATATTTACTGGCCTCCCTTCCCCGATCTTTCTCTACCTGTTCGGTCTCTCCCTTCCCCACCGGTCTCTGTCCCCATTTCTCTACTGCTCCTTCCCCAAGTCTCTCACAAATTCCCGCTCTCTCGCTGTTTCTTTCTTCCTCCAGCTCTCTCTGCCTTCTGTCATTCCATCCACCTCTCCCTGCCCCAGATACTCTCTCAGCATCTCTCTCCGATCGCACTCTCTCCCCCGTCTCTCTCTCACCCTGGTTCTCTCCCTCCCTGCAGTGTCTCGTCAGCGACTCTGTCTCTCCCCATCTTCCATGCCCCTTTTCACGCTCCCCCGTGTCCCTTCCTGTCTCACTCCATCCCTCTCTCAAGTCTCTATCTCCCCAGTCTCTCGTTACCCCATTCGATCTCATTCCTCTCTCTCTCTCTCTCTCTCTCTCTCTCTCTCTCTCTCTCTCTCTCTCTCTCTTTCAACCCCACGCTCCTCCTCTCAACCCAGTATCTTTCACTCCCCATCTCTCCCATTCCCCATTCTCCCTCCCAATCTCACTCCCCCAGTCTCTATCTCCTACCTCTCCCATCCGGTCTCTCTCCACGCAGTCTCTTTCCTGTCAGTCGATACCCTCGGTCTCTCTTCCCTACTGTCCTCCCCCCCCCCCCCACCCCACAGTCTGTCTCACCACAGTCTCTTTCTCTCCACCAGTCCTGTCCTTCGCCTCCAGTGTGACTAAGCCAGTCCCACTTTTCCCCAGTCTCTCCACGAGACTCTCTTGCCCCCGTTTCTCTCTCCCTTCTCTCTATTCCCCAGTGTCTCTCACTCAGTCTTCCCCTCCGCGGTTTCTTTCCCCGCAGTCTCTCTGTCGCCCAGTCTCCCTCTCTCTCGTCTTTCCCCCTCATTCTTTCGCTTCCCCAATCTCTCTCTCCCACTGTCTATTGCTCCCCAGTCTCTGTCAGCTCATTCTCCGTTTCTCTTTCCAGTCGCTGTCCTTCCTTCTCCCATTTATCCTCCCCAGACTCTCGCTACCTTATCTCTCACCTTCCTACGCTCCTCATTCCTGTCTCCCACTTTCCGTCTTTCTCTCCTCAAACTCAGTTCATCCGATTCTGTCTCTCGCTCCCCAGTCAGCGTGTGACTCTCTCTGCCACATACACACATCCTCTCTCTCGTTCTCTCATCCTCGCTGTCTCTCTCTCTCACCCATCCGTCCACCCACCCTGCCTGCCTCTCTGGTCCCACTGTCCTCTCTCTGTACGCACGTTTCTCTCTGTTTTCCTCTGTGCATCTCTGTCTTTTTTTTTCTCTGCGTCTCTTCCTCCTTCACAATCTAACTCTGAATGCCTGGAAGTTCTGATCTATTTATTTTATTGACAATTGTGTCTCTTTCACCATCGCACATTGAAATGGACAAGATGCTATCCTGGAATGAACACAGGGAGAGAATCTGTGTCTTCGATAGTTCGTCTATGTTCTTACCGGAAACAACAATAGCGGAAATAATCAGGTATCATATCTTTTTCACACGTTAAAATGTTGCAATCATGCTGTGTGAGCCTCAGCCTGTCTTCCAGCTGCCCGTGATCTCCCTGACGAAACTCTGAGCTGATGAATCTCCACAGTCATTCATTTATACTCGCTCCAGCACAATGAATATTCAATACTACACAGGCTGACTTGTCTTCCAACAGCTGGGGTAAAAATAAACATGATATCATTCAAGTAAAATCCCAAATGTGATGAGCTACTGATAGCTCGACACGGAATTACAACATCTGAAAGATGAAGAAATGACGATTGGAGAAGTCATTGAATGAGTTGCGAAACCCTCTCAAGCTCACCTCTCGGTTTCATGATTGTTATTGTTGAACTTGTCCATTCCAAGGCTCCTTAGACTTTGTCATCATAGACCAATGTTACGCTGTCGTCGGCCTGCTCTGTTTCTCCCTGGAGATTTTCTCTGTTATAGATCTTGCAATAGAAATATGAACAAGAATATGTTCTTTGTATGTTCCTGTAATATAGTGACGAGCCGTAAATTACTACCGCATCTCGGCTTACAAAGATACTGAACGCATGCAAATCGCCATTCAAATTAATTGCAACACACACACAAAATACTGGAAGTACTCAACAAGTCAGGCAGCATCTTTCGAAATGAATAAGTATTAAAGCTAATTAAGGCTCCGTTGAGTACCTGAGCTCCAACAACAGAATCGGAATTGCCAGTGTCCAACCCTTTCAATTCCTGTCCCCATTCCCGGTCAGACTTGTCGGTCCATGAACTCCTCTTGTGCCACGATGAGGTCACGCACAGGCGGCAGGAGTAACCCCTTACATTCCGATTTGATAACTTCAAATCGAACGGCATGAACATGGATATCTCTGTTTTCCAGTGTTTCCCCTCTCGTTTCCATTTTCCTCATTTCCACACTCTGGTCTTTTACTCTCCTGCTCAGTTACCTAGCACTTCTCCCTGAAACCTCCCCTTCTTCCATAATCCACTCTCCTCTGATATCTGATTCATCCTTCCTCGGTCCTTTACCTTTCCCACTTATCACTTCCCAAGTACATTTCGTCCTTCTTCCCTTTCCACCTGGCTTCCAGATTTTCCAGATTTTCTCCCTCCCGCTTCCCCAACAAACTTATTCTGCTATCTCCCCCCTTAATTTCCAGTCCTGCTGAAGAGTCGCGGGGTGAAAAGTCAACTGTTTATTTATTTCCAGAGATTCGCGGCTAAAGATTTCGATTTCATTCCCCATTCCCGTCCCGACACATCCTTCCATAGCCTCCTTTTCTGCCACTATAAGGCCACTTTCAGGCTGGAGGAGTAACACGTTTTCTTCCGTCTAAGGGAAGTCCAATATTATGGTTTGAGCACAGAATTCTCTAAATTCCGCTACTTCCCCTTCTGCTTGCCCGCCCCCTTCATTTCCCCAGTCTGACTTTTTCTCCTGATCTGCCTAGGTTCACAAGGATGATTCCGGAAATGAAGGGGTTAACTTATAATGAGCGTTTGGCGGCGTTGGGCTCGTATTTACTGGAATTTAGAAGAATGCGTGGGGATCTCGTTGAAACCTACAGAGTGTTGAAAGGACGAGATAGGGTGGATGAGGAAAGGATGTTTCCTCTGGGGGAGAAACCCAGAACAGAAGGGCAGAGCATCAAAATTGAGGCGACCTTTTAGAACAGAGGTAAGGAGGATTTTTTTTTTAGCTAGAGAATAGTGAATATGTGGAATGCTCTACCACAGACTGCGGGAGAGGCCAAGTCCGTGCGTATACTTAAGGTGGAAGTTGATCGTTTCCTGATCGGTCAGGGCATCAAAAGGATATGGGGAGAAGGCAGATGCATAGGATTGACTGTGATTCGGGATCAGCCATGATGGAATGGCGGAGCAGACTCGATGGGCTGAATAGCCTAATTCTGCTCTATGTTCTTATGGTCAAAATGTCAACTGCATATTCATTTCCATAGATGCTTTCCGACCTAGTGAGACCTCCGGCATTCTAGCTTGTCCTCTTCCCCATTCCCCGCCCCCCCCCCCCCCCACCCAAAACTTAATCGTCCTGCAGCCCGAAACTAGATCGCCACCTGAAAGGTCAACCGTTTTTGCTTTCATTTTGATAAATGCGGCCTAACCTGCTGGGATCCTCCAGCATTTTGTGTGTGCATCAGATTGATGCAGCCCATGGTAAAGCAACTCCTATCGAAGTTCACGTCAGTATGAAGCAAAATAATTCAGTCACCGTACGCAGGATCTTCCAATCAGTGAAAACGAATAAACTTACAGAGCGTCTGCAATCATTAGATTTGATCCAACAATGAGAATTGTTTTGCAGCTGCACTATAGATAGTTAGATATACTTCATTGATCCCGAGGGAAATTTGGTTTCGTTACAGCCGCACCAACCAAGAATAGAGCGTAAATGTAGCAATACCAAAAACACAAACAATCAAACAACAATATGCAAACTATGCCAGATGGAAATAAGTTCAGGACCAGCCTATTGACTCGGGGTGCCTGACACTCCACGGGAGGAGCTGCAAAGTTCGATGGCCACAGGCAGGAACAACTCCGGTGACTGCCAGTGTTGTATCTCCGGGAATATGGCCGGAGTCCAACAGCAAAAAGTTCAATACCTGGTCCTCGATCGTAATATGACCAGGACTGCACCATCCGTTGTTAACCAGAACAGTAAGCCTCCAACTCCTTTATGCTTACCTCTCTCAGTTCACTTCCGGTCAGCCCGAACGGCCTGGAAGCCGTCCATGGAAAAGTTTTGATCGGGTATGTCCTCTTGCAGTCGCTAAATGGGTAGCGTTGTTGATAGCGCGGTAGACAGTTGTATTTACCTATCTGGCAATCTGAACTTCTCTTTCATTGTAAATATAACGCAACATTGTAAATTCCGTTTTTGTTGTAGTGATGTGTTTCCTTGATGTACTTATCTGTTGAATGGTCTGAACTGAACAGCAGACAAGAAGAGCATGTCACGTGTCTAGATATTCCTTGCAGTAATAAACCAATGGATCATTGGTTATCGGATGAAATTGATCAGTTTGTCAGATGGATAGCGAAGGGCTGATAGGGGTCAATATTGAAGTACGTGGTGATTACCTTCCACGGGTGAGTAGGGCTGGGATATTCACAAAGAGTGACCTGGTTCTCGACAATATTGATGTGAAGACGGACAAGGAAAGGGAAGTTGAAAGATTAATTAAGATAGGAAATCGGATTGATACTGTGGCGTTCAATACATTCCGAATACCTGTCTTCACTTACGGGGAAAGTAATGATGCAATAACGTATATTAGCCTGATTAGAGTATCGCAAAGTTTCTACAAATGAAGTGATTGCAGTGGAGCCGATGTAGAAGTGTTTCAAAAGGAAATTGCCGAACATACACCATTTCAGATATCAGCAGAGAATCCGTCATTGAAGCGGAGGGGGAACAGCTACTTCACGCAGAAGATCAAAAATATTTTTAGCTACATACATGTGTTCAGTAATGATAACAATTTCTCCACATTAGGTGCATCTAATAAGAAAGGCAGAGGTTTAGCGGCAGTGTAAGATTTAGCGCTACACAGACGTCGGTTCTCTGGGGGAAACACAAACACACACACACACACACACACACACACACACACACACACACACACACACACATACACACACACACGCACACATATATACACACACACACACACGCACACATATACACACACACACACGCACACATATACACACACATACACACATATACACACACACACACACACACACACGCACACACACACATACACACACACACACATATACACACACACACACACACACGCACGCACACGCACACATACACACACACACACACACACACACACACACGCACACATATACACACACGTACACATATACGAAGGGGGTGATCACAATGATGGCATAACACAACAGGACATCCAAAAGTTAGCAGGAAGTAGATGTGGAAACATGAAAGGTATTCAGAGAATGTATGCGAATAATAATAGGTATGAATTTATCTTGGTGATAAGTTTGTAATAAAAGACTTGGTGAATTTATCCTCCCGAATATTGCAAGGGTTTGCCTAAGTGCTAACGATTTAGATTGGGTAAAACGTGTTGTATGCTTCTAGAGATGCTTTTTGAAGTAAAATGGAGTAGGCACTGAAAGTCAAGTGGCTGCAATCGATCATGTTGAGACTGTTGATGTGACATATGGGGCCACTGACCATCACTTCACTCCTTCCTAGGTTGTTAGAGGGAAATAAGTCAAGGACCTAAATTTCACCAGGCCTAATTTCAGTGGCATAAGAAGAAACTCGTAAAAATTGTATCAGTGGAGGGCGTCGGAAAAGTATCAATTGTTTAGCGACAATAAAGTAAGTAAGGTAAATGTGTGCAGCTTTTAAGAAGGCATCGGTGGCAGAATGTCCATGTTAGAGTAATTGGCCACGCAGACAAAATTAGGCCAGCTCTTTTGTCAATGGTCATGAAGGGCATGAGCAGGGGAAAAAGAGATATGTGCCAGATACAGGCAGCTGGAATCAGACCAGTTCCTTGTCGAGTATAAGGGTCCTGAAAGTACATTAGCGGGGCATATGGTGACCATGCCTAAGACTTTCGCACAGAATTGCAGTAGTTTTATTTATCACACTGTACTGATGCCGAAAAGAAAAACAATTTCATGACATATGTGAGTGATGAAATGGGTCTCTATTATTGACTAAGAGTGGGAAGGGGGCAGGAGGAGTGGATTCATGGTCGAGAGGGGACGGAACGTAAAGTACCAGACAGGCATTCTGTAATGATCAATAAATAAATTGTTTGTAATTAACTGTCCTTGCCTGGTGTCCCATGGCTGGGTGGGCTAACAAGCGCACCGCCCCCTCTCTCGCCCCTGACAATAATTACCTGCCACCTGTCCTACACCCCTCTAGTGGGGCTCCACCCTTCCCATATCCAGCATCCTTTGATCCCGACAGATTTACAAAGACACAAAATATACTGCAGTTGATGGGAATCTAGAGTGATGCAGGTCAGGCAGCATCTATACATGGGAATATACCGCCGCAATTTCGGGCCGAGACCCTTCATCACGACTGGAAAGGCAGAGTGAAAACTGGAAATTAAGATTTAGAAACTCGCTCTCCTCTCCATGTTGACAAGTAACGTAATATGCAAATATCTGGCGATGATTTTGCATCATCAATGAGGACGGGAGAGGTTCTGGAGGACTGGAGGGATGCGGATGTTGTTCCCTTGATCAAGAAAGGGAGTAGAGATAGCCGAGGATATTATGGAGCAGTGAGTCTTACTTCAGTTGTTGGTAAATTGATGGAGAAGATCCTGAGAGGCAGGATTTATGAACATTTGGAGAGGCACAATGTTATTAGGAACAGTCAGCATGGCTTTGTCAAAGGCAGGTCGTGCCTTACAAGCCTGATTGAACTTTTTGAGGATGTGACTATACACATTGATGAAGGTAAAGCTGTAGATGCCGTGTATATAGATTTCAGCAAGGCATTTGATAAGGTACCCCATGCAAGGCTTATTAAGAAAGTAAGGAGGCATGGGATCCAACGGGACATTGCTTTGTGGATCTAGAACTGGCTTGCCCACAGAAGGCAAAGAGTGCTCTGCATGCAGGTCGGTGACCAGTGGTGTGCCTCAGATATCTGTTCTGGGACCTCTACCCTTCGTGATTTTTATATTGACCTGAATGAGGAAGTGGAAGGATGGGTTAGTAAATCTACTGATGACACAAAGGTTAGGAGTGTTGTGGGTAGTGTGGAGGGTTGTCAGAGATTACAGCAGGATATTGATTGGATGCAAAACTGGGCTGAGAAGTGGCGGGTGGAGTTCAAACCAAGAAAGTGTGAAGTTTTTCATTTTGGCAGGTCAAATATAATGGCAGAATATAGCATTAATGGCAAGACTCTTGGCAGTGTGGATGATCAGAGGGATCTCGGGTTCCGGGTCCATAGGACACTCAAAGCTGCTACACAGGTTGACGCTGTAGTTAAGAAGGAATACGGTGCATTGGCCTTCATCAACCGTGGGATTGAGTTTAGGAGCCGGGAGGTAATTTGGCAGCTATATAGGGCCCTGGTCAGACACAACTTGGAGTACTGTGTTCAGTTCTGGTCGCCTCACCACAAGAAGGACGTGGAAACCATAAGAGGCGTGCAGAGGAGATTTACAAGGATGTTGCATGAATTGGGGAGCATGCCGTATGAGAATAGGTTGAGTGAACTCGGCTTTCTCTCCTTGGTCCGGCTGAGGATGAGAGGTAACCTGATAGACGTGTACATGGTAATGACAGGCAATGATTTTGTGGATAGTCAGAGGCTTTTTCCCAGGGCTGAAATGGCTAGCACGAGATGGCATATTTTAAGGTGCTTGGAAGTCGGTACAGAGGAGATGTCAGTGGTAAGTTGTTTTTACGCAGAGTGTGGTGAGTGCGTGGAATCGGGTTCCGGAGGCAGTGGTGGAGGCGGAACCGATAGGGTTTTTTAAGGAACTCATGAATAGGTTCATGGAGCTTAGAAAAGTGGAGGGCTATGGCTAAGTCTAGGTAGTTGTAAGGTAAGGACATATTCGGCAGAGATTTGTGGTCAGAAATGCCTGCATTGTGCTGTAGGTTTTCTATGTTTCTATGTTTCTACGTAATCTCAGGCACCCCTGCTCCATATATGTGCCTACGTCTTTTGCACAGTATCACATACTAGCTGTAATGGGTATCCTTGCTACACTGCACAGTATGGTATATTTGTATACTATATATCTGGGTTTAATGGGTAACTTATGCCTGGTTGTCGGGTGTGGGTGTCGAATAAATACCGATACTGTGAAGGGTGATCTATGTTTAGAATCACAGAAAACCACAGAAATATTAAATTAATACATCTCATCTACATTCGCTCTTGAAACCGACATCGTTTGTGAGCTTACTGGAGGGAACTGTGCTATCAACTGTAGAATGGATGATTTATAGGAGTTCATCATGAATGTAGTCAGATCCCGGCCATCTTTATCAGAGGATAATACGGGAAACGATCAAAAGGTTGTTGTGCCCCTGGGAGAGATCATTATGTAATATATCAAAATACCGGGAGATAGATCATCTGTCGGCATATTCGGAAACAGAGATAAACCAGGATACGACCGGCAGATGAGCTTTTCAATAACGAAGAGTCAGCTATCGGATGTGATTCAGATGGACAGGATCTACCTGCAGAGACAAGCAGTGTCGCCAGCAGCGGGTTGCTTTGACCGAGTGGGCAAAAAAGTGACAGGTGGAAGGCAATGTGTGGAGGTGCGGGATATGCACTTTGCAACGAACGATTATGGTGTAGATAAGCTTCTAATGGGGGAAAATTACGAAACAATGGATGCATAGAGACTTATTAGTCCTTGTTCTAGATTCTCTGAAGGCTAATTTACAAGAGGTCTCGATTTTGCTGCCGCAGAATATGTGGATACCAGGTCATAGCGTGTGGCGAAGAAAAAAGTGTGAAGATTTTTGATTGGTGAGGGAGCTAACGGTTTATGAGAGGAAATAAATTGTAGTTGAGGAATAAATCAACCAAGAAAGAAAGACGAAGAGCTCGATGGAAGCAATGGCCCAAAATTCTGCTCCTTAATTGTGTGGTTTAATAGTCTCATTCCCTGTCGATTGACCTTTAGGCCTTCGCACGAAGCCTCACTAAGGTGCCTATCGGCGGACTCAACCGCGTTGGGTTCGATAAACCTCTTTTTTTTACCGAATAAATACACTCAGAGAAATGAGGAAGAACAGTTCTTTCCTCATAAAATTATTCGATCCCTTTTAGAAAATGACCTTTCAGATGATTAGTCGACATTGGGGAGACATTCCCTGTGCCGGTGAACACATCACAAAGTTCATTCTCTCCTACTAAACACAAGTAAACTCGACATTTGAAGTTAGGGTCTCGGTCGACGTGGATGTTGTCTGCGAATGGGGTATTAAAAGACGTGCCGAAGTTGGAACCAGTCAGCTAGCTCTCTTTGGGGCGCTGCCTGCTTAATCAGAGGAGTCCAAGCCAGGCCCGATCTCACCACCCGTTCTCCCCGCGAGGTGAATCATTCACCGAGATTGCACGGCTTTGTAGGTCAGTTGACTGATGAGTATTTACGCTGCGGTGAGGCATTCATTATTCAAAGGGGTGGGGCGGTGAGGAAAGCGGGAATATGGGGAAAGATCAAGATAAACAGATGGGATGAGTTTAATACTTGGTAGGAGGTGGAGGTCGCAGACTGCGGGTGCCGAAAGGTCTGTTCCCGTGCTATAGCTATCTCAGGCTCTAAACTAGTTTTATTCTTCCCGCAACCGCGTTCACCGATGACCTCCTGTTTTGTAGTGTCAAAATGTAAAACACTGCGACCGCCTCTGCGAATAATTTAAATATTCTGTTTATTAATTAATTGAATAATTAACATGAGCGGATATTTCGCTGCGCTGATGAACTGCTCTCTGAACTTGGACTGAGTCACCCCATAGATAAAAGTGTTTGTGCAGCAACTTAATATCAGCAACATGTCTCCAGTGTGTTCAAAGATGTATTCTGAATCGATATAATTATTTTGATTCAATCCGGCAAAAGTGTAGTAAAGAAACTCGGCAAATTTCACCGACCACAGTATGATGAAGCTTCCGGAGATGGTGAGAAGTAAGATCACAGACCTCCTCCTGCTCTCCATCTCCGGGTCACTGCGGTTCTCCGCTTTGCTCTGACCCCTCAGCCCCTTACGGACTCGACTAGTCACTAAAATGTGTCTGACTGTCAGAGCGTTGAACAGGAGTATTAACAGGAACGGGAGCAATGGCGTTAGGACGGTAGAAAACCAGCTATATCCCACCCACCTGGGTTGCGTATAGTAGCCCGGCTTCCGAATACAGTCCCATGGTATATTGTCGATGACCTTCACAGGGCGATATTTAAAGAAGTTGGGCACATTTTTAAAACAGAGCAGAACGCCGGTTGTTGTCAGAACCACAGCCGCAGTTTTCCCGGTGCAGTAATTTGCTTTCCGCTTCTGGCAACGGATGGCGACAAACCGATCCAACGTAAATGTGACAGTGAACCAGACAGAACAGTCTGTGGCCGCCATACCCAGGGTAGAGATCATACTGCACACGGGGGTTATGTCCAGGAAAGTCCCGGGGAAGTAATAATAACTGACCCGCCACAAGATGACCCGAAAAATGACGATTAGTAGATCGGCCGTTGCCATGGCCACCAGGTATCGAGTGGTGCAGGTGGAGAGGCCGCACTTTCCCCGGGACAGGATCGCAATCGCCACGAAATTCACTAGGGGAATGGCAAAAAGAATGAGTGAATATCTCGCCGCCCCGTGGATCTCAGGACATGGATGAGCTGGAAATTGAGAACAATTGCGGACAACTCATTTGTGGTGATTTAAAAGGTGTAAAACGGGAATCACAGACGGCTCACGCGCGTGTATGTCGGGTGAAAGAGTGCGGTACACAGTACTGGCAGAGGCGCAGAGTTTGGAAAGGAGCCATTGTCAACTGATCGCCGTGGGCTCTTTGGGGAAATCAATCTAATGTTTTAACCAGAAGGATTTCAGCTGATGAGTAAGGCCTGGATTCCTCGGCAAGTTTCTCATCGATGTGTTCCTTCACTCTCCCCAGACAGCAAAGCCTACTCCCTGCGCCGCTGTCCACTCCCAAAGTTCAAAATAAATTCATGTCCACCGTTCGCATGTCTGGTCTCCTTATAAACTCCCCGATTGTCATCCGCCCACAGGGGCCACACTTGGCTCGCTTCTTTTAAATCGTGCAACTACTCCTAGCCGGGACTCACACTGCGTCAGGGAACCCGATCAGAAAGTTCCATGTTCGCATTTAGATATTCTGCCTGGCTTGCTCCACTTTGCAACTGTGTTAGACGCTGGTGTTTGAATCACCAAAGACAACATAGGTACTTCAAAACATCTGCTTCTGCAGGAGTTGCTCCAAATTACTGCAGCATAACTCTAAATTGCTCGATGCTGTTGCTCCGGAGCGGAGTATCGCATGAATCTTACCCCGTCTGACCTCCAATAGACACCGCTGGTCTGGCTCTTAACTCCCTCCTCACTTCCAGGAACAAGACACGGAACAAACGCTGACACACTGAAACACGCATAGGCAATTATTTCGGAAACTCCCGATGGTTCCGGCTTAAACACACAAGTACTCTCTACCGCTCTCCCCTGAATCACAACGGCGAATCACTTCCCACGTTCCCTTTAATATCTTAAAATATGGCGCAATACCTTTAAAACTGAATTTAAAACATGCTGCCCTATTGATAGACATTAACACCAAGCAGATTACGAACGCTGGATTATCGGAGTTAACTTTGAGAGCGGGTTTCATTGAAAAAATCAAAATTGCTGTCCAAGTAAATTCCGATAATCCACCTCTGAACGAACACGGAGCTTTGTCACAATGTCTGAACCGCACTCACTGATACACCGGCATCACAACGCTGTCCGTCACTGAACGAGTCCAAAGACCGCGCACAGAGAACTGCCAATGTTAGTTCGCCAATGTTCTTACCAGGAATGCCAATAACGGAAATTATCATGAAATATATTTTTCTGACACGGTAAAATGTTTCAAGCATGTTGTGTGAGATTCAGCCTGTCTTCCAGCTGCCCGCGATCTCGCTGAAGAAGCTCTGAGCTGATGAATCTCCACGGTCATTCATTTATACTCGCTCCAGCACACTGAATATTCAATACCACACAAGGCTGACGTGTCTTCCAACAGCTGCGGTTAAAATAAACATTCAAGCAAAATCCCAAATGTGATGAGGTTTGGATAGCCTGACACGAAATTGCAACATCTCAAAGATGAAGAAATGACGCTTCAAGAAGTCAGTGAATGTTGTTGTGAAACACCTCAGGATCACATCTCGGTTTCATGACTGTTATTGTTGATCATGTCCATTCCTAGACATATCTATGTTTTCCAGTGTTTCCCCCCTCTCCTTTCCATTTTCCTCATTTCCCCACTCTGGTCTCTAAAGCTTCTCCTCATTTTCCTACCACGTCCCCCCGATGCCCTTCCTCTTTCCGTTTCTCTCATAATCCACTCTCCTTTCATATCTGATTCATCCTTCCCGAGATGTTAGTCTTTTCCTCTTATCACATCCCAGTCACTTATTTCGTCTACGTTCTATAACCATCTGGTTTTACCTACCACCTTTTCAGATTTCTTCCCCCCTCTTCCTCAATGATGTTATTCTGGCATCTTCCCCCTTACGTTCCAGCCCTGCTGAAGAGTCGGGGTCCGATCTTCAACTATTCATTCATTGCCAAAGGTTCATGCCTAACAATGTCAATTTCTACCCCTACACCCGTCCCGACATATCGTTCTATAGACTCCTTTTCTGACTGGATGAGGCCACTCTTAGGTTGGTGGAGTAACGTCCCGTCTCTATGGCTTGAACACAGATATGTTGAAAGGACGAGATAGGGTGGATGTGGAGAGGACGTTTCTTCTGGTGGAGAAATCCTGGAGGGCACAGCCTCAAAACCAGTGAACAATCTTTTAGAACAGAGGTAAGGAGGATTTTTTTTAGGCAAGGAGTAGTGAATCCGTGGAATGCTTTTCCATAGACTGCGGTGGAGGCCAAGTCCATGTGTTTATTTAACTGGAAATTGATCGTTTCCTGATCGGTTGGGGCATCAAAGTATATGGGGAAAAGGCAGATGTATGGGGTTGAGCCGGATCCGGGATCAGCCATGATGTAATGGCGGAGCAGACTCGATGGGCTTAATGGCCTAATTCTGCTCTCATGGTCGTATGATCTAAACTTCAGCTGCTTATTCATTTCCATAAATTCTGTCTGAGCTACTGAGACCTCCGGCATTCCAGCTTGTCCTCTTCCTCCACCCCCAAACCTCTTGTTCTGTCATCTCCCCACTTCGTTTTGCAGCCCGACACTGGGTCGCGGCCTGAAAAGTCAACGGTTTATTAATTTCGATAAATGCTGCCCGATCTGCTGAGATCCTCCAGCATTTTGTGTGTGCATAAAATTGATGCAGTCCTTCTCATGTTAAACCAGCTCCCATTAAAGTTCGCACCAGTATGAAGCAAAGTAATTCAGTCACCGTACACAGATCTTCGGATCGGTGCAAATAAATAAACTTACAGAGCTTCTGCATTCATCACATTTGATGAAACAATGACAGTTGGTTTACAGATGCGCCAAATTGGCAGCGTTGTTGACAGCGAGGTAGATAGTCATATTTACTTATTTGACAATCTGAACTGCACTTGCACTGTAATTATAGCGCAACATTGTAAACTCTGTTTTTCCTGTTCGGATGTGTTTCCTTGATGTACTTTCACTGACGGGAAAGGTCATTATGCAATAATATCTCAGCCCCTCCCTCAGTTGTTCAGCTGATCAGAGAGGTGTCGGGAAAATTTGTGGAGGCCCAGTGGGGGAACAGCTTGGCGTCCCTGGAAGAACACGCTCCCAGCAATGTACCAAGGAACTCCAGAAAGAAAAAGACACTATTCCTGAAGGCATAGTGGGACCACGCTCCCGTGTGTCGTTACGGATAGATGGAAGCTACGCTAAGGCCATGCTCGACACCGGGGCGCAGGTCAAGTCCCTGTACAGTTCGTTCTATTACCGGTATTTGAAGCAACTACTCTTGATACCATACTGGGCCCTGAAGATTTAGAGATTCAGTGCTGGGGGTTATCCAGACGACGATTACTTGTCAGTGAAATTGGAATTCTCGGAGGCCAAGGTGTGGATGTCTGAGGTTCGTGAGTCCTTAGTGCTAATGTGTCCGGACGCTGTTGAGACGGGCAGCGTTTCGACTAAAGAGGGGACCAACACCCCGCTTGTGCGGAGGGGTATCGTGGCCTGCCAGAAGAAGGCGGATGAGAGCTGTCTGGGGGCATTGTCTGTGCACCCAGTGTTTCGAGCTGCTTGTCAGGACATGTGCGGCAGCATTGGGCCGGTACCTAATTTCAATGAGAGCCAATGGTGGTACGGCCCAGGGGAAGTATCGAGAGTGGTGAGGATTTAACCGGAGGAGTTCGGAGCCGATCGAATGGTGAAAAGAGGATATTATATGAGCTCCAATGAATTATTTGTGTGCAGACTGTATAAAGATATACTGGCGTTTTTTTTTAATATTTTGGTTCTCTACTAACCCATAGTTCAAGTAAGAGTTATAAAATCTTAATTATCTAACCGCATCCTGTGTACAATTGTCGTTATGGGGTATTGATTTGAAACTGGGGATACTACACGAAACTCCCACCCAAACAAGAATCCTGAGGTTTGGCCGGGCACGGGGTTATCACCCCACGATAATGCCACTAGATAAAGCGAGTGTTACAAATTGGGTTGCTCGTCCGGGATTGGATTTTGTGGGGTGCTGTGTGCTCGCCCTGTTTAAATCAGTGCTGATGTGTCTCTGTGGGATTGGGATTAGTAGCGGTTGAGTGGGGAGGAATATTTGTACCTTGGATGAATTGTTCATTCGATTTATGAGTATGGTTACAGCTGCTGGCGAAGTTGAAATCGTAGCGCAAAAGTTTGATGACATGGCGGGTTCAGACCTTGCTTTAGCTCGGGCTAGGTTTGACGTCACGGAAGTGGGGTGCCCCAGGTGAGGCGGGGCCATAGGCTGTCCGTACTGTCAGGACGGAGGGGAAAAAGTGGTCGCAGTTGGAATGTCTGATGAGTCCTCGTCCTCCGGTGAAGAGTGAGAATTCTGGGGTAGCGTCCGCTTTTGTGTCTCTGGCGAATAGATGTTCCCGCTACGGCAGGCTCTGCCTGTTCTTTGGAATAAAGCCTAGCCCTGAAGGGGTGGAGGCGTGCGAGACGTGGGCGGAGCGGATCTCTCAGTTGTTAGATGAGTGGCAGTGATCGGTCGAGGGAGCGCGACAGAGATTGGTTGAAAGTTTGAGTAGGCGGGCTGGTGACGGTGTTAGAACTGTCGGGTTCAATTATCCGGTAGTGACAGCTGTCAGTTGTCTGAAAGCGGGGGGAAATGCGTTTGCTTCGACTGGAAGAAAAATGCAGCACCTGGGGGGCTTTCATAACATGTGTCAGGAGTTTGTGGAAAAAACTTTCAGTGTATCTTCTCTAGCTAGTGGGGCAGCTAAATCGCTTGCGGTGCCGGGGGGATCAGCCCCTCTCTGGGTTGTTCAGCTGCTCAGAGAGGTGTCGGGAAACTTAGTGGAGGTCCAGTGGAGGAATGGCGTGGGGTCACTGGGGGGAAATGTTCCTAGCAATGTAGCAATGAACTCCAGAAAGGAAATGACCCTATTCCTGAAGGCTTAGTGGGACCACACTCCCGGGTGTCGTTACGGATGGAAGCCGTGCTAAGGCCATGCTCGACACTGGGGCGCAGGTCAAGATCCTGGACAGTTCGTTTTACAACCGGTATTTGAAGCATTTACCCATGACACCATGCCAGGCACTGAAGATTGAGAGATTCAGTGCGGCAGGATATCAAGACGACGCTTACTAGTCAGTGAAACTGAAGTTCTCGGAGGGAAAGGTGTGGGTGTCTGAGGTTTGTGAATCGTTTGTGCTGATGTGTCCGGACACTTTTGAGACGGGCAGCGTTTGGACTCGGGAGAGGACCAACACCCCGCTTGTGAGGAGGCTCATGGGGGCCTGCCGGAAGAAGGCGCTTGAGAGCTGTTTGGGTTCATTGTCTGTGCATCCAGTGTTTCGAGCTGCTTGTGAGGACGTGTGCGGCAGCATTGGGTCAGCACCGAATTTCAGTGAGAGCCAATGGTGGTACGGCCCGGGGGAAGTATCAAGTGTGGTGAGGATTTCACTGGCGGAGTTCGGAGCCGATCGAATGGAGAAAAGAGGGTATTGCGTGAGCTCCAACAAACTATTTGTGCGCAGAGTGTATAAAGATATACTGGCGCCTTTTTTTAAAATTTTGTTTCTCTGCTAACCCATAGTTGAAGTAAGAGTTAAAAAATCTTAATTATTTAACCGCATCCTGCGTACGGCTTGTCAATACGGGGTACTGATTTGAAACAGGGGGCACTAACGCAGCATCCACCAAAACGAGAGTGCTAAAATTTGGCCGGGTAGGAGGAGTCGTCACCCCAGAGATCATGCCACTTGACCTAACGAGTGTTACACACTCAAATGCTCTCATCTCCTCCGGCAGGGACTCCACCTGCCTCTGACCCAGTAAGACTCCGGAACTTTTCATCCAGATATCCCAGCGGAGGATGCCGCCGAGAAAACTTCTTGGCACTCCTGTATCCTCCACAGGTCACTGGGATCTGTCACCAGGAAGAGTACATCGTCGGCGGAGGCCGAGAGGACGACGTCCATGTCCGGTTCACGCAGAACCAGAACCGTCAGCCTTCGCCAAAGAAGGTTGCTTGGATTTCTTCTTCGCATTCTTGCCCCCCACAGGCTCCACTCCGTCCCCCGCGATAACCTCCCTGCACGTAGCCTCAAATCTCCCACCTGAACCACAGGGGCAGGAGCAAGGGGTGATGATCCGAACAAGACAGCGGCCGCATGGAGGACGCCGACACGCGGGAAATGTAAGTCCGAGAGATATACAGGCGGTCTATCCGAAAACTCCCACCCCCAAATATTCTCGAGAAGGCGCTAGAGTCGGGTTGAAGATTCCGCCAGCTGTCTACCAAGTCAAAGTAACCCACTAGCTCCTTTACCTTTTTTTGCCAATGCTTGGTCGCGCTGTTAGTGGGGGAACGACGTTTTTTTTTTTTTCTTGCGTTTTTTGGAGCGAACCGTCTTCCTGGCGAGTTGTCAGCCGCCGCAGCTGGGAGCTACGCAGTTAGCAGCCGCAACAAACCCAGCCCAAACTGCCAGAAAAACTCCAAACGAAGCTTCCACATTAAAACAGCCACTCACTCACATGTCCAAGAGACATTTCGAACCGTCTCCAATGTATCTCACGAACAGCAGTTTTTCCTCGATTTCTCCCAGCTCATTCAGAACAATTCCACGATGTGTCTGACCCCGGGAGTGTGTGATGGGACGGTGTGGAGGGATTTCAGTCCATGTTTAATGCTGGTATTCCACCCATCATCCGTCTCTTACTCAGGACATCAGTGGACTCACGTTTGATCTCATCGTCGATTTTCACCGTCTGGAGGGTTTCAGTTAGCCAGGATGGGGGTTGGGTGGAGATGAGATCCAGGGCACCCAGACTCTGCCAGTCCGGCCTACTTACATACCTCAGCCTGGAGTTCAGACGCTACTGTGCCAGAGTGAGGAGCTCCGACCCAATTTTGCAGTGCACAGGGTGGGTGGGGCAGCAGAAACTTAAAATAAAACTCAAGTCCGACACCAAGACAGGAAGTTACAGCGGTTTATTGATTTCATCATGACAAATGTAAATTAAACAATGCTGACGTGTGGGAATAAATAAGCTGCTCCCGATTCACTCACAGTCACATTCAATTAACTGACCGACCACAAGGAGTGACAGGTTGAATAATCAGTCCCGTTTCTCACTGTCTCTCTGCATTGGGGAAACCGATGATTATATAAAATCACTTTCCAGGGCAGTGTCCGAGATCGCTGCAGATCCAGAGTCACTGTCGAGGTATTTGTCAATTTAACATCATTATATCAGCCAGACTGCAGAATGCATCGTCCACGGCAAAGGGATCAAAAGGATTCTCTCTCGGGATAATCCCAGTCCGGGACACTGGAGTCCAAGATTGAGCCCCGGCCTCCGAGCTCTTCCTGTCTGTGTAATTCCACGAGTCTCACGTTGGGGAACTCTCGAATCGGTACATCCAGCGGAAGCAGCTCCACTGTACGACAGGCGGAAATACGTCACTGCAGGACCGCTTCCGATGTCACAGAGCGGGGGATTGGGGCCCGCTCCGTTAGAACGGTTAGGAATTAGACCAGGCGCTCGGCCATTAAAGGTAAGGGCGGGAGTTAAAAGGGAGGGCGGGGGTTAAAGGGGAGGACGGGGAATCGGATAAAATATCCCCATCCTGCGGGCGGGGATGTTCACACGTTCAGATGTTCACACGGTCACTGTCAGTCCGGGTCTGGATTCCTGCAGAGATCTCAGTTCCTCCCTTCTGGTCTCACTGAACTGATTCCCCCACAGCCTAGAACAGATGGAAGAATAAAGATGACATAAACAGATTACACAACAGTGTCAGTAACAGGGGACTGGGGTTAATGTTTCAACAACACTCACAGACAAATATCACCAGAAAACCCGCGGATCCGCTGATATTTTATCACGTTGAACATTAACAAAAACACTCACCCGATCCACACCAGACTCGGGAGGGTCAGTATGAGGTGTCGGAGAGCGGGGACAGATCGGTCTGTGAGCAAGTTGTAACCCAGGCTCAACACCGCCAGTGATGGGTTTGTACTGAGAGCGGAGACGAGATCCTCGGCATCAGAATCTGTGAGATCGACACTGGCCAGCCTGGAGATGAGAGGGACTGAGGGTGAAGGACACAGAGAGACAGGAGACGGTACAAATTCCCAGTGTTTATCAGTAACATAATTACTGATCACATTAATGTTCAGTGTCAGACACCCAGTGACTGTAAACACAACCTCCCACAGTCTGGTACTTACCGCAGTTCCTGTATTTTACACTCCGGGTTCCTCGGAGCCGCAGACACCAGTTTCACTCCTGAATCTCCTAGCTCATTTTCCCCAAGTCTAAACACAAACAGAGAAAATGATGTACAAAATGATTCAAACAATGTGTCTGAGGGAATTTCTCTCACTCGGATGTTTCAGGAAACATTAAACCCTTCAGTAAATCACTGATCGGAGTTCCCATCACTGTCACTGTCCCTCAATGCCCAGCTCCAGGGTATTCACCGAATGTCAGTAATTTAGTCTGTTGGTGTGACCACGTAAACTCCACATATTCTGTCTCATTCCCCGATGTTTCGAAAACTGTTACTGACCTGAGAGGTCGGGAGTTGCAGGTTTGAAAGCTGAGAATGTCTCACAGTGAGGAAGATTTGTGAATGGGGAAATGTCGATGGGAGATGGTGGAAGAGACTCCTCCTGAGGAAACGGGATAGGGAGAGAAAACCTGCAGGACGAAGGCGGGAGGGGGGGCGAGAAACCCCACAGCAGGAAGGGGGATGGGGAAGAGATATCCCACAGGAGGAAGAGGGATGGAGAAAAAAGAACACACAGCAGGAACGGGGTTGGGAAAGAGATATCTGACAGGAGAAAGGTAATGGGTAAGAGAAACCCGACAGGAAGAAGGGGGATGGGGAAGTGATCACACAGAACGAACTGAGATGGCATTTGTCACAATTCTTCGGAATCGTATTTACTACAGTTGATGAACAAAATGATTCAAACCGTGGGTCTGAGGGAATTTCTCTCACTCGGATATTTCAGGAAACACTAAACCCTTCAGTAAATCACTGATCGGAGTTTCCATAGCTGTCAATGTCCCTCACTGCCCAGCTCCAGGGTATTCACAGAATGTCAGTAATGTAGTCTGTCGGTGTGACTTTGTGAACTCCACATATTCTGTCTCATTCCCCGATGGTTAGAAAAGTGTTCCTGACGTGAGAGGGTCGGAAGCGGCAAGGGTAAGAGAGATCCCACAGGACGAAGGGGGATGGGGAAGAGAGATCCCACAGAAGGGAACCAATGGGAAAAGATAATCCTACAAGACGAGAGAATGCAGAAATAGATTTCAAGGGAGGGTGTGCCTGAACTGTGGAGAGGAAATATGCCCATGGGTATCTGGTAGTGAGCAAAGTCACACAGGTGGACTGATGGTGATAGCCACGCACGGAGAAGGGCAGGGGAGGACAATCTCACAATGGTATTTCTTTTCTTCTCACTGGGACAGTCCCCTGACGGTCTCTTGTCCCTCACCGGGAAGTGTGTGTGAATCTCTGACCCACCTGCTGCTGACAGTGTCAGTATCACTGAGAAGGAATATTGTCAATGGACGTGTCACAGGCAGCGAGAAACACGGCCATTCTTGTGATTTACTACTATTAAAGCAACGGCTGTTGTTCACGGGTCATTTGTCGCAATTCTTCACAATCAGATTTACTACAGTCTTACCCAAATTCCTTTACATTGAAACAACACAATGGAATAGTTTCACCGTTCAGAGTGAGAGATTCAACCTCAAAGCTTGGCACTTGTGCAGCCCGGGTCCCAGCCGTTGGATTTCTTCACACTGAATGTGGCAGTTCTCCAGGTCGAGGTGTTTTATTGTATCACAGAGTCCGATGACATGAGACAGGACCGCGCAGTCAATCGGGGTCAGTGTGATTCCACTGAATGAAAGTGTTTCAACAGACCCTAGTGTGTCCTGAGCCAGTCCACGATTCTGAGACTCAAACAGGTAGTGCAAAGTGTTCAGGAGGCTCGTTTTACCAGCTTCACTCCTCGTGTTTCCACTCTGGCATTTAACCTCCTCCATCACCCAGTCAATCTCCTGGCAGGTTGTTTCATGGGGAAATGGACCCAGAAACTCCTTTAGGCCCCGAGCTGACATTGGGGAGGAGAGACCAGCAACAAAACGGAGAAATAACTCGAATCGTCCATTGTCGCGCTCTGGGCTTCAGTGAGGAATTTCAGGATTTTCATGGGATGTAGAGTCAGGAACTGTGCAACAGCAGCTACAAACTCTTGGATGGTGAGGTGTGGGAATGTGTACACCACACACCGGGCAGAATCCTCTCTCTCCAAAACCTCCATCAGGAACCCGGACAGGAACTGGGAAGGCTGAAGATTATTCTTGTCTCCGTCTGTAAACACAATCTTCTTCTCGGACCCTCCTCTGAAGGCCATCTCACCAACCCTGAGTAACACGTCACGAGGGTTCTCAATCTCACGGCCGTGGTTTTTCATGATGTTGTAAATATAGTATGAATATGGTTGAGTGATGGTCTTGGGTACTCGCTGCGGGTCCCTGACTCTTTGTGTGAAGAAGGGGCCCAGTGCCAGAGCGAGGATCCAGCAGTAGGAGGGGTTGTAGCTCGTGGTGTACAGGATCTCGTTCTCCTTCACGTGCTTGAAAACAGCTGCTGCCACCGTCTGATCTTTAAATACCTGATGAAATATTTCTCCCGTTCCTCACCAGTAAATCCCAAGATTTCAGCCCAGACACTAATCTTCGCCTTTTCCAATAAATGTAACGTCGTGGGGCGGGTGGTCACCAGCACTGAACACCCTGAGAGCAGCTTGCCCTGGATTAAACTGTACACTATGTCAGACACTTCACACCACCACTCGGGATCTGGACACTAGTGCTTGGGTTCTGTGTATCTCCGACTGTCAGCAAAATCGATGTTGTGTTCGAATTCATCCAAACCATCGAATATAAACAGCAATCCCTTTGGGTTCTTCCAGACCTCGCTCAGGAAATTCTCAAAGTAAGGATACTTATCCAGAATCAGTTCCCTCAGGTTTATTCTACAGTTAATAGTGTTTAAATCCCGGAATTTGAAACTGAAGACAAACTGGAATTGTTGGTATGTTTTCCCCGTGGCCCAGTCATAAACAATCTTTTGAACCATTGTTGTTTTGCCGATCCCCGCGACTCCGGCCACTGCTGCCGAACTCCCAGATTTGGAATTTTTCCGGGAAAAGCTGCTCTGGAACAACTGATCAATCCGGATTTTTTCCAGCTTTCCGCGGAGATGTTTCTCTCTCCACTCCTCGTGGTCTCTGCCTCTTGCCAGCAGCTCATGTTCCACCAGTCTCCGATCTCGAAGAGTAGAAATGACCGTGAGCTCAGCGTATCGATCAACCAGCTGGAAAACATTCACCTTCTCCGTCATCAGGATCGTGTTCACTCTCAGTGTTTCAGTCTGTGTCCGCAGAGGCTCCTTGTGTTTCTGTTGAACATTTTAGGATGGACAGAAATAGGTTGTCAATGCCTGATCTGATGAACACTAAACACTCACGTATTTACCCTAATAATAAAGCTCCCTCCCTCCATGTATCAGATGAACACAAAGGAGCGCCAGAGACTGACAGAGCTTGGCACCAGAGGTGTCTGTGTTCATTACCATTTAAGACTCTATTAGTGGCTCCAGGTCAAGAGTTTTCCCACTGGGTTTACTCCCAAACTCTTCCCCATGAGGGGTCCAGTTCCAAGGCAGTGGAGTTTTGAGATCAGAGTTTTCCTGTTCCCGGATGAGCTGCCGATCACCGTCGACGAGCGACTGGCTGTAAGACACCAGTAACCCGCCTTTGCCCCTTCTCCTGTCGGAAGAAATGCTTTGCCGGGCTTAGTGGCTGAACCACTCGTGAAGGCCAGGAGCTGGACTTGGTTGTCAGAGGCTATTTGAGTCGCACGCCGCTGGGAGCATTTAATAGGTCGTGGCAGCTCATCCACACTACCACCCCCGGGTAAAACAATCTGAAGCAACCAAGGGGCGCTGTATTATTGACAACAGTGAATCGATAAATTGGTTTATTATTGTCACATGCACCACGATAAAATGGACAACTTTTCTGCATGCGATCCAAATAGATCATTACATCACATCGGTACAATGAGGACGGACAAGGAAAATCGTAACAGAATACTTCAGTGAAACCGTGTTACAGTTGCCGAGAAAATGCACTGCAGGCAGACAATAAGGTAGAAGGCCAAAAGAATCATTGGGAGGTCAGGGTTTTGTTTTAATCACTATGCTCCTAAACTGTAGATTCAACACCTACAACTGCAGCACTGTGTTGAAGATTACAACTGACAACATTTTGTGTTTTAATTTCGAGTTTGCACTTTATTCCGTTATGATGCGGTTTGAACGGCATCGTCTGGATGAAAGGTGCTTTATAAATTTGTTATTATTATTATTAATATTATTATCATTATTATTATTATTATTATTATTATTATTATTATTATTTTCTTAGCCTAAACTGGTAAAACCGGCATCGCCAAGCACACTCATGTCTGAATTGATAGGAAATTTCAAACTATTCTCGTGGTGTATAGTATTGTGGATTTTCGAGGATTTACACAAGTATTGCCGTATGGGCCTAATTTATTAATACTATTGTGGAAAGCCTTTGGGATGATACCAGTTATCGATATTACGATTGGGATAATGAATACCTTGTTCGTGTTCCGTAGTCTTTCATTTCCCCCTTTTAATTCAGCATATATCTAGTGTTTTTTGTACTAATTCATTTCTGTAGGTTATGTGTGTTTGGAATGGCTATATATATTTTAACAAAGTTGTTTTTGCTTGTTTTTTTCCTGTAAAATTATATCCGAACGGTTATCATGGATTATCCTATGTGAAATAATGATCTGTCACAGTATATATTAAAGGACTCTAACTCTAAAAAGTGGAACAGGTTTGGACTTATAATGAGTTATGGTGTTTTTCATCGGTTGTAGTTTAAGCAAGATTTTTCTGAATGTTGTCCACCACTTGATTGTGCTTGTGCAAGTAATAAAATTCAGTTAAACTGTTGCAGCATACTGCAAAGTCTTGGATTGTTACTGGTTTCTCTTGTAATTTTCAGCATTTATTGTCTTGATCCTATTGGTCTTTTATTCTGTATTATTGATAACTACATGTGTTAACAACCTTGTCCTGTATAGCTGCAATGATCTCTTCTGTTTCTGGGAAGAGGTCTCCAACTCTGAGCCAAGGGCTCGACGCTTCCTTGTCGGCAACTAGTCGGCTCAGATCGTGTGGATGTCTTCCATGGGGAGTAAGACTCTTCCATTGGTTAACGTTTTCTATTATTATGATAGTTTCTTCATTTTTATGGTAATGCTTTCATTTCCGTTCAGTGATGTCTAACAAGCCTGATAGAGTTCTTTGAGGAGGTGACCATGCATATAGATTGTCAAAGATTGCAGAGAGACATTGATAGGATGCAGAAGTGGGCTGAGAAATGGCAGATGGAGTTCAACCCGGAGAAGTGTGAAGTGGTACACTTTGGAAGGACAAACTCCAAGGCAGAGTACAAAGTAAATGGCAGGATACTTGATAGTGTGGAGGAGCAGAGGTATCTGGGGGTACATTTCCACAGATCCCTGAAAGTTGCCTCACAGGTGGATAAGGTAGTTAAGAAAGCTTATGGGGTGTTAGCTTTCATAAGTCGAGGGATAGAGTTTAAGAGTCACGATGTAAGGATTCAGCTCTATAAAACTCTGGTTAGGCCACACTTGGAGTACTGTGTCCAGTTCTGGTCGCCTCACTATAGGAAGGATGTGGAAGCATTGGAAAGGGTACAGAGGAGATTTACCAGGATGCTGCCTGGTTTAGAGAGTATGCATTATGATCAGAGATTAAGGGAGCTAGGGCGTTACGCTTTGGGGGCAATGAGGATGAGAAGAGACATGATAGCGGTGTACAGGATTATAAGGGGAATAGATAGAGTGGATAGCAGCGCCTCTTCCCCATGGCACCACTGCTCAATACAAGAGGACATGGCTTTAAGGTAAGGGGTGGGAAGGTCAAGAGGGATATTAGAGAAAGGTTTTTTTACTCAGAGAGTGGTTGGTGCGTGGAATGCACTGCCTGAGTCAGTGGTGAAGGCAGATACACTAGTGAAGTTTAAGGACTACTAGACAGGTATATGGAGGAATTTAAGGTGGGGGTTTATATGGGAGGCAGTGTTTGAGGGTCGGCACAATATTGTGGGTCGAAGGGCCTTTACTGTGCTGTACTATTCTATGTTCTATGTTTTATGTGTACCCCTTATGAGATTTGCATATGCTTGTATGGAATACTAAATCCTGCTTGGGTAGATGTAAATATATCCTTAGAGCTAATTGTGGATTTCAGAAAAGGCAAGATGAGGGAACACAACACACCAATCATCATAAAGCGATCAGAAGTGGAAAGAGTGAGCAATCTCAAATTCCTGGCTGTCAATACCTCCGAGTGTCTAACCTGGACCCAATATATCGATGCAGCTACAAAGAAGGTGCAACAGTGGCTATCCTTCATCAGGAGTTTCCAACACCACTCGAATATTTCTACAGGTGTAATTTGGAGAGCATTGTAATTGGCTGCATCACCGTTTGCTTCATGGGGACTACTGCACAGGATTGGAGTAAGGCACACACTCCACGATTCAGGAACAACTTTTTCTCTGCCATCCAGATTCTGAATGGACATTGAACTGATCGATAGTGACTCATTAATCATTTTAAAATTTCTGTTTCTGCACTACTAGTTTAATTTAATATTTTATAGAAACACAGAGATAGGTATAGCTATATATGGTCAACTTCCAAGCATTGAACCAACTTTGCCACTCAAGCAGCTGTGCTGCACAGTGCACGTGTCTTGCATGGACAACTCCAGATTACTGAAAGCAGTACTCTACGGAGAATATTCTCGGGGCAAGAGAGTTCGTGGTGACCCGCGCAAATGGTACGAAGATCGAATTGAGCAGCGGCTCTCTCAGGCACATATGGAGATCAACAAGTGACAGAGACCGCTGGAGAACGCTGATCCACAACGCAGCCAAGAAATTTGAGGAATCCAGAAGAGCGGCTGATGAAGAAAAGAGCAGATGCAAGAAGAACCTTTCAACCCAAGCTCCCGCATCTCACCTGTCCCTGTGTCCCTCCGGCTCCCAAGTCTGCAGATCCAGAATTGGCCCCGACAGTCACCAATGATCGTGCCGTCGTCCCAGAGGACGTCTTCCCTCCTGTCGGTGTCGCCATCCACAACTATAATCGGCTAATTAAATTTGCTGACGTCACTGCATTGATTGACCTAATCTCAAATAATAACGAGGCAGCCACACCTCCTCTCTTGTCACCATTCAGGGCCCCAGTCCTTCCAGGTGAGGTAACACTTGACTTGTGAGTCTGTTGGGGTCATCGTTTGCATCCGGTGCTCCCTGTGCGGCCTCCTGTACATCGGTGAAACCCGACGCAGATTGGGGGACCGCTTCGTCGAGCACTTCCACTCCGCCCGCCACAACAGACAGGATCTCCCGGTGGCCACCCACTTCAACTCTGCTTCCCATTCTCATTCAGATATGTCCATACACGGCCTCATCTACTGCCATGATGAGGCTAAACTCAGGTTGGAGAAGCAGCACCTCATATACCGTCCAGGTAGTCTCCAGCCCCTCGGTATGAACATAGAATTCTCCAACTTCCGGTAATTGCCTCACCTCCCTTCCTCTATCCCTATTTCACTCTGCCCCCTCCCCCAGCTGCCTATCACCTCCCTCATGGTTCCGCTTCTACTACCCATTGTTTTCCTGCCTATGACGTCGGTGCTTCCCCTACTCCACCCTGTTGTCTTTCAAATTACTGGTCTTTCAACCGAACCTACAAGCATTCTTCAAATCCTTCCCCCTCCTTCATTCTTCAGTACTGACGAAGGGTTCCTGCCCGAAACGTCGACTGATCGTTTCCACTGATGCTGCCCGACCTGCTGAATTCCTCTAGCGTGCTGTAAGCGTTGCTTTGATCCCAGCATCTGCAGATTACTTTCTGTTTACAAGTCATCACCCTGACACAGTGTTGTCCAGAAAACAACCTGTCCCTCAGTGTCGCAAAAGCAAAGGAGCTGGTTGTGCACTACAGGAGGAATGGAGACAGGCTAACCCGTATTGACATCAATGCATCTGGTGTTGAGAGGCGGAACCGCCTTTGGTTCCTCGGCATACGCATCACCGAGGATCTGACATGGTCTGTACATACCGGCTGTGGGGTGAAAAATCGCATCAGCTCCTCTTTCACCTCAGACAGTTGAATAAGTTTGGTTAGGACCCCCAAATTCGAAGAACTTTCTAAAGGGGCACAGTTGAGAACATCCTGACTGGCTGCATCACTGCCTGGTATGGGAACTGTACTTCCCTCAATCGCAGGATTCTGCAGAGAGTGGTGCGGACAGCCCAGCACATCTGTAGATGCGAATTTCACACTATTCGGGACTTAACCGAGACAGGTGTGTAAAATGAGCCCGAAAGATCATTGGGGATCCAAGCTTGTCCTTAATATACATCAAACACGAGAAAATCTGCAGATACTGGAAATTCAAGCAACACACACAAAATGCTGGTGGAAGCAGCAGGCCACGCAGCATCTATAGGAAGGAGTACAGTCGACGTTTCGTGCCTAGACCCTTCGTCAGGACTAACTGAAAGAAGAGATACTAAGATATTTGAAAGTGGGAGGGGGAGGGGGAGATTCGAAATGATAGGAGAAGACAGGAGGGAGAGGGATGGAAAGTTGATAGGCAAAAGAGATACAGAACTGGAGAAGGGGGAGGATCATGGGACTGGAGGCCTAGAGGGAAAGAAAGCGGGAGGTGAGTCCAGAGGAAGATAGAGGGCAGGCAAGGAGTAATTGTGTGTATTAGAGGCGGACGCTGGGAGCGGACCCAAATGCAAGACACAGGCACGGATGTACTCGAAACAGGACTCGGAGTGTCAAGAAACCAAGGGAAGTGGGGGAAGAAAGGACACTGGACATATACACAGGCCCTGGATGAGACTAGGATTCAGGGCCTGGGCAAGGACTTAGACTAGGAGCTGGGACGGTAACACAGACTTGGGCTCTGACTTTGGCTAGGAAGCGGATCCAGGACAACGAACTAGGAACTAGGAGCCTGCGCTTCGACTCCGAGCCAGAGACTGGACAAGGAGCCAGAACCTGGGTCTTGACTCGGGCTCGGACCCCGGAACTAGGCGTGGACATGACGTGGCTACAGGACTGGACATGGCTTGGGTTCTTCGAGGCTTACCTACAGGACTAGGCGAGGCTTGGGTTCTTCGAGGCGTGGCTGCAGGAGTAGGCAGGCTTGGGTTCTTCGAGGCTTGACTACAGGACTAGACATGGAACTCCTGCACAGGACGAGGCACATGGACAGGACAAGAATCCGAAGCCTTGACTTGTTCTTTAGAGAACAAGAACACGGAGCCTTGGTCTTGGCAGAACAGGAACACAGAGACATGGAACACAGAGCAGAGACCCCTCCTTGGGTACAGGACTTGGGGCCGGGACTATACACAGAATCAGGACCCCTTCTTGGGAGCAGGATGTAGGGCCGGGATTTGTACACAGAACACTGAGAGACAGTTCAAGGTAGCTGCAAACTGCCGGACCTACCTAGCGAAGGCGTGGACACAGACGGTTCTAACACAAAGTAGCGGCAAACGGCTGGACCTACCTAGCGAAAGCGAGGACACAAAGAGACGGTTCCAAACAACTATAGCCAGTTCCTAACTTGACACAGCAAGGCTCTGGTCTTGCTCCGGTGGTAGAACTTGACAGCGATACAGGCAAGTTTTCAGGAGGAAGGTGAAGGTGAGGGAAGGGAATAGTCCAGCAAATGGAGCTGAACCCAGGAGCTATTTATCTAGCCAGCCCAAAATGAGAATCAGGTTGCTCAGTTAGAGCACCCAACAGAACAAGGAAAAACAGGAAAGCCTGGAATAAAGAACGATGAACCGGACCGTGAACTGGAATGCGGACTTCACGGACCGGGCCATAACATGTTGAGAGGGACAGCGAGAAAAAAAAATAGAGAAACAAGTGGGAAATGATAAATAATTAAGGGATGGGGTCAGGAGGGGACCCTCCCGACCCCATCCCTTATTTATTTATTATTTCCCCCTTTTCTTCTCTCTTTATTTCCTCGCTTTCTCTCTCACTATTTCTCCTTGCCTGCCCTCCATCTTCCCCTGGGCTCCCCTCCTCCTTTCTTTCTCCCTAGGCCTCCCGTCCCATGATCCTCCCCCTTCTCCAGTTCTGTATTCCTTTAGCCTATCAACTTTCCATCCCACCCCCTCCCGTCTTCTCCTATCATTTCGAATCTCTACTCCCCCCCCCCACTTTCAAATCTCTTGCTATCTCTTCTTTCACTTAGTCCTGACGAAGGGTCTTGGCCCGAAACGACGACTGTACCTCTTCCTATAGATGCTGCCTGCCTTGATGCTCTCACCAGCATTGTCTGTGTGTTTATTAATATGCGTGTATGTTTCATATTCATTCATCCGTCGTATTGTATCCTGATGCTCTGTTTTATCTTCGACTAGCTTATTGCACCTGTTATTATTTTTAACGCTCTGTACTTTTCTAATCTTAAGTTCATGTTTATATCTTTGGAAATTAGTTCTTTTATTTGAATATTGTTTTTTTTTATCTATACTGATGCAAGATCAACTAATTTCAAAACATCACTGTATAGCTCTGTCAAGGATTTTTTTTACGGATTTGATACCTGATTTTTATGCATTTCGCAAATTTAGAGAGCGTGTTTAAAGCGAGTCAAAACGATGGAGGGTTTAGTGAGTCGCTCTGTAAAATCCCGACATTTATGTTGATAACAGTGGTTGTTCTGCTGTGGTTGTTAATAAGGTGATCATTGTAGGCCAGTGTTATAGAAATGTCACAAGTATTGGATGCATCTTATATATAGTAGGAACTTTCCTTAACCATGTGAGGGACAGTATCGAATAGTTTTTGATAAACAATATAACATTGAAAAATTTCAGCTTTCCCCAGAGCTTGATATAGAATTACATAATATATTATCAGTTATTCCTTAATCCGTTCATACCCGAACAGTATCTTTCTGATCTCCCGTTGGTATATTTTGGTTATCAAAGTGAGTGGTTATTAGTTACGAGATGCACGGTGTTACAACTTTATATATAAAATTATCTTATTAGTAGGAGCCAATAATAACATAGTAGGTGACCATTCAATAGTCTCATAAATGCAGAATTAAAGCTGTCCTTGAGGGTTGTGGTACATACACTCAGTCTTCTATATCTTCTGCTGCCTGGGAATATGAAAGAGAGGATGTTTGAGGTGGGTTAGGGCTCAGCAGCGAGGCTTTGGGTGGGGAAAGTAGAGTCTTGTTACCTTGATAGTGTTCTTCCAGGAGGTGACAAAGGTGATGGATGAAGTTACACATGGACATCGTCTACTTGGATATTAGTCGGGTATTTGACAAGGTTCCACATGGGAGGCTGATAGAGAAAATTAACATGCTTGGGAACTGTAGCGAATTCTCCTGGCTGCCGGGGAACCAAATTGGGAGAAATTTCTTTCACTGGCTGGTGTTGAATCTGTGAAATTATTGTCATAGACAACTGAGGAAGACAAATCATTGAGTATATTTAAAATGTTCCTGATTAGGAAAAGGGGCAACCTTTACTGGGAGAAGACTGGAAAATGGGGTTGAGAGGAATTGCGGAGGAATTTTACTGAGCCGAATGGCTTAATTCTGCTCCAAAGTCTTATGGTTTTAGGGTGCATCCGGAGTATTGTATTCACTTCTGATTGTCCTGCTCTTGGAATGATTGGAGAGGGTGCAGAACAGGTTCGTCAGGATGTTGCGTGGATTCGGTGGCAGGTGCTTCAAGTACCGTAACTTGATAGACTTGGTTTCTTTACTCTGGTGTCAGAATAGAAATCTTACAGAAGTGTACAAGTTTGAGAGATCAGAGTTTAGGTAGACAGCCTGAATTTTAACATAGAACATAGAAAACGTATAGTACAATACAGGCCCTTCGGCCACAAAGCTGTGCCGAGCATGTCCCTACCTTAGAAACTACTAGGCTTACCTATAGTCGTCTATTTTTCTAAGCTCCATGTACCTATCCAAACGTCTCTTAAAAGACCCTAGCGTATACGCCTCCACCACCGTTGTCAGCAGCCCATTCCACGCACTCACCACTCTCTGAGTAAAAAACTTACCCCAGACACCTCCTCTGTACCTATTTCCCAGCACGATAAATCTGTGTTCTCTTGTGGCAACCATTTCAGCCCTGGGAAAAAGCTTCTGACTATCTTGTCTTGTTATCTTGTTATCAACTATTTTGTTCCCCGCCCCACCACATATGACTGGTGTCTAATATCAGAGGGCATTTGTTTAAGGAGAGATGTGGTACAGCACTTGTGGGTGGTGTTTTTCACAGAGTGTTAGGTACCTGGAATTTACAGCCTGGGTCATGTCGCAACTATGTTATAGATGCTCCTAGATATACATGAAAGTGCAGGAAATGCAAGGGTATGGTCAATAATATAAGAGAGGATACCAATGTTTATTTTTTTTTCTTTCCCAGATATATAAAGAGTAAAATAAGGGAGAGGGTTGATATCGGACCACTGAAAAATGATGTTGCAGATGTAGTAACAGCTGAAAATGAAATGTCAGATAACCTCTGTGGAAGTCACTAGCAGAATTCCAAAATTAAAGAACATTCACTGACAGAATTTGCTATTACGAAGGAGAAGGTGCTTCGGAATCTGAAAGGTCTGAAGATAGAAAAGGCACCTGAACAGGAAGATGCATTGTATCAGGAGGCTGCCTGGTATGTGTGAGGAGTACACTGCCCAACAGCTAGGTTAATACATTAACAGCTCGAACAGCTGGAAAAGCTGGAAAAATACATTTTAGAATATTCAGGCTGCATCGAGAGATTACCTGAATTGTAACCTGAATCCAGAGATCAGCGACTGATTAATAGTGAATTTTCATTACCAGATTCTGCCAAGTCACAATCTAATCACAGATGTGGTTTGAACTGTGCCTTTCATCACTTACCTATCAGTTCAGTGGGTACCTCAGATAACCCCTGGGCGATGTTCATGTACTCCTGTGGATCAGGACCTGTTTAAATCAAAAACGAGTTCATGAAAACAGAACTAAAATAATTAAACCTGTTTATTTCAATGTGCCTTTGTGTTCAGTACATGTTTTTAACATACCGAGTTCCTGTATTTCCCTTAGTATTCTGTCCAACTTCGGTAACTCAGTCCTCCATGTCACAAAGGATTCCTACATCGCCCTCCGGGCCCGGGAGCCTTTGCCCATCACCAAACTGAGGAAGAGTCTAGAACTCTCTGCCCGGTTTCCTTTCTCTGTCAGCTCAGTGACTTTCTATAAAAGGAAACAATGAATTTATCGTGGAACAGACAGACAGACGTGGAGAATGTGCAGGAAAGTATCTGTTCATGTCCCCAGTAGTTCAGAACTAATGTAGTCACTGGGCTGCTGTCTCATCCTCCCTGGATTCAGTCACTAACACAGAAACAGTAACTGAAGGAAATTCTAAATCAATATTGTGTAAGAATGAGGATTTACTGACCCTGCAGTATATTCAACGTGATGTACTTACTTGTCCATCAATGTGCAACATTACATCAAAAAGATGTGACAACAAGAACAGAAGAGAGGGGAGATCGAGAGAGCAAAACAAATGGATGGCAGACATCACTGAATCGTGGCTAAAAGAAGATCCTAATTGGATGCTTACATCTATGGATAAATACTTAATCGAAAGGGTAGGCGTGTAGGCGAAACGGTTGGGTTGACTCGGTTCTCATATAAAAATAAAAGTCCTTATAATGAGGTGATATCGGATTAGACGGTGTAGATGTTAAGGAACTGCACCGGAAAAATTACCCTGACGGAACAGTAACCAGGATGTGGGCTACAAATTTCAGTGGGAGAAAGAAGAGGCATGTAAAGAGGT
The DNA here is from genome assembly GCF_030028105.1 of Mobula birostris. Lineage (NCBI taxonomy): Eukaryota > Metazoa > Chordata > Chondrichthyes > Myliobatiformes > Myliobatidae > Mobula > Mobula birostris. Next base: position 47,110,697 of record NC_092382.1, on the reverse strand, counting down.
CAGTGTTAAAATAATCATGGGGAATCTCAATATGCAGGTAGATTTTGGAAAATCAGGTCGGTGCTGAATCCCAAGTGAGGTAATTTATATAATGCCTATGAGACGGCTTTTGAGAGAAGCTTATGGTTGAGCCCACTATAGGAAAGGCAGATCTGGATTCAGTGTTGTGTATTGCACCAGATTTGATTAAGGAGCTTCAGATAAATAAACCCTTGATCATAAAATAGCAGAACTCACACTTCAGTTTGAGAGGGAGATGGTAAAGTTAGATGTATCCGTATTACAGTAGAATAAGAAGAGGACTCTAGCAGAGGCAACAGCAAAGCAAGAATAGATGAAAATTCGGGGAGCGATTCGGAAGGCGTAGGTAGAGGTAGATAATCCCAAGGATAAAACATTATTCCAAAGGAGGGATGATCAACCGTGGCTGACGAGGAAGTCAATGCCAGCACAAAACAAAGGAGAGGGTATAGAATGCAACAAACTATAATGGAAATCTGAGGGACTGGGAAGCTTTTGCTAATCAACAGAAAACAACTAAAAAGCTGTAACTAGAGAAAATATGAAATATGAAGGAAGGCTAGCTAATAATGTAAAATAGCTTACCAAAAGGATAGTCTGATGTATATGCCCTTTCAGGACAACCTATTAATTTTTGATATCATGCGATATCAGCTTTGTGCGTGGTGTTTCATGTCCAACCAATCTTATTTTTTTTGCAGGAAGTTACAAGGTAAGTTGATGAATGGAGGGTGGGCAAGTTCAGTTCCTCAGTATTCAATGAAAAGTGGTAAATTGGATTAGACAATGTTTTTTGGAAGAGGACAGAGTGGTTATAGACTGTTAAATTTCTAACTGGGAGCTTTTTGTTTTTTTTTTAACTCATGGAGTGCCACAGGAATCGGTGCTGGGTCCGTTGTTGTTTGTCGTCTGCATCAATAGTCTGGATGAAAATGTGATTAATTGGATCAGTAGATTTGCGGATGACACCAAGAGTGGGGACGTGTAGTAGAGAGTGGGGAAGACTACGAAAGCTTGCAGTAGTGTCTAAATCAGCTGAGAAATGGACTGAAAAATGACCGATGCAATTTCATGCAGACAAGTGCGACGTGTTGCACTTTGGAAGGGTCGATCTTATACAGTAACTGGTAGGGCACTGAGGAGTGTGGTAGAACAAAGTGACCTTTAATACAGGTCATAATTCATTAAAAGTGGTAGCAAAGGTAGATAGATGGTAAAGAAAGCATTGAGCACGCTAGCATTCATAAATGAAAACCTCGAGTACAGGAGGTGAGATATGATGTTGAACGTATATAAGACATTGGTGAGACCTAATTTTGAGTATCGTGTGCAGTTCCGGTCACCTACTTATATGACAAATGTAAAGAAGATTGAAAGAGTACCGAGAAAATTTACAGGGATATTGCCAGGACTGGAGGACCTGAGTTATAAGAAAAGATTGAACAGGTTAGGACTTTATGCCTTGGAACGCAGAAGATTGAAGAGATACTTAGTAGAGATACACAGGGTAAATGCAGGCAGGCATTTTGCACCCACGTAAAGAAGTACTACAGAAGATGTTTTGAATAAAGGATGAAAGGTGAGAAGTTCATGGAGTACTTGAGGGGAAACGTCTTCACTCAGAGGGTGTGAGGGTGTGGAACGAGCTAGCAGCACAAGTGGTAGAAGCGGTTAAGAGAAGTCTGGATAGATACATGATTGGTAAGGGTATAGAACGCTAAGACCCGTTTCAAGTCAATGGTAATAGGCAGTTTCAGTAGTTGGGCATGGATTAGATGGGCCAAAGGGCCTGTTTCTGTGTTGTACTTTTCTATGACTATGACAAGTCAACCACTCAGTGTTTGGGAACTCAGACGGAGACCAGACCAGCTGCATTTAGCAGGTTTCCCTCCCTCAAGTACGGCAGTGAAGCCAGTTGGCCCAATTTACAATCTGACAGTTTACTATTCATCCTGGATTAATGATCTCAGGTGAATTTGACCAACGGTCCTGATAAGATGCAAAATTAATTTTAGACTGAATACCTGTTCAACAGTCCAGATATGCAGCCACAACTCTTATTTCACACTGATAAATACAGCAGGTGTGAGAGGAAAAGGTGTCACTGAAGCTGCAGTTCCCAGTGCTCCCCACCTTAAGAGCTGAAACCAGATCTGTTGGAGACAATCAGAGATGAAAGTCTCCATTGCATTGCAGAACTCCTCTAACGTGCAGGAGGTTAATATCGATTACTGTTCCCTCCGAAACCAGCAGTTCAGTGACAATACACTCACCTCATTTTCTTCTCTACTGAAATGTCCCTCCTTTGTCAACATCCAGCCGAGTCTTTCAACCTTTTCCTCAATCGCTTGTTTGAGTCTGTCCCTGTAGAACTTTGTCAGCTGGTACAGTCGATATTCCTCCCCGTGTGCCAGGAGGTCAGAAATTGTAAACTCTGGCTCTGTGAATATAAAATGAGAACGTAGTCACAAACTCAAATATCCCTCATTTCCACGGCTGTCACACTACTCACCAGCTAATCATGTCTCGAAACTCAATATTCACCCGTCTTCAGCAGCAAACACGGATGTTGTACAAATTTCCAACAGGGACCTTAAGACCTACCCAACAAAGTTTTGGGCATTACATTACCAGAAGGACCACTTTACCGGAAAACAGACCCACTCCATCCCACCCAAATCAGTTATTTCGATTTAGGCTGGGCAATACCTGCTGAGGCTGTCAATGATGCTGGCTTCCCAGAGATGCTCTCTCCATCTTGGCGAATGCATATCCCTTAATTCATATCCCGGAAATGCTCTGTTATCTGGACAGCTGCATTTCCTCCAATACACATCCAGAAAATCCTCAGAGTAGGTAGTACATTTCCTGCAGTGGGTTAACCCGTGTCTCACTAAACCACTTGACCCACACCCACACATTCCCCCTCTTCTCTGACCAGTCCTCCAACAAGGCCTCACATTTTCCAACCTCATTGTCACATTCTGTGAACACATTATACTTATATTTCACTCACCTGCTCCCTGTTGGGCACTTGACAATTCCGTGTTCCATGAGGTTCTGAGCTGACAGACAGTCGCCTCACTTATGCCGGTTCCGGGGTCCTGCTCGGTGTCTCTGAGGTCACTGTCTCTGGAATGACAGACAGTCGCGTCACTTGTACCGGTTCCAGAGTCCGGATCGCTGTCTCTGACGTCACTGTCTCCGGACTGAATTTGCTTCACTTCCGCTGCGGCCATTGGGACATTAGGACATTGGGACATTGGGACATTGGGACATTGCTTTCAATCTGACCCTACTTTGGTACCTTGCTTCACATGTCCCGACCATCTTCCCTCAATGAGTTGCCTGGTAAAAACCCCTTGAGTACTTTCCGTACCCGATTTAATTTCCCACCTGAAGTAAAGGGTGAATAGCAGGTTTCGTGTGATTTATACTCGAACAAGGATTCACAATGAGTGTCTGCAATGGAGCCGAGACTCCGGCTGACCAGATTTGGAGTGGGACTGTGCTGGTGAATGTGAACCACTTTTCCTACTGGGTGACCCGCCCGATAAGCCGGTGTATGGACACATCCACTCGCAGAAAAAGAACTGGATAGACACAGTAACTCTGATCAGCGACTACATATTAGTTGAACACGCTTATAACCAGCGGTTATTAATGGAACGGCATCAGGTAATACCGGGAATTACCACTGGGATTATCTTCCACAAACATAAATCTCCCTGGATCACAAACCATCCAGTCACTTGTGTCACTCACAGACAAGCCACCGGATTACTCATGGTCCAATCCTCTAGATCACACGTTCTCCGTTGGTTTTGCCGCACACTGTCTTGTCCCGTGGGTTACAGACTGACCATTGCCTTGAAACCCACAATGCCTGGTCCCCAGGGTCCCATACCGTCTCCTGGATAATGATCGTCATCTAACAACTATACAATACATTGGCAAAGGGAGAGTCTTGCGTGTATTTCTAGTAGCTAAGCTTAGTGTCTAGCTTTTGCAGTTGCTAATCTATAGGATGGATGTGATTCAGTTGGAAAGAGTGTCGAGGAGATTGACAAGTACGTTACTGGCTGGGGCTGTTTGGTTTTTGTGTTATATGGTTCGGGTGAGACAGTTTGCCCTGGATCATGGGAGCTTGAAGGGTAACCTTACACACGTACATAAAATAATCGGGGGTGCAGAGAGGGTAGATAGTCATAGTCTTTTTCCCAGGTTAGGGGAGTCTGAGTCTCGAGGACAGAAATTTAAAATTGTGTAAAAAGTAAAATATGGACAGTTACCACAAGGTATCTAAAGGTTGTTTAAAATGAGAAAAAGTCAACATGATTTGAGAGGAACATGTATATTTCAAAAACAAAGGATAAGAACAAATGTAAAAATCATTGTATTTCAGTCAGAGGGATGTATCTATGGAACAGCTGTAGTGAGAATTTTAAAACATGCACCACATTTTAAAAGGTTTAAAAATTATTTAAAACAATTTACTGAACAAATATAAAAATACATGATTTAAAATGAATGAGAATGTAAATAACTGATACTTGGAAATGGATTTTGTGTTAAAAGATGTTTTTTTTTTGATGTGATGATTGACGACAAATATGTTTTTTGTATTAAGTAAGAGGGGTAGGCGTATTAAGCTGCAGCTTCAGCCTACGCCCTTTCAGTCAGTCTTAAAGAATATCTATGTTTTCTTCTTTTTTTTAATTATTTAATTTTGTATGATGAAATCATCGTTAATAAGTCATCGTTCAAAATGATGATTTTTTGGTATGTTTGTACTGACCAAAATAAAATTTCATTCATTCATTCATCCATCCATTCATTCAAATGGGAGCAAAGGGGCATTTTATCATGTGGCAGGTGATGGCTATAAATTACGTGCAGCCAGAGGAGGCAGTAACACAAATAAAATTGCAAGGTTGAGAAAATGTGGGCAGGAAAATGATAGAAGAAGCCTGCAAGGGAAATTTGGGAAAAGCTGCTGGGAAACCGGGTAAGCTCAGATACATTTAGAACAGCATGACTTAGTTGGGCCTGGAATCACAGAGTTGAGCACAATCACAATCCTACAGGAGACAGAGACAATTGGTCACTGGTTATACCGGGTCTCTCATGAGAGATGCTGGAAATTTAAATTCAGGTAGCAGATCATCTCAAGAGGGAAATATTGAGAACTCACGTTCAGCATTTGGCCACAGACCAGACATGGATTGGGGTATTAAAACAAAATCAGAATCAGGTTTATTATCACCGGCATGTGACGTGAAATTTGTTAACTTAGAAGCAGTTCAATGCAATACATAATCTAGCAGAGAAAAAAATAATAATGAATAACATATACAAAAAATGAACAAGTAAACCAATTACTTATATTGAATAGATCTTAAAAAAACGTGCAAACACAGAAAAACTGTATGTTAAAAAAAGTAAGGTAGTCTCTTAAGATTCAATGTCCATTTAGGAATCTGATGGCAGAGGGGAAGAATCTGCTCCTGAGTCGCTGAGTGTGTTCCTTCAGGCTTCTGTACCCGCTTTCTGATGGTAACAGTGAGAAAAGGGCATGCCCTGGCCGCTGGAGGTCCTTAATAATGGACGCTGCCTTTCTGAGACACCGTTTCCTAAAGATGTCTTGGGTACTTTGTAGGCTAGTACCCAAGATGGAGCTGACTAGATTTACAAATTTCTGCAGCTCCTTTCTGTCCTGTGCAGTAGCCCCTCCGTACCAGGCAGTGATACACCAATGCAGCCCACAAGCGTATTCCGATCCTCTGCCATTTCCAAGGCTGGCAATGTTCTCGGCTCGGTTACAGAAAACTTTGCGCATCGAGGGGCTAGTTGATAGCTGCCCTGCCAAAATCTGAAATGTTGTATTATCACACGATCTCTGAAATCCCGGAAATGCTCTTCTCACCTGCCTCTGAATTTTATAAATGAAAGCTGGAGAAGTCTTTCACCTCTAAACAGGCCCTGATGTGCAACAAACCCTGAACCTGGACTTTTACGTAACAAATAACACCCCTGTCACATTCCTGTTTGTGTTTCACTCTCAACCTGCTGATTCAAGGTCTCCGGCTCCTTTCACTCAGGTGAAGCTTTGCATGGTAAGCGGTGTCGTTTGACCATTACTGGTGTCAGGCTCCTGCGTTGGAACTGTTGGATTGATCAATTACATAAAGCCGCTTTACCAGTGGGATCAATGACACTTCTTGATGAAAGTTTTCTCTGCCCTGTTAGCGCTTGTGTAAGTTTATTCATCTGAACTATTGTGCACCAACAGGACAGAAGTTTAATTATAAAGATCCCAGTAAACATACCTGTAGCCATTCTGATTCTGACTGACGATTGTTGATTGTCGTCGTCTTGTTTACACTTTGGTCGCGGTGCAGAACAGCTCCACCTGCTGGTGATGTCCTGAATTACACACAACAAGCGGACAGTGAGTCAGAGAGAGTTGGATTACTTTGCAAATGTGACAGTATCGCCATCCCCTGTATCAGAGCAGCAGTTCTCTTCGGGACCAAACATTCCCGGTTAACATCAACTCCCACACCACGTCTGTACGTCAGTCTAGTGATATCCTACTGATAGAGTCACAGAGCAACAGAGCACAGATACAGACCCTTCAGCCCATCGAGATATTGCTGACCACAGTGCCCACAGAGATAGTCCCAATTTCCTGTGATGGGCCCATTTCCCACCTGTCCTTTTCATTCCATCTTCACATCTCAACCGCTTCTAGAATTCTACCGGTTTGTACAATTGTGCCTGCCTCATCCCTTCCTCTGGCAGTTCTCTCTACATAATCAACAGCTTCAGCATGAAACTGTTGCTGCTCGTGTTGGTTTTACAATATACCTACTACTCCTTTGCCCATTTAGATCCCTATAAACTACGATAATCTTCAACGTCAGTACCATCTACTAATTTTGTGTCATCCACGAACTTACTGGTCAAGCCTTGCACACTTGCATTCAAATCATTGCTCTCAAATAATGGATATCAAATGTCACAACTTGTAGCTTTGCGGTACACCACTAGTTACTCGCCTCCATTCTGAGGAGAAACCATCAACCACCACTCTTTCCTTGCTACCTTCAAGGCATTTTTTAAAAAATCTATCTAACTTTCTCTCTCTGTACCGCATGGGACCTTATCTTCCAGACCAAGTTGTCAGGAGGCATCTTGCCGAAGGCTTTACTGTAGTGCAATGTACAACATCCACTCCCCCACCCTCACTGACAACCATCTTCAAAAATCTTTAAAAAGGTACTGTTGAACACAACTTTCCATGCACAATGCCATAGTCACTCCTGATCAGTCTCTGTCGAACGAAATGTTGGTAGATATTCTGTGTGTGACTGGTCCATATTGTGGAAAATTATCTCCGGCCCCTCCACTTCCATTAACTCCACTTTCCATCAAAAAGCTAAAATGGCAATCCGTAGTAAGACTATGCTTCTTCAAATGTCTGTCCCCAAGTATCCGTTCCAAGGGTTGGCCTACCCCGATGTAACACTCACTGGTCTATAATCCCCAGGATTAAACCCACTGGGTTTATTAAATTACGGAACATTATTTGACAGCCTCCAATCATGTGTTACTATCCCTGTGGCCAGAGAGGATTTAATGATCATTGTCAATGCCCCATAACTTCCCCCCCTCACTTCCTGTAGTAACGTGGTGTATATTGGTAGATTGAACAACATCTCTTTCTTAACATTTCCATGCTGCCATATTATCGTCACAATCACTGGCCACCTCATTGGTAACTCTGAAGCAAAGCATTCATTAAACATCTCGCCAATCACGTCATCCTCCAGGCACGTTTCCTCCTTTGCTCCTGAGTAGTTGTACCCTCAATCTATTCACCCTCCTCTTCTTCACCCAAATGTAGAACGCTTTGGCCTTTCCTTCATCCTACTTCCCAAGGGCACCTCAAGGTCCCTTCGACCTCTATGTCACTTCTTAAGCTCTTTCCAGGCTACCTTATAATTCTCTAGAGCCTTGTTTGAATGTTGCTTCCTAAACCTAAATAATGCTTCTTTTTTTCCTCTTCCTTAAATGTTCTCATCTCTTGTGAACCACGGTTCGTTTATATAAACATTCTTTAACTGAGTGTGGAACAAATCTACCCCAAACTGCATACAAGTGTTCCTTAAACACCCTTTACAGTTCCATGGTGGATTTCACTTTGAAAATGTCTTTCCAATTTACAGTCCCAAGTTGCTCCGAATACCATTGTCACAATCCATCCTCTAATTAAATACTGCCTCGTATCGTCTGCCACAATACTTGTCCATGACCATGATAAAAGTTGAGGTGTTGTGGTCACTATCTCAAAAAGGTCACCCATCGTGACATCTGTTACCTGACCAGCAGCATACTAGATACAGTATGGCAAATCCTCATTCTATGTCAAGAATCCTTCCTGGACACACAACGCAGTCTGCCCCATTGACACATTTTGGAACAACAGGTGGGATCAACATCAGGAAAGCTGAGGTCAACAAAGATAACAACCTTGTTGCTTCTGCACCTTTCCCAAAACTGCCAAGTTATCTGCTGTCATTATCCCAGTGGCTTTGGGGAGGCCTATAGAATACTCCCAGAATGATAGCCCCTTCCTGTTTCTGACTTTCACCCACATTCATGTTCTCTGTTTATGTAGCTGTGGTACCATCCCTAATTAGTAAAGACAATTCTCCCCCTTTCAACACCCCCCCCCCCATATGTATTATGAAACAGCTAAAACCTGGAGCATCAAACACCAATCCTGCCCTTGTCACAGTCAGGTCTGTGTAGTGGTGATAACACGTACCATCCATGTACCAACCTTTTTTCTAAGTTACTCTTATTCTTAATAATTATTGTATTGAATTAAACACATTTCCTACTGACTACATTTCCCTATCCACAACCGACCCTTCCACAGTCTCTCTGAACATTGCATCTACCTTCATATCAACTCTTCTATCATCTGACCAAATACTCTGGTACCCATCCCGCAACGACTGATTTAAACCGACCCCGGCAGCTCCAGCAGTCCTGGCTACAAGAACATTTGTTCATCTCAAGTACAGATATAACTCATGCCTTTGGTACAGGGTCAAATGGGAACATAACTTCATTGTAAAACCTAATTCTGCTTAATCACAGATCTGTAGGTTCTGACAACTTTTTAGTAGAAAAGTACTTGATGATGACAGGGTATGTAAATGTAAATTATTGGTTGGCATTTGCTAGTTAAGACTGAATAAAATGTTGTGCTGGGACGTTTGGCTTCAAGAGGGTTTGCTTTTAGCGGAGGCATGCACGACCATATACTCGAGGGAAAGTATATCATTACAGCTTGCAATAGCCAGAGGAATCAATGACATGCTGCTGTAGTTCATGGTAATTCCACATTTCTCAATCACTACAGCAGGAAACAACTCTGGCGTCTTCTAAAGAGAGGAAATTCTCAACGCATTTTGAGATAATTATGACCTAACAATACCAGGCAAGGAAACATCAGAAGTGATGTTTGAAATGAGCAAACAATATGAGGTAATGTGCGTGGCTCCACACAGCTGATGCTGACAGCACATTAGTAGATCTGGAATGATGGCAACTGGGTCTCATAGAGGCATAAGTGATATTTCTATGCATATTCAGTCTCATTCCAGCTATTTCCTACCTTCCTTGGTACAGAAATGTAATGTCTAAAGGACTAGCGTTTCAGTAAATGAGACTCACCGAACATTCTCCTGAGTGAATCATTGGAAACTCTGAGTCAGAAGGGTTCTCTCCAGTTTGTGCTCTCAGTCCTCGGGCTGGTTCACTTGCTGCTGTTCCCTTATCTTCAGTTGTGGTTTTCTTCCAGTCGTGGGCTTTTCTTCCAATAAATCTCTCAGCCAAGATTTAACTTTAACCAGCGAGATAATGAAGCATGTTGCTAATACAAAGGAGAAAAAAAAACATTAAATCATTGAAATTTAAACAGTGAACGCATATATAATTATCCGAGTGAAGAAATCTGTAACTGACCCTCACACTTTACAAAACCTGACATGGGATACAAGGGAACACATACAAAATGCTGGAGGAACTCATCAGACCAGGCAGCATCTGTACGTCGACTCTACTCTGTTCCATAGACGCCGCCCGGCCTGCTAAGCTCCTCTAGCATGTTGTCTGTGTGTTGCTAGGATTTACAGCATCTGAAGATTTTCTTTTGTTTGTGAAGGGATACAAAGAAGTCATCGTTCAGTCATGGTTTCAGAGACAAGTCATAATACATAGGAGTAGAATTAGTTGATTCAGTCATTCTAGTCGGCTCCATAATCAATCATGGAGGATGTTTTTTTCCAACACCGTGTTCTTGCTTCCCTGCAAAAATACTCAACCTATTTAGCAATCCAGAACATGAATATACCCAATGATAGCCTCCACCACCTTTTGTGGCATCAAATTCCACAGATCACCCAACCTTTAGCTGGAGTAATTCCTCTCATCTCAGTTTTAAAGTGAAGCTTCTTTATTCTGAGGCTGCACTCTCAGATCCCGTCTAATAGAGACACCCTCTTCATTCCCACTGTATCCAGACTTGTTGTTATTCAGTTGGTGTAGATAATCACTCCCGCACTATCAACCCCCCCCCCCACACACACACACACCAAACCCCAACCACCATCCCTCTGAACTCCACTGGACACAGGCCCGGGGCCATCAAATGTTCCACATGCATAATGCTTACCATTCCTCAGCTTACTTTTGTGAACCTTGTTAGCAACAACTCTACTGTATACATTCCCGGGGAAAACGGGACAATTGGTACCAGGATAATGCACTGGGAAAAGCCCTGGTTTCTTTACTCTTCTATCAACTCTCACAAAACGAGCGCTGGTGCACAAATTGAGAGGATATTGACATTGTGTAGGTAGAAGTCATCAGTTTCTGGGGGGGGGGGGATGGCTGATTTACTTTTTCAGCTGGTTTGGCACACCATTGTGGCCAAAGGGCCTGTTCCTGTGATGTAATGTTCTATATTCTGTTCTATCTTCAGCATCTTGAGTTTGTCTTTGACTCCCACTGGCAGATAGACAGGTGACAGTGAGGGAGAATTTCCAAATGTGAATTGATTTCTGAAACCCCGGTCTATTTCCACTGGTGCTAACACAAAACAACATATTTCATCACAGCCTACTCCTGGGAGGGATGGAATTGGAACTCATTCCCTGTTTTGTTTCCAAAGGAACTTCAGAACCAAACATCTGAGCCCAGATCAGAAATACTCGCTCAACATCTCATAAACCCGGAAAACTTGATCCCCTGATTCATTTTATCTGGGTCAAAAAAATGTGTGGTATCCCAGGATCCAACCTCAGAGGGTCACAGGCCACACCGAGGGCCTCGCACATCTTTTCCACATCTCACACTGGGTGTTCCCACATCTCACCACTGAGTGATTCACGCTACCAATATCTAGCCACCGGAGACGTCTGCTTCATTGCGGAACATCCAGCCGCATCTGTAAAAGCACTAACGTAGGGTAAAGCCCAAACACTGCCAGTTCCATATTCCTGGAGCCCCCATCCCAAGATTGTATCTCAAGCACCGACTCTCCCAGGGCTGGACGGGGATCAGACGGGAAATAAAGGCCTTTGGTCACAAAGAATGTGCTAATACATTTCAACTTGTCTCCACAGTTAAACTGAGCACATTTGTTCATTATTTTATTGTTGAGTGCTATGTAGCCCACGTCAGTTAGCCGGCACTTCCCCCGTCATGTCACAGGAACAATCTGCTTTAAATATAAAATTGAAAATATAGCACTGGAAACTGAGTACAGGAGATTGTTTTGCTCTTTCGAGTCACAAAACACAGACTGACTGCAAGATGTTTATAATTGCTTAAATGCAATCCCTGCAATCATTAGTTCTTTCTTCATTCCAACAGACATCATCCATCCCGCACAGTGAATGCTCAAAGCATCCTCGTATCAACACTAGCTGCTAAAGTCACTGTCTCTCCGCTGAGAGGCAGTAACCAGAGAGCGTTAAAAATGTTCAACTTTCGTTGCAGCTCTGGTGAGCTGTTGCCCTGGCGTCAGAGGACGTGGTTCGCAAAGATAACCAAAAAGGAAATAACACACTCAATGTGACATGGAATGAGTTTCATTATGGCAAAGATGAACTGAGCATGCAGCCATTTTGTAACGGTGAAACTAAAATCTCAGCGGTTCTATTTACCCTGTCGAGGAGCATTCAGCCAATCTCCTGGTAGTTCCGGCTCTGCAGAAGTCTCAGCAGTGCAGAGGCTGGTCTAAAATAAATACACGTTGTTGCATACTACCTATCTGCAACAAATGCCGATTATGTGTGGAAGTTTCAATGTAGATTCATAGAGCCCTTACAGCCCAGGCATAGAACTGTTAACCCATCCAGTCCGTGCCATGTTCGGTGTGGTCCCATCCCCCTGCACCCAGACCACAGCCCTCGATATCTCCCTCATCCATGTACCTACCCAAACATCTCTCTCATACTACAGCTGAACCTTCATCTCTCACTTCTGCTGGGAGCTGGTTCCACATTCGCACCACCCTCCGAGTGAAGTCGCTCCCCCTCAGATTTCCCTCAAATGTGTCACTTTTTGCGCTAAAGCCATGATCTTACCCAGCCTGGGGGGAAAATGCCTAGCTGCATTCACCCTGTTTATACCATCATAGATTTCTATCTCTCTAGCAGGGGTTCCCAACCAGGGGTCTATGGACCCTTCCTTTAATTGTGGGGGCAAATGGCATAGAAAAGTTGGAACCCTGCTAGGATACCCCCTCATTCCCCTGTGTTCCAGGTAGTTGAGTTCTAACCCGTTCAACCTATCACTATAATTATTTCCTAAAATACCAACAATGTCTGTGTAATTTTCCCTGCACTCTCACCTTTATCTATATCATTCCTCCAAGTAACCGACCAGAACTGCACACAAGTCTGCATATTTTGGAATCACGGTGAATTTTACAACTTTAGCATTAAAGTTGTTTCAGACACCACTCTCTGACAGTGGTGTCTGAAAAGAGGATGCTAATCCAAGTTGCATGCCATCTTGGTCAATGTCTGCCATCCACTACATAATGTACTGGGTGGGCACAGGAGTACATTCAGCCAGAGACTCATTCCACCGAGATGCAACCGAAGACACGATTTTCACTCTACCTCCGTACATGCAAAACAAAATAAAGATTCTCCATTTTAATCGAGTGGAAACATTAGACAGCCTGGGTTGCTCCTTTGGAAATTCTGGAGGGAGTGCACACAATTCCGAGATACTCAGAAAATGAACAAGACTTCATTCTCGCATTAATAGGGCCAGTTATCGGGAAACACTGTCAGCATTTCGGCAAGCCGTAGTCATGGAAAGAAGATGGAAATAAACTTCCCATTCCCCCGAGAGGACGTGAGAGATTTGGATCTCACTGTCCTGTCTGAACGGGGAAAGATACAACTACTCATACACGTGGATCAGTGCCCCGAGGGTGCGATTACTCTGTTTAAACCTCGTGTCTGCAAGAACACAACGGGTCGAACGGCCGCTTCCAGTGTGCTGGAAATATGTTAAACAATTATCGACCCCAGGCATCGATCCAGGTGAAGTTTGGATCCGATTACGGGCAGGGTGATGGAGGTAAAATTCTCCAGGTAGTTCTGAACGGATGGGTTCAGTCTCGGCATCACCACATCATCCTGTTCCTGGGACCAGGACACCAGGGGCTGAGCGGCAGCTCATCTCGGGCGGTTAGGTCTGAAGGTCCCATAACCCGGACCGACCACGACAGGTTGTGTGCAGGAAGTGGTACGAGGCCGCCAGTTCGAGGAAGTTAACTGGACTCTCTGCCCAATATCATGTCTCCCCTCTCGGGATCGGCCTCAATACTGACCCATGACAACTTGATCAGTTTGTCCCGCAGGCAGTGATCGGATCATCGGCTCCCAGCTGAGGATCCGCTTCAACAGAGAAAGGAAAAAAAAAAACACCACCCATCTGGGGTCTGTGAAAGCGGCGGCGGGGCCTCAGAAGCGAAAAGCTCATATGCTGCAGATCTGCCTTTGAAATAGGAGCAAGAAAGTGGATCACGTGACTGGTGGAGGATCTCCCAACTGAGCCAGTTCTTCCGCCCCTCGCTTCCCACACGCTGCCTGACCTACCTGCCGCATTTTTCACATTATTTCATATTTACACCAACTACATTTCTAATTTTCCCACGGTACCTTCACCGTCCCCATCGCTCTCCGCACCCCACCCTGACTCAGAGTTATGGGTTCGATTTCCATCCCGGTCTGACACACAATTCAGACCTGAACAAGTGTTGTGCAGATTTCATTCAAATAGCTTATATGTTTATAAACACTAATTTCTATTCACATTCCTCCGGGGCCTCACTGGACAGCAACACTGAAACAACAAGTGAGAAACAGCAGGAGGTGGCCATTCAGCCCCTCAAACCATCAATAAGATGACGGCTGCTCTTTCATCTCAGCCACATGCTCCTGCCCGATTCTAATTTCCTCGATCCCTTCGGCCTCAACACATCTGCCGACCTCTGTTTTATGTGAAGACATCACTGACCGTATTCGTCCTCCAAGTCTGGTGAATCTCTGCAACAAATACTCTCTATCCTCTTTGATAATTCCCCATGGAACTAATTTCCATCTTCTGCAGCCCCGTGTTGCCCCAACCACTCACCTCCCATCCCTGTCACTATTTCCACCTTCCCACCTCCCCCCTCACCTGGATCCACCTCTCACTTCCCAGCTCTTTCTCCATCCCCACCCCTCACCTCTTTTCTCTGACTATTTCCCGTCCACTCTCAGTCCAGAGGGAGGGTCTCGGCCCGAAATGTTGACGGTCCATTTCCCTCCACAGATGCTGTCCGACCCATTGAGAACCTCCGGCAGTTTGTTCTTCGGTCTACATAACCCACCTTAATATGGGGATCAGATTTTTTACACCATATTCCAGATATAATCTCAACACAGCCTAAATAATTGTTACGGTAATTACCATACTTAAACACGAGAAAGCTTGCAAACCCTGGGAATCCAATGCAACACACACAAAATGCTTGAGGAACTCAGCACAACAGGCAGTATCTATGGAAAAGAGTAAACAGTCGACATTTTGGGATACGAACCCTTTTCATTACTGAGGAGGAGGGGAAGTGATCTGAATAAAATGGTCGGGGAGGAGAAAGAGGCGAGCTGGAAGGTGATAGGTGAAGTCAGGTGATGGCAGGCCAAGGGCTGGAGAATAAAGATTAGGAGAGTTGTCAATGAGAGGAGGGCCCCAGGGGCTGGTGAGCAGAAAGTTCAGAGTGACGAATAGAGACGTGCGTGGGGGGATATTGTTTTACTGGAAGGAGAATTCAATATTCATACAATCAGGTTGGATGGTACCCAGATGGAATATAAGGTGTTGTTCTTCCACCCTGAGGGCGGTCTCATTCTGGCACAAGAGGAGGCCATTGATTGAGACGTCGGAATGGGAATTAGAATTAAAATGTTGGCCACTGCGATGTGGCAAATGATGTGGAGATGTTCCACAAAACGGTCTCCCAATTTATGCCGGGTCTCACTAATGTAAATGAGGCTGCATCAGGAACACAGGACACAATAGATGAGCCCAGCCGATTCGCAGGTGAAGTGTTGCCTCATCTGGAAGATCTGTTCCGGGCTCTGAATGGAGGTGAGGGAGGAGGTGTACGGATAGGTGTAGTACTCAGGCCGCTTACAAGGATAAGTGGCTGGAGGGAGCTTAGTGAGGAGGGATGAATGAACAAGGGAATTGTTGAGATAGTGATCCCTGTTGAAAGAAGAAGGCGGTGTGCGAGCGAGGAAGGCACAGATATGTCTAGTTGTAATATCTCTTTGGAGAACACTGTGCCAGTTCCGTAATCCTAGAGTACCATCCCAGGATTATAGCCAAACACCAACACTCCCAGGACTCTTTCCTGTTGGTAACATTCAGCAGTGTCTGCTCTAATCGCAGTTCTAAAATTAACACTCCCCTCCATCCCATAACAGAACTGGAACCTGATGATGCTTTAACTGGGCGGGGATCCCGGGCCGTAGGTCAGCAGCGGATGGGAATATATTTTAACTTGTCTCCAGCAGGTATGTTTGTAAATTGAACACATATGTTTATTCTCTTATTGCGGAGCGGGTACTGGATCAATGCA
This sequence comes from Mobula birostris, assembly GCF_030028105.1. Classification (NCBI taxonomy): domain Eukaryota; kingdom Metazoa; phylum Chordata; class Chondrichthyes; order Myliobatiformes; family Myliobatidae; genus Mobula; species Mobula birostris. The sequence continues at coordinate 47,094,448 of NC_092382.1, read as the reverse complement.
ATTCGCCGCCACATCTCCCATAGTGAAACAATAAGAAAATGCTTTTAATATAAAATTCAAAGTAAATCACTGGAAACTCAGTACAGGTTGTTGTCTTTTTGATGCACAAATATTGGCTGACTGCAAGATGTTTGTGGCATCCTGAAGAGATTTGCATAAATGCAATCCCTACATTCATTCGTTATCTCTTTATTCCAATATAAAAATAATATATTCCATACAGTAAATGCTCAAGGCATCCTAGCATTCACACCGGCTCCTGACATCACTGTCTCTCCGCTGAGGGGCAGTGAGGAGCAGTGACCAGAGAGTGATACAAAAAAATGTTCAATACTCCTCGCAGCTCTGGTGGGCTGTTACCCTGGTGATGGAGGAAGTGGCTCAGCAGAACTAACTGAAAATACGAAATAAGGAACTCGACCTCACATGCCCCGAGCTTCATTATGACAAAGGGGAATGCTGAGCTGTCAGCCATTTTGTAATGTGGAAGCTAAAATTCCAGTGGCTGTTTTAACCCTGCCTCAAGGTGCATCCAATAAATCTGTCGGTATTTCCATCTGCACAGAACTTCCAGCAGTACAGAAGCTGGCCCAAAATCAAAACACGTTGTTGGTTGCAGCCTACATGCTCCAAATGGCAACTGTGGGATATTTACAAAAGATATCACACAATACATTGTGGTGATAACCATAAAGTTTATTTCTTTGTTCAATTAAGTGGTTAAAATTCCATCATATTTTTGTGGCTGCCAATAGCTTATACCAATAATCAACCCCAGGCAGTGATGCAGGTTCATTTCAGATCCTGCTACTGGACAGAATGATGAACGAGAAGGTCCCCGAATACAATTGAATAGATTAAGATTGTACCTTCAGTTACTAGACTTCCCTACTGTTGAATACATCTTGTCCCTATCCGCTCTATCTAGAACTCAGGATTTCATTGAGGTTCCTGTTCCGAGAGTCACCGCCCCTCCATTGAGAACAGTCCCAGAAACACCAAGTGCTCCTCATACATAAAACGTTTCATTCCAGAATCACTCCCGTGAACTTTGGAAACAACAACTGTAATGAGCACATGTCCACAGATTCAGATAATTTGGTGGCAGAATAATTTATTGAGCCAAATGTATTGTTTCTTACTGCTCAATTAACTGTCAAAAAAAGACCAGCGTGCTATCTAGTCGAGGAACCGAAAGGGATGGGGTAGATCTTCAATGATTTTTGCTTGTCCGTATTTACTTGAGAGGCACAAACAGAGACTACAGAAATCGGGAAAAGTTAGTCTTGTTATAGATTGTATGCAGATTACAGAACAGGTGGTTGCTCAATTAGAATGGATAAATCCCCACGGCCTGACAAGGTGTTCCCTCGGACCCTATGGGAGGCCAGTGCGGAAACTGCTCGAACACTGGCAGAGACATATAAAATACGCAGATCTACAGTATATGATATGCCAGAGGATGGGAGGATAATTGGTTTTGCTCACTCGAGTTGGAAGGGCTCGAAAAATAAGAAGGCATACTATAGGGACGTTTTCCTGACATCAGTCTTGGGTATGTCCTTGGAAAGTATTTTTAAGAAATGGAATTTGTAGTATTTCGAAATACCGTGGTCGATGAGGGATAGTCAGACTGGTAGGTCATGTTTAATCAAATTATTCTGCATGGGAGGCTGGTCCAAAAGGGAAAGGTGCGTAGAATTCAGGATGAAGCAAGTGGAAAAGCCAGAGAGTGCTTGCAAATGGTTGCCTCTCTGAATATAGCCATGAGACTCGCGAGGTGCTTCAGGGAAAGCGACTGGGTGCTTGGTACTGATGCTAATGATTGAGATAACAGATGAAAATGTGGCAAACTAGAGCAGCAAATATGTGGATTATACCGTGATGGGATGTAGTAGGGAGTGAGAAAGGTGCATTGTTCTCTGTGTCAGCTGGGAATTTAGGTTACAAACTGGCAGAGGGAATTTAATGCAAACAACAGGGAGCTGTTGCAATTTGGCAAGATAAACCGGGGTATAACTTGTACAGGTAATGCCAATGGTCTGCGGTATGTGACAAAATGAACTTAAATGGGGATGCAGATCCACAATTCCTTGAAAATGATCTCGCAGTTACCTGTGTTAACAAGCTACAAATGCAAGACACACTCAAGAGATAAGGAACAGAAAATAAACGAAAGGGGAAATAACAGAGCTGGTGGTGATGCAGGCTGGGCAGAGGTTGAACAAGATGGTTGATATGTATCACTAACTTGACGGGATACAAGCTGGACAGAGTTTGAACAAAATTAGCATGGGATAAGCTGATGGAACCACGTGGGAGAAAGGATCAATGACAGTCACAGATGGTCCTCCAGCGATGCACAGATACTAAATTAGTATTGAATGAATCGATTCTCAATTGTTCAAGTTAGAACAAAGTCTAGGAACTTTGATATGTTTCTCTGTCCCACACTAAATTTCATCAACCTACCATAGAGAGTATCCCAAAAGGGTACTTCACGCGTTCGTACGGCTACTGTTTTGCTCGTGACAGCAAAGAACTGCAGACAGCTGTGGAGAGCTGACGATATCACGGAAACCTATCTGCCAACCGTGGACTGTGCCTGCACTTCCTGGGTGATCAGGACAGCAGGCACAGCATAACCTCACAATCCTGGAGAGTTTGGCATCCCACTTCGGGTAGAAGATAAAAAATGGAAAACACTACAACCAGGCATAAGGACGGCTTCCATTCGCTGTTATAAGCAAATTGAACGACCCCCAGCTAGATTAGGTGGACTGTAACCTCACAATATAACTTGTTATGACCCTGCACTATATGTCTACCTGCCCTGTAACTTCTCTATAACAATAATGCTTTATTACTCTCTGTTATTGTTTTATCTTATATCACCTCAATGTACTGTTCTGTTCTTTTGATCGGTATGGGCTGTATGCTAAACAAGATTTTCATTGCCCCTCGGTACATGAGAATAATAAGCAGAATGACCATTTTAATTGTGTGGAGATAATTGACAATCTGGCCAAAAATAATTTTTATAAAGGTGCAAAGAGACTCGTGAGTGTTTGTGCGGTTCCCTACATATTAATATACAGGCTGAGCCGGTGGTGAAGAAAGCAAATGTTTTCAACAGGACTGTAATATAAAAGAAATGATGTACTTTTGAGAATTTATGAAGTCATGATGATGTAACACATAGAAACATAGAAAACATGCAGCACAATACAGGCCCTTTGGCCCACAAAGCTGTGCCAAACATGTACCTTGGAACTACCTAGGTTTTACCAAAAGCCCTCCATTTTCCTAAGCTCCATGTAGCCATCCACGAGTCTCTTAAAGGACCCTATCGTTTCCTCCTCCACCAACGCACCCGGAAGCTCATTCCACGCACTCACCACTCTCTGCGTAAAAAATAAAATACTCCTGACATCTCCTCTGTACCTACTTCCAAGCACCTTAAAAATATGCCCTTTCGTGCTCGCCATTTCAGCCCTGGGGAAAAGCCTCTGACTATCCACACGATCAATGCCTTTCATTATCTTGTACAACTCTATCAAATCAACTCCCATCCTCCGTCGCTCCAAGGATAAAAGGACGAGTTCACTCAACCTATTCTCAGAAAGCATGTGCCCCAATCCAGGCAACATCCTTGTAAATCTCCTCTGCACTCTTTCTATGGTTTCCATGTCATCCCCATAGTGAGGCGACTAGAAGTGACAACAGTAGTTCAAGTGGGGTCTGATCAGGGTCCTATATAGCTGCAGCATTACCTCTCGGCTCTTAAGCTCAATCCCAAGATTGATGAAAGCCAATGTAGATTATACCTTCTTAACCACAGAGTCAACCTGCGTAGGAGCTTTGAGTGACCTATGGAATCGGACCCCAAGATCCTTCTGATCCTCCACACTGCCAAGACTCTTACCAATATATTCTGCCATTGTATTTGACCTACCTAAATGAACCATTTCACCCTTTGAGTTGAACTCCATCTTCCGCTTCTCAGCCCAGTTTTGCATCCTATCAATGTCCTGTTGTAACCTCTGACAGCCCTACACACTATTCACAACTCCCCCGACCTTTGTGGTCATCCGAAAATTTACTAACCCATCCCTCCACTTCCTCATCCAGGTCATTTATAAAAATCACAAGCTGTAGGGATCCCAGAAGAGATCCCTGATGCACATCACTGTTCACCGGCCTCCATGTAGAATATGACCTGTCTACAATCGCTCTTTGCCTTCTGTGGGCAAGCCAGTTCTGGATCCACCAAACAATGACCCCTTGGATCCCATGTCTCCTTACTTTCTCAATAAGCCTTGTATGGTGTACATTATCAGATGTCTTGCTAAAATCCATATACAATACATCTGCAGCTCTACCTTAATCAATATGTTTAGTCACATTCTCAAAAAATTCAATCAGGCTTCTAAGGCACGATCTGCCTTTGACAAAGCCATGCTGACTATTCCTATTCATATTATGCCTCTCCAACCGTTCATAAATCCTGCCTCTCAAGATCTTCTCCATCAACTTACCAACCACAGAAGTAAGACTCACTAGCCTATAATTTCCTGGGCCATCCCTACTCTCGTTCTTGAAAAAGGGAAAATATCCGCAACCTCCAATCCTCTGGAACCTCTCCCGTCCTCACTGATGATGCAAAGATCATTGCCAGAGGCTCAGCAATCTCCTCCCTCTCTTTCTACAGTAGCCTGGGGTACATCCCGTCCGGTCCCGGAGACTTTTCCAACTTGATGCTTTCCAAAAGCTCCAACACATCCGCTTTCTTAATATCTACATTCTCAAGCTTTTCAGTCCATTGTAATTCATACCTACAATCTCCAAGATCTTTTTTTCCGTAGTGAATACTGAAGCAAAGTATTCATTAACTATCTCTGCTAACTCCTTCAGTTCCATACACACTTTTGTACTGTCACACTTGATCGGTCCTATTCAACCACATCTTATCATCTTGCTCTTCACATACTTGTAGAATGCCTCTGGGTTTGCCTTAATCCTGTCCGCCAAGGCCTTCTCACAGCCCTTCTAGCTCTCCTAATTTCATTCGTCAGCTCATACATGCTAGCCTTATAACCTTCTAGATTCATATCATTACCAAGTTTTTTGAACCTTTCCTAAGATCTTCTTTTCTTCTTGACTTGATTTACAACAGCCTTTGTACACCACGGATCTTGTCCCCTACCATCCTTTCCATGTCTCATTGGAACGTACCTATTCAGAACCCCATGCAAATATTCCCTGAATATTTGCCACATTTCTTCCCTGCTTTTCGCTGAGAATATCTGTTTCCTATTTATGTTTCCAAGTTCCTGCCTGATAGTCTCGTTTTTCTCCTTACTCCAATTAAAAGTTTCACTAACTTGTCCGTTCCTATCCCTCTCCAATGCTATGGTAAAGGAGATAGAATTGTGATCACTATCTCCAAAATGCTCTCCCACTGAGAAACCTGACACCAGATCAGGTTCATTTCGCTATACCAGATCAAATACAGCCTCTCCTTGTGTAGGCTTATCTACATATCGTGTCAAGAAACCCTCCTGAACACACCGAACAAATTCTATCCCATCTAAACTCCTCATTCAAGGGAGATGCCAATCAATATTTGGGAAATTAATATCTCCTACCACAACAAGCCTGTTATTATTACTGCTTTCCAGAATCTTTCTTCCTATCTGTTCCTCGATTTCCCCGTTACTATTGGGTGGTCTATAAAAATACCCAGTAGAGTTATTGACCCCTTCCTATTCCTAGCGTCCACCCACAGAGACTCCGTAGACAACCCCTCCCTGACTTTCTCCTTTTCTGCAGCCGTGACACTATCTTTGATCAACAGTGCCACGCCCCCACCTCTTTTGCTCCCGTTTTATCCTTTCTGAAACATCTAAAGCCTGGCACTTGAAGTAGCTATTCCTTCCCCTGCACCATACAAGTCTCTGTAATGGCCACAACATCACAGCTCCAAGTGCTGATCCACTCTCTAAGCTCATCCGATTTATTCATGATATTCCTCTCATTAAAATAGACGCATCTCAAACCATAGGACTGAGCGCGACCCTTCTTTATCACCTGCCTATCCCCTCTTTCTCACTGTCTCCAAGCTTTTTCTATTGTGAACCAACTGTCCTTTCCTCCGTCACTTAGAGTATTGTGCGCAGGTTTGGGCTCCTAACATGAGAAAGGATGCGTGAAGAGTGGAGAGGGTTAAAAGGAGGTTCAGGAAAATGATTCCAGATTTGATTCCAAAGCGCGAGTTCCCGTGATATACTATTCTATGTTTTATTCTATCTCCCTTCGTCCATACGATATAGGAGCAGAATTAGTCCATTTGGCCCATCGAGTCTGCTCCGCACTTTCTTCATTGCTGATCCAATTTTCCTGACATTCCCGATCTCCTGCCTTCTCAGCACATCGTTTCATGCCCTGACCAATAAAGAAAGTAAGAACGTCTGTCTTAAATACACACATAGATTTGGCCTCCACAGCAACCTGTGGTAAAAAAAAAACTTCCACAGATTCAGCATGCCTTCGCAAAATAAACTCCTGCTCACCCCGTTCTAAAAAGGTGTCCCTCTCTTCTGATGTAGCGTTATCTGCTTGTAGACTATCCCACCAGAGGAACCATCATCTCCGCAACCACTCTATCAAGTCTTTTCACCATTCAATAGATTTCAGTAAGGTCACTCCTCACTCCTCGTTCTTCTGAATTCCAGTGAATACAGGCGCAGATAAGCTCTCTTTCTATGACAAGCCATTCATCGTGGAATAATTTCCGTGAACAATCTTTGAACCCTATGGAGTTTCAGCACATTGCTTTTGAAATTAAGAGGCGTAAACCTGTTCTCAATACTCCAAGTGCGGCCTCACCAGTGCTTTATAAATTTTCAACATTACATCCTTGCTTTTATATTCCAGTCCTCTTGAGATGGATGCTAACATCGCATTCACCTTTCTCACCTCAGACTCAACCTACAAATTAATCCTTAGGGAATCCTGAGGTCTGTTTGCACCTCAGTTTTCTTTTGTATTTCGAAAGTAACTAACCCCTTCATTCCGTCTACCAAAGTGCATGAATATACATTTCTCAACACTGTATTCCACTTCTTTGTCCAGTTTCTTAATCGGTCCGTGTCCGTCTGTGGTCTTTCTAATTCCTCAAAACCACATTCCCCTCCACCTATCTTCATGCTGGAAGAAAGTGTTAAGAAGATCCAACATGTCAATACTTGAAAAATACAGGCAGACTGCTCACTGGGAAGCTTAAAAAGCTGAAATATTTTGGCCACATCATGAGAAGACAGGATTCCTTGGAGAAGACTCTCATGTTAGGGAGAATAGAAGGTAAAAGAAGGAGAGGATGACAGAGGCTATGATGGATAGATAATATTACTTAGAAAATGCCTACGCCTTTGGGGTATCTTAGAGATGCAGTTTCCAGCAAGGAGGCTTAGTGTGCGGTAACGCTGTTGTATTTGGCTGTATTCATGGGTTTTTACGTATGTTTTGAATGACTATTAAACTTGAACAGAAGTCGGACAATGATTGTATCATAAACAAAATACAGAATAAATACATATGTTTTCAGTGAATACCAGACTTGTAAATGTTGCATTCTGTCCTTCAGATAAATTGCTAATTCAGAGAGGAAGCAACCATACTCCAAGCATCTGTCCCCACAACACCCACTGGGACAGCCTGCTGGCCCAAGATGGGTTTGTTTATTCCATTGTTTAAACCCAGACACCTCAAACAAAAGGCGGCCACTGGGTCCCTCAAGCCCATTGTGTCATATAGAAAGTTGGTGAGTTGCTCTCAAAATCACCCCCCCCCCCCCCACACACACACCAACTGCACTTGCAGGGCAACTCATCACCGGTGTCCGCTACAACTATACTGAAACCTTCTTTATCCTCGCCACTTCAGAGGAGATACAGCCCCTGATCTCCCAGTTCAATCCGTCGCGGTTACAGTTCCGCCAAGTCCTTGTCGAAGAAGAGCGGCATTAAAAAAACGAGCTTATTGGATCTTTCACGGGACTCAGGGCAGTATACATGTGGCAGTGTCCACGTGTGGGCGGGGGGACTCCTTAATGACGAAACCCATATCCCCAATGGTTGGTATGCTAAATTGGCATTTGCTGTCACCAATGAGAGCTGGTGCGTGCGGTAAATGGGGAGACCGTAGAGTCAGCAACAGGGAAAGGGGAACGCGAACCTCGGTCTCATACCGTGCTGGCCAGCTCACCGAACGTAGCCGCTGGGGTACAACTCAAATCTCCATGTATTTACTTAATCAATGTAGTGTTTACTTTCAGTTCCACAATGTAATTAATATGCAAAAGTTATATTGGCTAATCAAACTGTCAGAACTTTTCTAATCAACACACCAAATGCATAAGTGGGCCACTCGGCTCACCGAAAAAGCTGCTGATGTAATTTAAACTTCCGTTACGCATTCCCCCATGTTCACCTCGATGACAATACAACCCTACTCTTTATAAAGGAACTGGGTTTTGAATGGAATCAAAGGCTTTACTTTCACTGGTCATTGAGTTGAAAGAGTTCCTGACTCCCGCGATTAACACCGACAAAAAAAAGGAGTGTGAGAGGGGGAGCGAGGGAGCGGGGGGGGGGGGGGGCGGGGACTGTTGCTGTTTTTCACTACATGATGCCCTGTCCACAGACAATCCTTCCACAGTCTCTCTGAACATTGCATCTACCTGAATATCAACTGGTTCATCATCTGAACGAACACTCTGGGGTTCCCATCCCGCAACGACTGGATTTAAACCGACTCCTGCAGCTCCAGCAGTCCTGGCTGCAAGGACGTTCGTTCATCTCAAGTACAGGTATAACCCGTGCCTTTGGTACAGGGTCAAATGGGAACATTGCAAAATCTATAATACTCAGTTGGACACGAGGCGACTAAACCAACAACAAAAGGCAACACGGATCTTGACACGGAGTAGCACATGAAGGGAAAACGGCTGGCAATCGCTTAGCTGGACACAAAGGGGCAGAATTCCTTACTCGGAGTTGCGGCAAACGGCTGACAATACTCAGCTGGACACGAGACGACAAAACCATACAACGACAGACAATTATTATCTTAACTCGAAACAGCGGCAAACGGTCAGCAATACTCAGCCGGACATGAAAACGACAGAATTCGCATCTTGACTCGGAGTAGCGGCAAACGGCCGGCATTCTCAGCTGGACACGACAACGACAAAATTCTCAAAGCAACCCCAGACACCGATGCAACTTAGAGTCTACGATTCTTGGCGGCCCGGAACATGCATTGCCGCACTGGCTACGGTAACGGTCCAGCCGGAGTAGATGTGAGCCGGAGATTTTATGCTGCCCGTTCGCATGAGAAACAGGTGCCTTAGTCAAGGAGCCCGTAAAACACAAGGAAAGAGAAAATAACAGACAATGAGGAATCAACGTACCGGACCGTGGCACAAACATCCGAATCTGGAATAACTGTCATCTAACTGACCTTGACTGTGGAATGACCACTTGTGCCAGAGAGGGGGGCATGAGCATTACTGCAACTTTCCATCTCCTGGGACCTTCACGCACAAAAGACTCGGTTTACAGAGAATGGTACGAAACAAAACGAAAGAAAATCCAGTGAGCAGCAATCTGAGGGTGAATGCGCCTTGTTAATCAAAGAGATTAAGCAGATTGGCCAGACTGATTAAATCCGAGAGGAAGGCGACAATTACTTAAATAACCATGCGCTCCAAAAGTGGGGTGCAGAAGAGCGTTACTGAACGCCGAACATTGGATTTGGACAGGGTACAATGATGAGTTTTCTCTAGAAAATTTGATCCGCTCCAGAGAGGAATCACAACTCTTATCCTGGTCAGGTTCGGTTGGTGTCATCGCTTTGATTTATTGATCACCTTGGGACCAGTTTATTGTCTGATTATAATCTTCCAGCGACAGTTCAGGGCAAAGATCGCTGTGGGTTTATTGCACAGAGACAGCAGAAGGAAGGGCGCTGTGAAATCTGGTGAAACACTATACATGGAGTTTTTTTTTGTAGACTGGGCATTTCCTTTCTCCGGATTTAACTGTGCCCCAGCTGCCTGGAGCTAACTTCAAGGTCAGCCTGTTCATAAACACCCATTTTTAACAGAACTCCGCAGTTGAACCATTACAGTAATGCACCGATTGAGGAGGAACTGTACCGAGATAACCATCTCCCAGAGATAACAACCGGTCAAAGTTGACAGCAAGATAAGGACGCCCTTCTCCTGCAGCCTATTGCTCACTTACAGACCGCTGCAATCATATGAAATTAAGACGATCTCCCGCTGGTGAATTTGCCTGACATCGCATTCACTTTACACATACATCAACCTTTTTTCATGAGTGACTGATGGAAAAACTCTGGGTGTTAAATTCACTGGGTCCATTTGTCGGAAGTTGCTGCTGGCATATTAAATTAGTAGCAGGACTTTCGGCCTCTCAGTCCTGTTCCGTCAGTGTCTATGATTCTGGGGTCACGACTGAACTGTGATCTGAGCGGCCCAAGCCTGCCACAGCCTGCAACACGTCACTCTCTTGCCTGTCAAGAATCTGTCTTCTGTGGAATTAAACACATCGAAAAGACACCGCTTTGGAAACTTTGAGGAAGAAAATCCCAAAGATACGCTATCCCACCTATTTTCACCTGTTGCAGCTCCCCCTGAGGCAGCAAACATGTTCTCCACGTTCCTGTCAAGATGTTCCGTTATGTTGTATATTATCAGCTCATAACTCATTTATCAAAACAAGCGGATAAAACTCCTCTCATTCATGTAAATAAAAGTGAATACCATCAACTCCTCATCTTTATCTAATACCCACGCATAAAGTCAAATTCCCACATTCCTCCAGTAACAAGGCAAAATATGGATATAATTCTATTTCGACAAAGTCCGCAAAAAACAAGCTGAGGTTCATAGGCAATTCCTCACTAGGGAATTCAAGTAAACCATCTATCAGAAAATCCGGAATGGAGCCCTTAAACCGCTGGACGTAACGAAACATCTATCAGACAGCTCCTGCAGCCAAGCATGTGCCAAACACATTGCTTTGCTTTCCATTGGATTACACTGGTGAGGCCGGGAGTGGTGTTCCATTGTCATCTTATGGTCTTATGGTCTTATGGTCCCAGCAATAAAGCCTTTCTGCTTTCTTAGAAGTTTGCAAAGATTCGGCACGTTATCTAACCAAGTTCTGTTATGTTCGCGGTGGATTGTTCAGCAACAATTTGTACCGCTCAAACAACAGGCTCCAGAACCAGAGTAGATAACTTCACTCAATCCAATACTGAGTTGATTCTACAACCTGTGAATTCACTTTCAATAATTTATAACACGTGCTCAATATGTGTTATTTACTTCGTTATTATTTTTATTATTGCTATTTATTTCTGTGTTTGCACAATTTGTTGTCGCTTGCAAGTCGTCTGTTTGCCTGCTGCGTGTAGTTCTTCATTGATTCGATTGCGTTGCTTTATATTTTCTGTGAATGCCCTCAATAAGATGAAACTCGGGGAGGTGTATGCTGTCATCTCTGTACTTTGATAATACATGCATTTTGAGCGTTTATCTTTGAACAGTAATGTGGATTCTATTCAGATTTCCGGTTCAGTTTTACGATGATCTTTACCTTTATGATTCAGGAAACACGTTCGGGATCTGCTGCCCACAAGATCAGCTTGACTGTCAACACTTTAAACAGAAATTTTGAACAAAACACCCGCAATAAATATTGACAAGATTTCAATCGGGTAGACGTCATCAAAATCTGGCGACGTAAAGGCATCCTGTCTGCATTCAATAGCCCAAGAAGGGCTGCCAATCGTTTACTGAGTCTGAAATAAATCCAAGTGGGGGATGTTTTTTCAAGGAAAATCAGAAACAGTGTGGTCGGTGCAAGGACTCTTTTCAATCTGCAAGACCTCGTTTTAAATTTCTGACAACATACATCGACACACATTTGCATGCCATATCCACTGCCAGAGACTCAACTGAGAGCGAATTACAAAAGATACTGGCAATTGAAAACTCATGCATCTCAAGGGGACAATACTGTTACAGTATATGAAAGATACCGCACACAAGCTTTACAAAGCCTTTATACCATCTATGATGTGATGAAATGCTTTATTGCGATCCGGTGGACAAAATACAATGGCCCTTCCCCACTTATTCACTTCGTTACTGCTCTGAAACCTCTGTCAAATTTGCGCAAAAGTACATCACTGCAAAAAAAGAAAACTCACGCTGATGCTGATAATCCCTAATAGGTCTCCTAATTTTTGCATGCAAACCCAGACTGTCCAAAACGCCCTTTATAATAATTTATCTACTAATGACCCTGTCCTTCATTTCCGTGTTCCTCCTTCGTGAAACTTTTCAAGAAATGAACAATATGGGAGAGTCTGTACTCTTTTATTAAAGTGAGGCCACAACTGTGGGGAAAGGCAGATCACAATCACAATATATTTCCCATCTCATCTCATGCCTCCATCGCACCGTCGGCCTCGGAAATTCCAGGCGGCCTTTTTCCTCCTTTGGTTTAGTACTCCGGTGTTCCACGATTTGCCAAGAATGCCTCAGCACAGCAAATAGTATTTGCAGAATTTTAACATGATTTTCCCCACCATTCTGAGTTAATTGCAAACTGAACACTTAGCTCTTTTTCCCCAGATTGTATGCCGAGTCTATCTCCAGACAAACTATTGGAGCGGATGATGTTTGGCCTGTACGTTCAATCGGCCCTAAACATAGGGATCCTGACAGCTCATGTTCCTCATCGTAGCTACCCACTGCTGCGGACTCCGGTTGGACTCTGATTATTTTCTGTTTGGACACCAAGATCCGACTGTCCTGCGCGCTCGGCAGCGTGATATGTTATTTTGATCAATAGCAGATGCTGAGAAAAGATCAGGCAGAATCTGAAGACAGATATAGAGTCATGGAGAAGTACAGTACAGAAACAGAACATTCGGCCCATTATTGCCTGCTAAAAACACTTAAAATGTCAATTCCCATCGATATGCTTTAGCCTTCTATATCCCGACTATCCTTGTACCAATCCAAACTTCTGTTAAACGTTGAAACCAAGCAGTGTGCCTGCACTACTTGCGCTGGCAATTTATTCCCCACTCTCAAGACCCTTGGGATGAGAAAGTAAACCCTCATGATCCCCTCAAATGTCTTACCTTTTTCCCTTAATCCATGACCTCTGGTTGTATTTCCGCCCAATCTGAGTCGAAAAAGCCTACTTGCATTTACTTTATCAAACCCCAAGTAACTATGTATACTTCTATCAGATCTCCTCCCAATCTTCTACGTTCTAAAGAATACAATCCTATCCTATTCAATTTTTCCCTTCAGCTCTGGTCCAACAGACCCAGCCACATCCTTGGGCATTTCCGCTGCACTGTTAAACTTTGTTTCCATAGTTTCTGCTCGCAATGCACCAAATCGCGCTTCAAACTCTTTTTATACAATTTCAAAATAACATCCCATCTTCAGTACTCAATACATTGATTTATGAAGGATAAAGTGGTAAAAGCTTTCTTTACGACTCTATCTACATGTGACGCTACTTTCAACCAATTACTTACCTGTGTTCCGAGATCCCTGAGTTTTATCACAATCTTCCGTGCCATACTGTTAACCGTGTGAGATCTACCCCAGATGGCTCTACGGAAGTGATTTTTTCTGCATTAAATTTCACTTTCCTTTTTTTTTTCAGCCCACTTTTCCAGCTGATGCCGATCCCGCTGCAAGGCATGATAGAATTCCTCGCTGTCCACTACACCCCTAAACTTGGTGTCATCCGCAAATTTGCTGATCGTTAACCACAATATTATTCAAATTATTGACATTAATGGCATACAACAAAGGACCCAACACCTCTCTCTACGGCAGGCTACCAGTCGCAGACTTATAAACCAGTCCCTGATATCTCTTTCGGTTCGCCTTGGTCTCCGTTCTCCGGGCAGTCAGCAAAATCGATCTTCCCCTAATCATTTTGTGCTTGCAGAGTTGGAGGAGATCTTCGGTTGCAGGGAACCTCACCTCGGATTCTTATTCCAAAATGAGAGGCCGTGGATAACCAAACTGGCACTTAAACGGTGAAATCCACTGCGCCGAATGTTGTAAGGTGTTGAGGGCGACTTCTGCCAAAATCAACTGGTCACATTATTCAACACGCACAAAAGTTGCTGGTGAACGCAGCAGGCCAGGCAGAATCTCTAGGAATAGGTACAGTCGACGTTTCGGGCCGAGACCCTTCGTCAGGGTGCTGCCTGGCCTTCTGCCTTCACCAGCAACTTTTGTGTGTGTTGCTTGAAATTCCAGCATCATCAGATTTCCTCGTGTTTGGTCACATCATTCACCAGGTCTTTCCAAGACCAGGTATCTTACATCTTGGTTGGTTCATTCCGTCTGGCCGTCGGAGTATGGGCGAAACCAAGAGAAAAGAATTGTTGTTGCCCCCATCAGTTTACAGAACGCTATCCATAAGTATAAATTTTAGTGTGGATCACGATCCGAGATAATGTCTTGAAGACCTGTTCCAGAACAATCTAGGCTCCCTCAAAATCCCGGTCACAGTGTGTGCTACAACTTAACCACAGTGTGGGCATCGGGGTCTCCCAGCACACGGGTCAGTCACAGTGTGGGGCTCCCTCTACACCACATTCCACAGTATGTACCCCACTTTATCCGCAGTGTGGGCACCGACCGCCCCTGGGACACTCGTCAGATATACTGTGGACATTTATTTATCGCCCTCAAAGTGTGTCCCCACACGGTAAAGGTTAGGGAGTTGTGTTTAAAATGTCCGGCATGCTCAGCAACGGAGACATTTGTCACCTCATCTGGCTCACTGTTTGATACTAGATCCCACAAGGCCAGTGCGGGGCGGGGGTGCGGAAAAGCAGTGTGGTGTCATGGAATACTCCCAATTGTGTGATTGTTCCTTACCTGTTACAGCGGCTTGCGCGTCTGCTAATTATAACCGAACTGGTGACAATAATACTTATGGTACATTGCTCAAATGAGAATATTTTTCCGAAAAACATCATGACATTTCACCATCGATAGCGAAGGATAACAGATTGGTTATTTACCTCCTTCAGGTGTATCCATTACGGGAATGACTGGAACTGTCGACGCTCCAATTGTTCATCACTAAGCACACTGGTATCATCACTGCTTGTTCACACCTATCACCAACCATACAGATAAGATCTCTGCTTGTTCAGTTCCCTCAGTAACGCAGTGTTATTATCACAGCCAATCCGGTCTCACTGCTAATCACAGGGAGAATATCATTGCATATTCGGACTCACCTCTGGCTATAGTGGTACTTTCATTGCTCGTCCAGTCTGTTGATCGACACAGAGAAAACATCCATCTTTATAGTCATGTTCCTCAACGCAATCACACTGTCAGAGATGATCTGACAGTCATCTGATCACACTGACACTCGATATCAGCACACATTTGTCATGGATTTATTGGTCAGTTCCGGTTCTTTGCCAGCGAATAAAAATGCTGATAATGCCAAAACTTACAAACTGCAGAATGAATTCCTCAAAACTACAACGATTGTCGGAATTCGTGATTGGATGCATAATACCAGATGACTGGCAGTATTTCCATTCCGTGGAACGTGTCGTTTTGGATTGAAGTTTGCCGGTTATACAGTACTGAGAGAGAGGTGCAAGGACAATGTACCAACACGCGACCAAAATAACAGCAGAACAGAAAGACATTGAACTTATATTTTGTTACTATTTTCAAGAATGACCAGGCGGTTACGAAAAATACTCACTCATATTTTTTGTATCATCAGTTTGGGCCGCGTTTTTATTTCGAGGCAACCAGAGAAATCTAGCGATTAACTGGCACTTTTTATTTTTGTATATCTAAATGAAATTCGGTGCTATTCATTTATTTTCAAGACATCTTACGGTCTTATATTTGCGCGCTCCAGGCTCGAATGCAAATCCGGCATTACTCAGTGGGTAAAGAATATAAATTATGCAAATAAGTGCGCCTTGTATCGGTGAGTGCTGATAATCTAACCATCGGAGAGCATTAGAATATCGAGCCGACGTCATTTACAGCTTTAACCCATGTTTAGCAGATATTTAATACACATAACATTTGAACGAAATATATGTTGTTCTGATGCTGCGAATAAATACACACATTTTTTTGTGGTTTCAAGCAAGATATGTAATAACAACAACAAGGGAGAATTATTACACAATCCTAATCAGATTAATTACAGTCAAGAAGCGACCTAGTTAACTCGTTATTGTACGGATATGTATAAGGAAAAGAAGAGAATTATCTTCTGAAAGATTTTGAAATGATTTGTAAATATTGCTGTAATAAGAGGAAATGAACAGACTGAAGAGGTCTCTGCAAATGGAGATTGAAGTGAAACACAGTCAGATGAAGTTGCTCAAACTATTCAACAAGCGCACTCACCCTCATCTGTCTGATCTTTTGCAGCGTCACAACCTGGACTGGGATTGCACGACATCTGACATAAAGCGGACACTTTGTCTGTAATATTGAACTGTTTGAATGATTAAGGGCCTGGTTTACTGCTCGTATTGATACTTCCGTTACATAAGTAGAATGGTCTGTACCGGCTTTCATTGAACGTCACTTGCCATTGCTGATGTTATCACTGCTTCTCAGCCATCACTAAACTGAGATGATGATATCATTTCGGGCAACGCTGACGGCGTCATTACTAATCCACCCCATTGTTGACCATTATGATAATATTGTTTCCTCTGCACAGTCGCTGACCAACGTGATGATGTCACAGCGTACGCTGGTCATTCACTGAAATGCACTGCTAAGAATCCATATTTTAAATTTATCCTCTCTGTGGAACATTCAGCTGGTGATTTATACAACTCCTTGAGCGATCGCTGCAGTCAGTCAGCTGATCGCCCACGAGCTAGATCAAAGACTTCAGGTAAGTGCAGTCCTGTATTTTATGCATTTCTGTTTTTAGTTGTTGTCTTCGTGGACCGTATTGGCATTACTGCCCCAAGCAATAGCACAAATAACAACTCGAGTAAGAGTTAGACCAGATGCTCCTGTCCTTCAGCTGCACCGCCCACCACTAATGGAGGATTACTATCTTCCCCCTACACCGGCTTCAACATTCCATCTGCAACAAAGTCGCTATCGCAATGCAAGTAGATTCCAATTTCTCAGAACGCAACTGATCTCGTTTCGAAATGGCTAAGCCCTGTTAATAATAGTCGATAAAATTGAAATAAAAATCTACGAGGGGCCACGAAACAAGAGTGAAATGCAACTAAACACAACGGTTAACAAGGTATACTTTATGTAGGCAGAGTGAAAGCTAGGGTCGACCGGCTGAGGACGGTTGTTTCGATGATAGAACAAGGACGGTGGTTGAGTGCTGGGGTTAAATAGGCTGCAGATGACGAGTATTTAGTGAGTGACAGGGTAGATAGCTGGGTAGATAGGGAACGTAGCAGGCTAGGCAGCATCTATAGGAATATATGCAGTGGACGTTTCGGGCCGAGACTTTCCTGAGAGCTGATGCGGCGGAGACAGAGGAATTGCGAGAAGGGGGCGGCATTTTTACAAAAGACAGAGTGAGAAGAGGAATAGTCCAGGTAGCTGTGAGAGTCCGTAGGCTTATAGTAGACATCAGTAGATAAGCTGTCTTCAGAGATAGAGACAGAAAGATCTAGAAAGGGGAGGGTGGTGTCTGAAATGGACCAGGTAAACTTGAGGGCAGGGTGAAAGTTGGAGGCAAAGTTAGTAAAGTCAACGAGATCTGCATGCGTGCAGGAAGCAGCGCCAATGCAGTCGTCGATGTAGCGAAGGAAAAGTGGGGGACAGATACCAGAATAGGCACGGAACATAGATTGTTCCACAAATCCAACAAAAAGGCAGGCATAGCTAGGACCCATACGGGTGCCCATAGCTACACCTTTAGTTTGGAGGACGTGAGAGGAGCCAAAGGGGAAATTATTAAGTTTAAGGACTAATTCCGCTAGACGGAGCAGAGTGGTGGTAGAGGGGAACTGATAAGGTCTGAAATCCAAAAAGAAGCGTAGAGCTTTCAGACCTTCCTAGTGGGGGATGGAAGTATATAGGGACTGGACATCCATGGTGAAAATAAAGCGCTGGGGGCCAGGGAACTTAAAATCATTGAAATATTTCAAAGATGCAGATTTCCTCGTGCGTGCTAGGAGGTGTCAGCGGCTAGGATCCGGCAACGACGGCCGGTCTGTAACGGTTCAGGATGTTTCGGATGGATTCGATGGAACTCTTCGCTGAGCGATTGATCCAAGATGCAATAACGACATCCTTTCTCATGGATCGTCCAAAGCAACGTGCATGCAACAACGTGGGAGTCGTGTACAAAGGATCAGATTCCACCAGCAGAGGTTTTGGTGCTGCAGACTCAGGTAGGTTGTGTGATCAACAGACGGCCTGCTTGGGGTAGACTTTGTGGTTGTGAGGTGTGATCCTGAGGGACGGTGGCAGCTGGGGACAGTAAGTGACTAAGTGAATGCACTGCATGATCTTCAAACCGGAGCGAGAGCTTCCGAAAATAGTTGTGCAGGGGCGGATATCTGGTGTACATCCAACAAGTTTCCCAAGCCTGTTAGGTCTGGTTGTACTGCAGGGTAATTGGCACGGCGGCAATAGGCATAGTTGGCAGCTAGGATGGTCCTAAATGCCGTCCTGGAAGTGCATGGCTGTGGCTAACGGAACCTACACCGGGCTCCTCTGCAGGGAACAGCGGAGGCTGGTAGCCATAAAGACATCAAAGGGTGACATACCCGTTGCTGAGTAGGCGTATAGCTTTTGGGATTGCTCGGTGCAGAGAAAATACTTTTCCCATGTAGAAAGATTAGAGACGGCAAATCATTGAAAAACGTATAAAACTGCTGATTTTTTCATTCTGACTGACCGTTGGTCTGCTGATAATAACCAGAGGAGAACTTTACTGATGTCGGAGGAGGGAATGGTACACTCTCTGGATCGGAGACGAATTCGGAGCGCCGGCACTGCATTATGTCCTGGCGGAAGCAGTGGAGGTGAGCTAAATGTTGTCGAACCAAGATCGCCGTCTCATCGGCTGACGAAAGCCTGGGTAGGGCAATCAAATGGCCGCTTTGGACAACTGCTCTACCACACTCATGATCACGTGGCCCTATCAGAAGGTGGTAAACTCATTATGAAATCCATGGGGATGTGTGCATTTGATTGTCGAGGAAACCCTAGGCACCGCAGGAGGTAAGAAAGCCGCTGTTTGGACACTCTGAAAACAGGCATTGACGAACTGACGTGCATCTGCGATCATGGAAGGTTACAAGAACTGGCGTCGCAGAAAATCTAGGTATATCGTGCTCTAGAATAAATCTAGAGTACGTAGCGAAATTAAGATGGCTCTAAACTGTGAATCATTTGCTTGCATCTTCGGAAACAGTCCTTGTTCCATCTTTAATATATTTATTCTTTACCTTTCAGGATTCTTTTGAAGACCCTGTCCTTGAGTTACACGCTGACATCGGTTCATTGAGCAATGAGACCCGTTCTCGGGTTTGAGGACTGACCGTTGTTCTGCACGCCAATGGTTCCGCCTCAGAGTCCGGCTCGGAATTGGAAGCCTTAGATCTCGGGGCTCTGGACATGGGCGGATTGAGAGTCGGTGTCACGGCAGGTGGTCGGTGTGTCGTCGGGGGAGGCGGAAAATCTACTGCTGTGTGCCCGAAGACCCAGGACCTTTGCGATCTTCAGGCACAGAGCTCGAGAAAAGCGAAATAACGGACTATTATCATTGTAAACTAGCGAGTTCTTCATTCGGTTTCCCCGCTCACTGGGAAAATGGAGACATCTTTTTCTCCCTTATTAGGGAGAGAGAGAACCTGCAGTATGTCCAATGCCGCGTGAAACGCGAAATCTTTCGGGTAACCGCAAGTCTGTGTCTTTGCTATTGCTTTGCTCCCGTTTGAGTGCTCGCTGGCGGTGTCGATGCTTGCTTTTTGTGCAGGTAGGTGGAGGGGAGAGAACCTGCGAGGATAGAATAATGAACTAAGGGTCGAACTCTGTTTCAGCAGTGTCTAGCTGCCGTGACAGGGCGTTCAACCTTAGGTAGCTGGAGGCGAGTCGGATGGAGATTGTGAAGTAGAATTTTCTGAAGCGGCGGCTTCAGCAAGCAAGAACCGGGACAGTTTGGCGGGTGTGATTAATAGATATAGATCTGGTAGTTAGGCCAGATCAGGAAGGGCTCGATGTTTCAGACATCCCTCCATTCATCCAAGGCCTATTTAGCGAGAAATACATCCCTGTTTCCTACTCCATAACGGTGCCGGAGATTTGAAATTGCGTGAGGAGAAGGCTCAAGAACGTACCTTTTGGTACAGTCCTCGCTGGGAGAATATAGCCATGCCGCGCAGATCAGATGTGTCAATCTTTACCACAAAATTTCCAGAGGTGTTTGGATAACGGAGAACGGGAACTAGTCCTCTGCTTGCTTCCTGTTATTCAGCCAATCTTCTGTGCACCATAGCATCGTCCATTAATACCTAGGGTGTTCTATATTCTTTAGCAATCTCGTGTGTGGCATCTTGTAAAAGGCTTCTGAAAATCCAGTGGAACAGCATTCATTGATTCTCCATTATCTAGTCTGTCTTTTCCTTTTGACAAAGAATTCCAAAAGTTTTCAAGCCGTATTTTCCCTTGTGGAAACCATGGTAAAATTCGGCCGATTTTATTATGTATCTACATCTAACCGAAGCTCATCCTTCATAATGGTTCATCTTTACATCGACTGAGGTCAAGCTACCTGTTGTATAATGTTCCGTCTATTGATTACCTCTCTCCTTAACGAGTTGGCTGGGTTGACATTGCCTATATTCTAGTCAGGCGAACTATTCCAAAATCCAGTTTTACTGAACGTTCACCGCTAATGCTTCCACAATCTGTCAGATCCCTGTTTCAGAACGCTGAAGTCTCGTCCACCTGGTCTATAGAACAAATTTAAATTCACATCTTTCGGCCTCCCAAACACCTTCTCCTCGGTCATAGCAACTCCCGTGCCTTGACAATCTCGAACAACCGGCATACTGCTGGCGTCTCTCCCGGTGGGAAATGTCAGAAATTATTGAATTCGGCTGTCATTTCTTTGTTCCCTAATTCAAAGAAAAAAATAGATTATATTGGTTATTGTATTAACAGAAAATTACAAACGCCATGTTCCTATTGTTGTCATTCGTAACCGAGACAATTTCTAGAGTGAAACCGAGCAGCCCAATGACATTATACTATTGATGATAAATTCGATGGACGGCAAAGCCTGGGAATGGACAAGACGAACAACAACAATAATAATAAAACCGAGAGGTGAGCCAGAGACTGTTTCCCAACAACATTCACTGACTTCCCGAATAGTCTTTGAGATTTTGCAATTTCGTGTCAAGCTATCCATACCTCATCACGATTGGGATTTTACTTGAATGACATCATGTTTATTTTTACCCGAGATGTTGGAAAACACGCCAGCCTTTTGTAGTGTTAAATATTCAGTGTGCCGGAGCGAGTATAAATGAATTAGCGTGGAGATTTATCAGCTCAGAGTTTCTTCAGTGAGATCACGGCCGGTGGCAGACAGTCTGAATCTCACACAGTATGCTTGAAGCATTTTACAGCGTGAGAAAGATATATTACATGATCGTTTCCGCTATTGGTGTTCCTGGTAAGAACAGAGGAGAATTAACATTTGCAGATTTGTGTACACGGTATTTGAACTCGTTCAGTTACTGACAGCGTTGTGTATCAGGGAGTGCCGTGCAGACATTGTGACAAAACTCTGTGTTCGTTCAGAAGTTCCCTTGCCGTTCATTGCGTGGGCTCGGCTGAAAATAGACCGGCAGCTTAAACAGGTGTAGAGCCAAAGATTTGGGAAGTGGATTCATGCAAGGCAGTTTTCATATATCAATGCAAATTCGCTGGCAACGTGAACTCCGATAATCGAACGTGACCGGTATCCTTGCGACCTACTTGGTGTTATTTCATAGTGATAGTGCAATATGCTTCAGTTTGAAATTTAAATATATTGCGCTTTGTTTTAAATAATTGCTGTAAGTTTGAATGGAACGTATAAAGCATATTCCCGGCGAGATTCAGGAAAGACCGGTAAACATCGCTTGTGATTCAAACTCCGAACCATCGGGAGCATAGAAAATTCAAATACGGGTCTGTGTGTTTTGCTGTACCAGGGTTAGTTTCAATATTCTATTTTTTGTGCAGCGGTGTCCATTAAATTTTAGACGGGATGAGGTACGTGTGATACTCGGCTCAGAAACGAAAATCATTCAGAATAATGTTCCAGTGTTTTGGAGCAAATTCTGAAGGACAAGCTGTTGCGAAGCATCTACATCGGCTTTTCTTTAGAAATTAGATATTTTAAGCACTAAATGAAAGATGCCTGAAAAGTTCAGCGGGTAACACAGAATATTTAAAATCGAAAATGGGAATTTTCTGATCTAATACCTAGATACAATGAAAAGGAGCCGCGGCTAAGAGCAGTTGCAGAATATAAAAGAAGCGAGACAAGCGTAGCCCCTGTGGGTGAGTGACAAAGGAGAGTCGAGCAGGAGACGAAGACATGCAAACAGGTGAAATGAATTTTGTAAATCGTCAGAGGCGGAGGGAGAAGGACTTCGCCGTATAGAGGATGTGATAGGACATGGGGACGGGAACACTACCCCTGAGAAAGCTGCCAAGGTATCCAGCCTTTACACATCAGTCGATAAACTGATGGTAGGAGATTTACATAGATTTATCCAAAGCGCACTCAGTGATGAGTCGACAATACATCATTCCCAAACACAGCTCTTTATCCAGTACAGAACACTGTTACCTTTCACCCAGCATGCACGCGTGTGAGGCATCTCCGTCTCCCGCTCTGAAAACTTTGAACCTCCTGAAATGACTGGAGTGCAAATTCCAACTTATCCCTGCCCTGAGATCGACAGAGCGGCGATACAGTAATTCACTCTATCTTTTTGCTGTTCCCCCAGTGAATTTAGTGGCGATTGTGATCCTGTCCCGGGGAAAGTGCGGCCTCTCCATCTGCAGTACTCGGTACCTGGTGGCCATGGCAGTGGCGGACCTACTGACCGTCATTTTTCAGGCCTTATTGTGGCGGGTCAGTTATTATTACTTTCCCGGGACTTTCCTGGATATCACCCCGGTGTGCAGCGCGATCTCTTTCGCGAGGGTGGCAGCCACGGACTGTTCTGTCTGGTTCACCGTCAGCTTTACCCTTGATCGGTTTGTCGCCATCTGTTGCCAGAAGCGAAAAGCAAAGTATTGCACCGGAAAAACTGCGGCTGCGGTTCTGACAACAACCACCGTTCTGCTCTGTTTTAAGGATGTACCCTACTTCTTTCGATATCGTCCTGTGAAAGTCATTGACAATATACCCTGGGACTGTATTACAAAGCCGGGCTACTATACGGATCCCGGGTGGGTGGGATATGACCGGCTTTCTACGGTTCTAACGCCGTTACTCCCGTTCGTGTTAATACTGCTGTTCAACGCTCTGACAGTTAGACACATTTTAGTGACCAGTCGCGTTCGTAAGGGGCTGAGGGGTCAGAGCAAGGCGGAGAACCGCAGTGACCCGGAGATGGAGAGCAGGAGGAGGTCTGTGATCTTACTTCTCACCATCTCCGGAAGCTTCATCACCCTGTGGTCGGTGCGTGTTGCCGAATTCCTTTATTACACCATCGCCGGACTGGATCAAAATAATTACAATGATTCGGAATACATATTTGAACATACTGGAGACATACTGCTGGTATTAAGTTGCTTCACAAACACTTTTATTTATGGAATAACTCAGAGCAAGTTCAGAGAGCAGTTTATCGACGCAATGAAGTATCCACTCACGTCAATTATTCACTAATTAATAAACAAACTACTTAAGTTTTTCACAGAAGCAATCGCAGTGTTTTCTATCTCAGCACTACAGAACGAACTGTCATTGTAAGTGGGGTTATGGGGAGAATAAAACCGGTTTCGTGCCCGAGAGAGATACAGCACAGGAAAAGCCCCGCAACTCGCGACGCCGACCTCCTACCAGTTATTAAACTCATCCAAATTTTTATATTTATTCCCCCATGTTCCCGCATCACAGCATAAATACTCAACGCTCAAGTGGCCTACAAAGCGGTTGCATCTCGGCAATGGAAAGGAAACTAGTCTCCTAGCGCAAATACTACGGCTACCGGGAGAAGAGGCGGATTTCACTGAGCGCCTGGAGATCAGATCGGGACTGGCACGGGTTGCTCAGATTGAGCAGGCAGCGCCGCGAAGAGAGTTAGTTGATTATATCGAACATCGCCACATCTCTCAGTTCCCTATCAGCTGGCAACATCCACGTCTACCGATATCCTAACTTCAACAGTCGAGTTTCTCTGTGTTCAGTGAGATGGTATGAATTTTTGCATGTGTACTGCTACACAGAGTATTCTCCTCAGGGTCGATTTATCATCTGAAGCGAGTCATTTTCTAAAGATGATTGCATGACTTCATGTGGAAGCGACCTTCATTCCCCGTTTACCTAGGTGTACTTTAGTCGGTAACAAAGAGGTTTAATGAACGCAATGCAGGAGAAGCCGCCGATAAGCATTTTAGTAAGGCTTTGGGCGGAGGCCAGATGGTTGATTCAGATAATCAACTGACATGGAATAAAACTATTAAACTACGGGAGTTCCATCGAATTCTTCCGCCTATCCTTTTTGGATAATCTGTTCCTCAACCACAATGTCCTTCCTCCCATAAACCTCTAGCACCCTCTCCAATCAAAAATCTTTAAACCCTTTTCTTAGTTAGAACCAGTAACTTGGCCTCTCTACCTTCTGAGGCAGCAGATTCGAGTCCTCTTGAAATGAATTCCCGGTGTAATGTCAATAAGAGTAGGAAGTTTGAATATATTCGACATGCCTCGACAGGCGGAAAAGCCTTGTTTCTACATTGTTGCTTCTCCATGAATGCTGTTATCAGCAAAAGAAAGAGGGGTAAAATTAGAGGAGTAACGGAGTTAATGGGCAGGAAAAACATGGCGGAATTTATACTAGAATCCAAATCTCTGTGATATTGATAAAGGCAGGAAAATAACTGAACATCGATATAATGCCGTAAATATTGGACCAACTTTCATGAACGCAATGAAACGAGGTCAAGCTATTTAGTGCGCAATTCTCGGTGCTTGGGGCGGAATGGTCTCTTTCTGTGCCGTTGTATTTCTGTATATAAACTGCAGCCGGACTCGTGACAAAAGGCTGCTTGACTGTGTGTTGAATCACAGGAGGTTTGCGATTACTTTCGACTGGTTGAATTCATGAGGGGTCAGGGGAAGCAATAGCCACAGTATTTTTTTCAGAATAAGAATCAGAATATAACCGACATAGGTCATGAAATTTGGTAACTTTTCGACTGCAGAACATAATAAACATAGAAAATAAAACCATATTATTGTAATAATATACTATATGTACATTAAACTGCTCAGTTAAAACAAGGGTTACAATAACATAAGATATTTAAAATAGTAATTTAGTGTTCATGGCTTCAAAGTCCAATTAGAAATCCACTGGCCGAGGGGGCGAGGCTGTTCCTGAATCGGTGAGTATGTGCCTGCAGGATTCTGCACCTCCTTCCTGACAATTAAAGTTAAAGTCTGTCCCGAGCCTAATAGGTTCATCAGGTCGGTGCTTTTGCTGGTTTCCCTGGCGTGAAGCGACTGAGAGTACGAAACCTCCCCCACCCCCCGGATAGGACGCCAGTCTATCGCGAGGTTAACCCCCAGCATTTTGCCGGTACCCATTTTCAGCTGGGTGAACTGGAGCATCGTGTGGGTCAGTGCCCTGCTCAAGGACACAACACGGTAACTCGGCTGAAGCTCGAACTCACGACCTTCAGACGCATTAACCCATTGGCCAGGCGCCAACACCCTTCCTGACAGTAACAATGAGAAAAGGGCATGCTAGGTGGGGGAGGGGGTCCTTAATGATGAACGCCGGCTTCCTGAGGCTACACTCCTTGAAGATGTTCTGGATACCACGGAGGCTCGAGTCAATGATGGAGCTGACTTAGTTTTCAATCTTATGCAACATATTTCGATTCTGCGTAGTGGCCGCCCCACCATACAACACCGTGATGCAGCCAGTCATCTGCTCTCGACAGTGCATCTGTAGAAGCCTTTGAGTGTTGTAGGTGACAAAACCAAATATCCTGAAACTCAGAAAGAGATGTAGCCGCTATTTTGCTGTCTTTATGGCTACATGGAGAACAGGCTATCTCGTCAGCGATATTAGCACCGAGGAACTTGAGATTGCTCACTCTCTCCACTGGATTGCTTTGTGTTCACTTGTTCGACCCTTCCTGAAGTCCACAATGAGTTCTTTGGTCTAACTAACATCAAGTGCAAGGTTGTTGCTCCAATCCACCACTCCACCAGCTAGTACATCTCGATCATGTACGCCCTCTCGTCAGCATCTCAGATTCTGCCAACAATAGTGGTATCATAAGCAGGTTTATGGATTGCATTTGAGCTGTGCTTAGTGACACAACCATGGGTGTACGGAGGGTAGAACAGTAGTCTTATTCTTGTGGCGCGCAGTGCAGATTATCAGCGAGGTGGAGATGTTATTTGCAATCTGCACAGATGGCAGTCTTCCCTTTGGTAAGTCGAGTATCCAGTTGCAGATGGTGGTGCAGAGGCACATGGTCTGTACCTCTTCGATCAGGACTGTAGGAAAGACGGTGTTGAACGCTGAGCTATAGCTAATATACTGCATCCTGAAGTAGGAATTTGTATTGTTCAGGTGACCCAAGGTCGCGAGGAGGTTCATTCAGGTCGCGTCTGCTATAGACCTACTGTTGTGTAGGCAAACTGTAGAAGATCCTAGACAGTTGGCACTTTTCGTTCAATTGATCGCCGTTTCTGGCAGAAAATGGGATATCTAGCAGCCGTTGATATTCCAGGTAAGGTCGCAGAAATGCCCTATATGTGACATACTGTAGTCTTTATGTTATGCGTTGCAACTTAGAGCGGATGTGTTTTCTTATCCAAGTATTTTCATATCAACTCTCTCAGGAAATTTTGAGAACAGAAACACGGTTTTTGTTTTAATATATTTTATTATAACCGTACAAATTTATATATCGTATGTAATGAATTTCACGACATTTTCCGCAATATGAAACCTGGTTCTAGTTCAGAATCTAATGCTAAGTGAATGTGCATGATTCACGATGTCCTCTAACGTGAATACTTATGGTGGTTCTACTGTGCATTCCGTCTAATGTTGTGACCTATCATTGGTGTTGGGACCGATCCTTTTCAATGATTTGAAAGAAGGAACTGATGGTCATGTGGACATGTTTTCGGAAGTTAGGAAGAACGGTGGTGGGGCAGATAGTGCTAAGGAAGCCGGGTGTTTGTAGAAGGAATTTGACAGAGTGGGTCAATGGACAGCGAAGTGGCAGGTGAAGTTTGGTTCACCGAAAAGTATTGAACGAATAAAGGAGTAGATAATTGTCTACATGGGGAATACATTCAAAAATCAGAGGTGCAAAAGGAACTGAGTGTCCTAGTTTAGGATACCCTTAAGGTCAACTTGCAGGTCTGTTCAGGAATGCATATGTAACCTTAGCATTCAGTTTATGAGAACCGCGAACGCAAACGCCAGGATGTAATACTGAGGCTTTATAAGGTATTCATCAGAATGCACGACGTATTATAAGAAGTTTTGAGCCTTTAATCAAAGGGAAGATGTGTTGACTTTGGGGAAAGTCCAGAGAATGTTTACGAGAGGGATCCCAGGAGCAAAAGGGCTAATATATAAGGAATGTTCGATAGATATGGGGCCGTACACGCTAGGGTTTACAGTTGATATCATTTAAGTATACCGAATATTGAACAGTGAACAAAATGTGGAAGTCCAGAGGATGTTTCCAATAGTGGGGAGGTTTAGGACTACAAGTCCCAGCTTCAGTATAGAAGACATCGAATTTAAACAAAGATTAGGAAAACATATTTCGCCAGTGAATCTCTATAATACATTAGCACGGGTGACTGTGCAGTCCAAGTCTTTGGTTATATTTAAGCTGGAGGATGGCAAGTTCTTGATTAATCAGGTCACAAAGGTTACCGGGAGAAGGCGTAAGAATAGGGTTGAGGAATACAGAAACAGTCAATAGAATGGCGAAACAGACTCAGTGGGCCGAATGTTTTATGGTCTTATGGTCTTGCATTCTTCCTTCCCGCAACGTTTCTGTAATGGCATAATATCACGATAGCGTGTTGCTATATCGTCTCTGAATGCATTCAATTCACTTTGCCCCTGTCATTGTCTTGCTTGTCTACTGAAGGTAATCCGACTGACTTCTGTACCAACTTCTTGCTTTGTTATTGCTCCTCATTTGCCTCCCTTGTGCTGCTGAATCAATCACCTGGTCAATTTAATCGTAGCATAGCAAACCCAGGTTTATTGCTCCTCGACCGTACAGGTGCAAAATGCCCTTCTTGTGCAGATCACTGTAGAATAAAACGATGACAATATTCAAAAAAATCTGTCTTTGCATTTTCCACATTGCTTTTCAGCCACAGATTCATCTGAGAACCGCCAATTCCTAACTTCTGCAGCAGACGACGCTGGTAGTAATCCGGACGAGTAGAATGATTCCATTACGACTTGCCCGGCCTGATATTAATTTATTTCCTGGAACATTATTTCCACTCTGCCCCTTTCTCTGCCGGTGCCTTTTGTCCACCCGTGCACAACCAATCCCCACTAAACGAGGGGAAAGAACACGAGAGCATCATAAAACAACACCAGAGAGAAGGACATGGCGCAGGACAGTTAACGAAGGATGCCCTCAACCAATCTGATCCAGATATACCCTGTTTTCTGTTCTCTGCCATAGGAGGTTGTGCCGCTTTTCTTCTTGCCCATTGTCATCTCGGCGTGAAAATGGTGAGAGCTCAGTTGCATGTCGCTGAAGGTGTGTCAGAGTGATCGATCACCAACACCGCATCTCAGTCAGCGCAGGCGCTCTCCGGCAGCGGCACGAGCTCGTCCACTAGCCTTACCATCCAGATAAAGTCACACTGAGCACTCGAGACCCATTAAGCAATAAATATTTTTCTTTTGTTGCAGTTAATTTAGCGGCGATTGTGATCCCATCTCGCAGAAATTGTGGGCTGTCCAAACATATCACTCGCTACCTCGTGGCCATCGCGGCAGCTGATCTTTGGTGTTGTATTGGATAAAGTCAATGCTGTCTATTTGCATGCTGACTTTGTGATGAAATCTCGGCTGCGTGCTCTGGGATCTAGTCTGTCGATTGCAGCCATGGATTGTTCTGTTTGGCTGACTGTCACTTTCACTTTCGATCGCTATGTCGCGATCTGCCTTCAAAAGCTGCGGACCCGATATTGTACGGAGAGAACAGCCACCGTGGTGATCTTGGCAGTGGTCATAGGGAGCTGTGTTCAGTCATTTCCATTTTACTTTCCAGCAGACTCAGAGAAACCCAAACCCGAGTATGGTACTATACATCATCCCTGTGGGGCGGGTACGAGTTATTTAACACCATCATGACCCCATTATTGCCAGTTAGTTTAATTCTGCTATTCAATGTTTTAACCACCAGATCTATTATAGCAGCGAATATGGTTCGCCGTGGACTTCAGAACCGGAGAAAGTCAATGGTTTTGTTGTTAGCTTTATCTGACAATTTCATATTATTGTGGACAACCAATATTGTGCAGTCCATGACCTGGGCAGCGATAAACGTTTATTTCACGGACAAATATTACAACACACCGACATTTATCCTACAGGAGTTTGGGTATGGTTTGATGTTGCTCAGTTCCTGCACCAACACGTGACTGACACAGAGGGGATTCAGGGAAGAGCTGAAGAATGGGGCGAAATAGCTGTTTACACTTCATGGGAAGCTTTGTAAATAAAATGTAAATGTAATCATCCCTAATTGTGTTTTGCCATAAATCTGTAGAATATTTTACTTCTGTATCCCGGCTCAGTGGAGTACTGATTTCAGCTCTCACTCCATAACTCAGTGTGTTTTGCATGGAAACGTGACCAGCAGATTAAGCAGCAACAATGTGATAATTATCTTCGCGCACCGCATGACATACGTATAACATTAAAGTCCTCTGTTGCAGATGAAGAGCTGAAACTCAGAACTAAGACTGACAAAGTTCAAATCTCAAAGTAAATGTATCAAAGAAGTACGTCGATGTCACCAGATACGACAATGAACATGCAAAAGAAGACAAAATGTGCAAACCACTGTGAGTCTGGAGAACTTTGTAAAAGTGTAAATGACGTGCAGAATCTGAGAAGTCTTCTAAGAAGGCAAAGGCTCTGTTCTGCCTTCTCTATTTGGGCACTTCAATATGTGTTCACAGCTCGAACCACATCACCTTACTCCGACTTCTGTCCACATCCTTTCCATTCTTAATAAGGTCACGGGTCACGACTACTAGTTTCCCTCCATAGATGCTGCCTGGTTTACTGAGATTTTGTTGCGTGTAAGAAAACTCTGCTGAATCCAAAATGCTTGCTGTCCGTCAGGGTCACTTATGCATGCGCAGCTATCAGTGATGTTTTTGTTACGTGCGTTGCAGTTCTAATCTTCAGTATTATGACGTCACACGTAATCATGGTTGAGTGTGACGTGTGATTGGGGACATCACATTCCCTGACCTATAACGGAATAAGGATGGCAGAGATTCAGACTATATCAGGGTTTCAGGCACCTACAGGATCGCTAGCCGGTGCATTTCGTTATCCATGAGCTATGTTACGTTTTGTTAACCCTGCATTTATACAAACTCATTGAGAATATAGTCCTGTGTAATTTAGTTTGCTTCCATTAAATCAGATTTAGCTATGTTGTACTCTAGGGGTTTCCAAATCTTTTTTATGTCATGGATTGCTACCATTAACAGAGGGGTCCGTGGACCCCAGAATGGAAAATACATTTGTAACTATTCCATTTGAATTCTTCATTAGGTGTACTAGAATTCCAGACAGAAACTGTGTTTTTGTTTTGCAATTTGATGGTCAAGGGACGGAAGCATTCTTTCATGGCCCGTGTGCCCGCTGTAGTTCTGTTGTATAACTGAGGACCAGGAGAGAACATTATGCGTATTTCCCCGATTTTTTTTTATATAATTGAAACGGGTGCAAGTATTGTGTTGCAGAACCTGAAGGCAAAGTGTCCTTCCATATCCGAACAAAGTGCTCCGGTGATAAAGACCCAGTCGAATCCTAAAGAAGGGGCTCGATCAGAAGCATCGACTGTTTATTCTGCTCCAGCATGTTGAGTGAATTTCGCTAGATATCCGTTATATGCGTAGTCTCTTATATCGGCATTACATATAATTGGCATTATAATTGTTTGATTTTGTTAGCATTCTGTATGCAATCATTTATCACTGACAGCAGCCAGTTCAAGCGCATAGATTTGCGACTTTCTCTGTGCGGATGTTATTCTCTGGCTCCGGGATGGCCTATCAGTCTATACTTAAGAAGCAGTGTTAGCCTTTTACCAGGGAGCTGATCCGGCAGCACAGAAGTCTTTACAAAACACAATCACCTTGTTAATTCCTCGGATGAATCTGATACCTCAGGCTGTAAATTCTCCCTACCAAGGATAATACGTTGGTATCTGCATTTTGTTTGAGTTCCGAACAATCAGGGCGATCTTTCTTTGAAAATGGATGTTTGTAATGAGACAGAAAAGCTGTTGAATAGTTCTCAATTTTCTGCCACTCTTAAAAAGGCGGATTCCTGAATAAAAACTGATTTTAACTGAAATGCATTGACACAACATTCCCTGAAATGAAGATCATTAGAAGTAGCTCATGCGAATTAAATGAAAGGAAGGTAAAGCAATAGCGAGCGTTTCGGAACTGCCATCGAAGGATTACGGATGCCGGCAGGCACACATCTGTCATTATTGAGCCGAATACCAACGCAGGCGTGTGAGGCCTTTTGACACACTGTTCGTGCAGTCTTCTTCTGTTCTGCCTGCCTCTCCCTTCCATTCGTAAGTAGTGATGACAGCCGTAAGCTGTTATATAAGAGAGCACACATAATATGCGAACGACGCCAAACGGGTTGAAAAGTAAAGGTAAACAGACATTTTGCTTGAGTAGTTTTTTCAGTATATTTTCTGTATGAATTCAACCCTGAATTTTGAAAAAGATCACCTTGATTCTTCCAAAAACCCAAACAAAATGCAGGTATGAACGGATTATCCTTTGCAGGAAGAACTTACAGGCTGCAGTATCAAATTCATCCTGGCAATTAGCAAGGCGGTTGTGTGATTTGTAAAGACTTCTGTGCTGCCGGATCAGTTCCCTGGTAAGAGGACATTTCCAAAATGAATGGCATACCTAGGTAATAGATGTTGTATAAGGAAGAACAAGGGTAATAAAATGCTAAACCAGTTGATTAGTATTTGGAAAATTAAGATCACTTATGCACATTTCTGATGGAGTTTAATCCAAGCGTGTGCGGGCGCTGCACTAGGAGTTCTAATGTGAAAGTATGCAATTAATGACAGACCGTTAACAGAATTTGTACGCTATTGCTTTACAGAGTAATCTGTCCGCCTAAATATAGGGCTCACTGACAGTTTGTATGCAAGCTGGCAGGATGCTGAAAGCGAAAATGGCATGTTTGCCTTCAGTGGGACGGCTAGTGAGTGGACTGGCCAGGAATTCATTTAAACCTTGGTAGGATTTCAGTTACAATTTTGTATTTAATGTCAGTTACCGGGAGGATTGGGCATAGAACATTACAACACATCACAGGCGCATCGGCCGACGACGTTGTACCGACCGTTTAATCTGCTCTGAGATCAATTTTTCCATCCGCTACATCACAGACTACTATTTACATAACCAATGTGCCTAACTTAAAGCAACACACATCAAAGTTGCTGGTGAACGCAGCAGGCCAGGCAGCATCTCTAGGAAGAGGTACAGTCGACGTTTCAGACCTGATGTATGTTGCTTGAATTTCCAGCATCTGCAGAATTCCTGTTGTTTGCCTAACTTAAAGTCTTTTTCAAATACCCCTAATGTATCCGCCTCTACAAACACGTCTAGCGGAGCGTTTCATGCGCCCACCAGTCTCTGTACAACGAATGTCCCTCTAACAAACCCGTGGAGACCATAAGACCATAAGAAATGGGAGCAGAATCAAGTCATTTAACCAATCGCGTGTACTCTGCCATTCCATCATGGCTGATCCCAGATCCCAGTCAACCCCATTTACCTGACTTCTCTCCGTGTCCTTTGATGCTCTAACCGATCAGGAATGCTCCGTTCCAAACAAAATAATCCTCCACTCTGTCGACGACTCAGTTAACGTTCGTATCATCTGCAAACTTTCAAATCCAATCCCGCCTCCACTGCTCCAAACAAATCATTTTAAATATCTCAAAGAGCAGTGGTTTCAGAGCAGTTTCCCCTGAAGACGCCAATGGTCTTAGACTTCTAAGCGGAATACTCTCCCGCTACTACCATCCTCTGACTTCTCTGCGAAAGCTAATTCTGTATCCACACAGTCACATTTTACCGACTCCCATGCCTCCAGAATTCATAAAGGACCCTACAATGGGGAACCCTATCAGGCGCCTTACTAAAGTCCATATATACCACATCCACTGCTCTACCTTCATCAATGTGCGTCGTCACATTATCACAGAATTCAGTCAAGCACGTGATTCATGACCAGAACCTTAGAAAGCCATGTTTATTATTCTTAATCAGACTGCATTTCCTCAAATGCTAGTAAATCCCGTTTGTTCAGTAATTCAGCCACCGCTGATGTAAGACTCTGTCTGTAATTCTCAGTATCACCTTCTCCGCATTTCCTGACCAAAGGAAGAGCATCTATCATCCTTCAATCGTCTTGTACTACTCCTCTGGCAACTGAGAATACGACAGATTTTGAAAGAGTGCTTTACCGGGATACTGTCTGAATTGCAGGGTGTGACCGGGAAGACAAGGAGTTGGCCTACAGAGCCAAAAGATCAGGAAATCCCGTCACTTTCGGAGACAGGATTGCAGAATATGAAAGTAAAGACAATATCACAGAGGAATAATCGACCGAGTCCCATATGTCTACTTGGGAAGAAGTTGTTGTGATGCAGTGACTTTGGGTCCGACCAACTTTCTCCGAGGTTTTCCGCATCGAGCGCGGCAGCTATTGAATCGGGCACTCTGAGTTCCGGAATCACGTGATGAATCTGGTACTATGGATGCCTGGTCTGCGCACAGTTCCACCCTCGCAATTAATCAGAAAATTCTGGACCCCTTGTGAAGCTTACTGTGGGAAGTATGGTGCCACCGTTAGCGCGTCACTGTGAAGAGACTCACTCTCAAACATAATATCTGATTCACTGCTAAATATAATGAAAATATTGCCTCCTTGGTCTGGACATTGAGTCCTTTTATTTTTATACAACTCGTTCCAGTGCAGTCCCTTTGTTTGACCCCTGTTTCATATACCCCTCCTCGTTACACTGAAAGGGAGTAAATTAACTATATTTCCGACACATTTTCTGTTGCTTACAATCCACATTGTTTCGCTGCCCAACTTATTGTCCAGTGATTTGCAATTTTCCGTCCAATGCCAAGTATGTAAAGCTCTACATGTGAAACTCAGGGTAATTTGCCCATAGATAATAGAACATAGACATTTACAGCACATTACAGGCCCTTCAACGCACAATGTTGCTATCCACACTGTCAATGCCGCTCATCCTATTATACACCTCTATCAGTTCACCTCTCGTCCTCCGTCACTCCAAGGAGAAATGGCTAAGTACACTCAAAATATTGTTTCTATGTTTTTATGTTTCTATATTCTCATAGGGTTCACCCTTTAATCCAGGCAGCACCCTCATAAATCTTCTCTGCACTCTCTCTATAGTATCCACATCTTTCCCGTAGTGAGGTAACCAGAACTGAACACAGTACTCCAAGTGGGAGTTGGCTAAGGTCTTACGTAGCTGTAACATTGCATCACGACTCTTGAACTCAATCCCACAGTTGATGAATGCAACACGTCTTACGCGTTCTTAACACTGTGAAACTCCGCAAAACTTTGAGTATCCTATCGACACGGACCTCAAGATCTCTTAGATGTTCCAGACTACAAAGTATCTTATCATTTATATTATATTCTATCTTCACTTTGGACCTACAAAAATGAGCCACTTCACCCTTATCTGGGTTGAAGTCCATCTGCCGCTTCTCGGTTCCGTTCTGCGTCCTATCGATGTCTCGTTGTAAACTCTAACAACCCTCCGGACTATCGACAACACCCCCAAACTTTGTGTTATTGTGTTATCAGCAAACTTACTAAACGACCCTTCTTCTTCTTCATCGAGGTCATTTATAAAAATCAAAAAGAGAAGGGGTTGCAGAACAGATCTATGCAGAACAGCACTGATCACCGACCTCCATGCAGAATACGAACCATCCACCTCCACCCTTTGCCTTCTGTGAATAAGTCAATCATAGATCCATAAAGCAAGGTCTCTTCGGATCTCATGTCTTCTTACATTCTGAAGGAGCCCTACATGGTGAACCTTATCAAATGCCTTATGGAAAACCATATACAGTGGCATGCAAAAGTTTGGGAACCCAGGCCAAATTTTCTGTTACTGTGAATAGTTAAGACTGTAGAAGATGAACTGATCTCCAGAAGTCAGATACTTAAAGATGAAACATTCTATTCAACATTTTAAGCAAGATTAGTGTATTATTTTCGTTTTGTACAATCTTAGAGTGAAAAAAAGGAAAGGAGCACCATGCAAACGTTTGGGCACCCCAAGAGATTTGAGCACTCTGATATCTTTTACCAAGGTGTTAGACATTAATTAGCTTGTTAAGGCTATGACTTGTTCACAGTCATCGATAAGAAAGGCCAGGTAATGCAAATTTCAAAGCTTTATAAATACCTTGACTCCTCAAATCTTGTCCCAACAATCAGCAGCCATGAACTCCTCTAAGCAGCTCCCTAGCACTCTGAAAATTAAAACAAATAATGCCCACAAAGCAGGAGAAGGCTATAAGAATACAGCAAAACGTTTTCAGGTAGCTGTTTCCTCAGTTCGTAATGTAATTAAGAAACAGCAGTTAACAGGAACGGTGGAGGTCAAGTTGCGGTCTGGAAGAGAACTGATCGTAGGGTTGCTAGAGAGGCAAATTAGAACACCCGTTTGACTGCAAAAGACCTTCAGGAAGATTTAGAAGACTTTGGAGTGGTGGTGCAGCGACACCTGCACAAATATGACCTTCATGGAAGGGTTATCAGAAGAAAATCTTTCCTGCGTCCTCACCACAAAATTCGCGTCAGAAGTTTGCAAAGGAACATCTAAAGAAGCGTGATTATTTTTGGAAACGAGTCCCGTGGACTGATGAACTTAAAATAGAACTTTCTGGCTGCAATGAGCAAAGGTATGTTTGAAGGAAAAAAAGGTGCAGAATTTCATGAAAAGAACACCACTCCAACTGTTAAGCACGGGGGTGGATCGATCATGCTTTGGGCTTGTGTTGCAGTCAGTGGCACGGGGAACATTTCACTGGTAGAGAGAAGAATGAATTCAATTAAATACCAGCAAATTCTGGAAGCGAATTATTCATCGGGGCGAATTACAGCTGAGGTGACCGTTACATATTACCTATTTGATGAAGGACACATTTCACCTGTACGGGGTAAACAGCGAGTGAAATATATCATCGCAAAATTCACGCGTATTTCAAAGGCCTCAGTTGTTACCCGTGGTTCTACACATCAGCAAGTAGATAGATTATGAAGGAAACATGGTGTTTGACTTAAATCTCCGGCAGAAAGCAACAAGTCGCTCTATGATTTAAGGAATTTGGTTAACAGTTTCAGTGGGTATATCACCGCGTTCTTCAGCTCCTCTCTGAACTTGCTCTGAGTCACGGCGTAAATACATGTGTTGGTGCAGGAGCTGAGGATCTGCAGCATTGTCGCCGTGGAGTCTGCGATATAAATCGGACCAGGGTCCGAAAAATGAGGGATGCTTGCAATCAGTACGTAGATGTCAACAACCAGCAGCGTTAACCACAGAAATAAAACAAAACTACCAGTTATACTGAATAGTAAAACGACCAATTTCATTCGGTTCTCCATCTCCGGGTCCTTGTCTTTCTTTCCGTTACTGCGGCCCCGGAGCCCCATCCGGACGTTACTGGCGGAAAAAAACCGTCTAACTATCAGAGAATCGAACAATAAAATCAGAACAAACGGCAGACAAGGCATTAAAGTACGATGAATCATCAGAAGTGCGGCCCACGAGGGGGACGTATAGAAGCTCTCTTTGGTCACACAGCCATAGGAAACTCCATTAATTATCGCCAAAGGCCCCAATGTAATGTAGAAAGTGACACTTTCTGAACAGCCCAGAACACTCACTGTCCCGATAACCACAGCTGCCGTTCTTTCAGTGCAATATTTTGTTTTCAGCTTTTCACAACAAATCGC
This sequence comes from Mobula birostris, assembly GCF_030028105.1. Taxonomy (NCBI): domain Eukaryota; kingdom Metazoa; phylum Chordata; class Chondrichthyes; order Myliobatiformes; family Myliobatidae; genus Mobula; species Mobula birostris. The sequence goes on along the minus strand of NC_092382.1, from coordinate 47,056,753 downwards.
CATAAATTTGTCACAGGTGAATGCGACTGTCAGCCAGACAGAGATCCCGGTGCTTGCTAAAAGCAGGCAATGAACAGCCCTACAAACGGGAGTCCAGCAGAGGAAGGAAGACCTAAAGTATACGTAAACAGTCCACTTCAGCAGGGGGTCAATGATCACGACCAGGAGATCGGCCGCTGCCATTCCCAACAGGTAGAGAGTGATACATTTGGAGAGACCGCACTTTCCTCGGGACAGGATCACAATCGCCACCAGATTAACTGCAAGAGAGAGGGAAGGAAACAGAGAAATTACTGACCTGTCAGGGAAATACAGCAAAATTATAATAGTATTATACTTGATCTTTTTTTTTCTGCTTCAAATGGTGGAAACCGGACCAAGGACATATGAAGCTACTGACAGTGTGCAATATCTGCGTGAGAGAGAACTTGCCGCGAGTTTTGTAAATGAGTTAAATCTGGGCGAATTTCCAAACCGACGAGAGGACAGCTGGTTAACTGCTTCCTCGGCAGCAGTAAGGAATGGGTATTAACTACCAGCATAACTGCTCTGAGCAGCACAGGAATGAAATGAAATCCACATCGGCAGTTCCCTCTGCTCATATATCTAACATCAATGAGCCACCATTCGCGTTGTTCCATCACCCACTCGCGCAATTCACGGACAAAACAGAAGGTCCCCTGGCTCTCACAGATGCAGTGTCGCCCGGTGTCCTCCTGTGCAGTCATTGCAATTCACTATTATTACGTGATATCGAGACAGTAGAGAGGATTTCAGTCAAAGGCAGCATCTCGGCTCCAATGTGGAACTCTGCCTGCTACGAAAGCAATGAGATGGATATTGTCAGCGCTTCCGCCCATGACTGAAATGCAGGGACCAGGCAGGTGGTTGTGGAAACAAGTAGCGAGAGAAACACTTCAGAACATAGGAATTAACTATCAGTTCCTGCCGATTGCAGGTGTGACAGCGGCTTACCGGGAATTCCAACGGCTGAAATAACTGGGTAGTAAATGTCTTCTATCCGCCAGATTACTGGATATCCCATTTGTGTGACGCAGTGTACGCTATTGCTCTGAATTCCACAGCTCGGCAAGACACTCTGGGCTGACGTACTGCAACAGGCTCTGATTTATACAGGGGATCAGTCTCCAGTGACGAGGCCCCACCTCTGACCATTGTTATTGAACAAACACATTACACCACCAGCGTTGTCTCCAGTGCAAATGTAGTGGGGATGTATTCACATCACGTCAATTACCATATTTCGATTCCTCTGTGTAATTCGAACAAAATGTGCAATGAGACCAGTGAACGGACAATGAGCATCTCTATTTACAACTTGTCCACAGTTGTATTGGCAGCCGTCACGATTGTTCCCATTTTTAAAACTGAAACTTTCACTGTGGTTCTGTTTCCACAAGCAATTCGGAATCGATGTTTCCAGCATTTTCGGCACTTTTCACTGTCACACCCGCTGTTTCATCTCAGATAGATCCGGTTTCCCCTCAGTGTGCTCTGGATCCAGGGACACATGAAAACCCCTCTCAGTCTCCTCCTGCAGACTTTAGTTTAACATCTTTCACTTTTTATTAATTCAGCAGCTGCACATTGGCCGCTCAGTCACCAAACCCAACCCACCCTTCACACTATGTGCCACCAGATCATTCCCGCTGTGGGTACAGACACTCCATCCAGTTCTCCGTCAGCCCTGGGCGACATCGATGATGACGTCATTTTGATTAGTCTCCCCTGTATAATATTTATTTTCGATACCTTGAATTCCAGAGCTCTCGATAGTTTCCTTGATCGCTTAAGCTATCTTCTCCACATCAATCAGTAGTATGTGTGTGTGTGTGTGTGTGTGTGTGTGTGCGTTTGTGTGTGAGCGTGTTTGTGTGTGTGTGTGTGTGTGTGTGTGTGTGTGTGTGTGTGTGTGTGTGTGTGTGTGTGTGTCTGTGTGTGGGTGTGTGTGTGTGTGTGTGTGTGTGCGACTGTGTGTGTTGGTGTGTGTGTGTGCGACTGTGTGTGTTGGTGTGTGTATGAGTGAGTGTGTGTGTGTGTGTGTGTGTGTGTGTGTCTGTGTGTGTGTGTGTGTGTGTGTGTGTGTGCGTCTGTGTGTGTTTGTGTGTGTGTGAGTGTGTGTGTGTGTGTGTGTCTGTGGGTGAATGGGTGTGGGTGTGTATGTGTGAGTGTGTGTGTGTGTGTGTGTGTGTGGGGGTGTGGGTGGGTGTGTGGGTGTGTGTGTCTGTATGTGTGTGTTTAATTGTGCATATATAGCTATGCGTGTATGTTTTCTATTTTCTATGTGTTACTATATGAGTGTTTGTGTGTAGTAGTACCGCTTATATATCTTTTATAGCATATGAATACAATTTCCGATTCCTGCCGTGGATTGTGAAACGGTAAGTTAACGGAGAAAGCCGCTGTTGAATCCACCTGAGGAACAGTTTGATCCTGAAATACTGCAGCGTTCAATTGTCTATAGGAATACAATGGGCTGATAAGACCGCCATTCAGTGCGCTGTGGGTTCCGAGCACAACCATCAACACGATCGTCTCTGGTGTAAATACTGGCATGATATATTCTGTCATTTATAGGGTCAATTCAGTAAACAGATGTCTTTATCTCCTACTTTATCATAAAATACGGGCGCAGTTGGTATTATCTCCGCACTGCCCTCGTGTAAATAGACGCTGGGGAGCCAAAGAAGGTCACAGACGAAACAAAGTGAAATTAGAAACCATTATCACCACGGACACACAAATACAGACACACAGACACACACACACACACACACACACACACACACACAAACACTTTTTCCATCTTTCTCTCACACACGCACACCCTATCACACTCACACACATTCATTTCCTTCATCTCCCTCTTTCTCTCACTAACTCTCTCTCTCCACAACACACAGATACTCACTTCCTCCAGCCCCCTCTCTCTGTCTCTCTGTCTCTCTCTCTGTCTCTTTCTCTCTCTCTCACACACTCTCTTTCTCTCTCACTCTCTTTCTCCATCTCTCTCTCTCTGTCTCTCTCTCTCTGTCTCTTTTTCTCTCGCTCTCTCTCTCTCTTTCTGTCTCTCCCCCACCCCCTCTCTCTCTCCCTCACGTGCTCGATCTCTTGCCAGTTCACTCACTAAACTATTTGCAAATGTCCCTGTTCATGTCTTTCTCTCCCGACACCGAAGGCATTAAACACGGTATGTTACGGTTGAGTCTGCAAATAGATTAAGAGACAGAAAACAAACCCGAAACGACATTCAAACGGTCGCACGGCCATGTTGCAGAAAGAATGCAACGGTAGCAGCATGAATGAACCAACAAACAGTGTGTTGGGGGAACAGAGAGTACATTTAATCCGAAAATGAAGAGGAGGTGATTTGCAATTCACATAAAATACAGATTAGTGGTAGAGAACAACAGCAGTGCAGAGACAATCAACAAATGGGAGACGTTCAGTCGGATAATATGAGAGTGTGCGTTTCATTCTCCGTGTGCTTGTCGCGTGAAGAACGTGAAGTGGGTGGTTCATTCTGTACCCACCAGTCTCCGGTGCTACGTCAGAGTGTGGGGTTCATTTTGTCTATATAAGCCCCTGGTATAGACTGAGAGAGTGGTGTTCTGTAGCTGCCAGTCTCTGGTTCGACGAATTCATTCTGTAAGAACCAGTCTCTGCTAAAGTGCGAGAGCCGGGGTTTCTTTCTGCGTCTTTCGGTCTCCGCTCCTGGGCGAGAGCGCGGGGTTCATTCTGCATCCGTCAGTCTCTGATGCAGTGCGAGAGCGTAGGGTTCATTTTGTGTTAGTCAGGCTCTGTTTGGGCAGAAAGTGTGTCGTCTCTGTCCAGTACCTGCGCACCTCTGATTCAGTGTGAGCGGGAGTATATATATATCGTTTCCGCTCTTCCTCAAGTCAATTAAATATATTAAATCTGGTAAAAATATATTCTATATTCCCAGAGCAGTTTTTAAGAAGACGAGTCTTCTGCAGTTGGTTATGTTAAAATTGTGAGATGGACAGTTCACTTATGAATGATGACGTTTTATGGAGCAGTACATCCTGTACAATGGAGTCATATGATAACAGACCGTTCGGCCCGAGTTCATTCTGCACGCTATTGGTTGCTTAACCACATAGAGACAATTGAGCGGCGCCTGATCTGAAACTTTATATGGCTTGGCAACACAAGTTCTTAAATGTTGAATGAAAATAAACAAAATATTGAAATTAATTTGTTCGAGCAATGTCCCATTCATAAATAATATAACATTCATTTCGATTTTCTTGTGACAGCTTCAGGCTGGTCTGCAATATATCTTGCATATTTTGTTTCATGGAGAGTGATGGGACGGTGCGGCAGGAGCTACACTCTGTCTCTAACCCCGGGAGAGTGTGTGATAGCACAGTGTCGAGGGAGTTTCACTGCTTTCCGACAGCCGTGATATACTGTATTTACTGAGGCAACTAATGCTGTCGAACCCCTGTCATGCTATCGCGATTGCATTACCGTGCTGACCCTATGCCGGATCCTCGGAGGGATTATCGCCCGAGATTTTGATTCTGCTCTCCGTATCCACAGCTGAGCCATCAGAGAGGGTTGCTGTTTTCTCCCGAATTCCTCTTCCGGAGTGCTGCCATCAGTCCCTCAGTCATTCTGATGTTGTTGTGCGGGATAAGCGTTTCCGCAGCATTTAACTGGCCGGACTGGTCATGGACGATTGCGCCGAGAATCTCTAAAGTTAACGTTTAACATTTCATCCAATCATCCCGATTTATAAAGCTGTAGTTTTGAATTTCAGATACTTTGCTGACATACCTCTTTCTACTGTTTGATGAGATACCAGGCTGCGTCTCTTGCTGAGAAGAATTGTGGTTCAGTGTTATGATATCATCATTGTCATCATTGTGAGGAAATGTATCACTTTGTAGGAGTTTAAAATTGCACCTGACTTGCTATTTATCTGAGTCATGTCCCTGTGCGGTTTGTTCTTTTGAGCGGATTTTCTTTTTTGTTTATTTAGTATTTTTGCCGATTTTAAGATTGTATCGGGTTTTGTATACGGAGAGAAAATAAAGACCGTCATTACACTGTTGAACAAGACTCTGCATCCCGTGTGTTAAAGCAGCTTTGTGCGGTGTTACATGTAAAATGGGGCAAGGACCTGATCTTGATCTTTCCGTCTCTATCTCTGGAGACAGCTGATGTCCGTATACTGATGCTTACCATAAGCCTACGGACTCTCACAGCTACCTGGACTATTTTCTTCCCACCATGGCACTTTCAAAAATGCCATCTCCTTCTCGCAATTCCTCCGTCTCCGCCGCATCTGCTCTCTGGATGAGGCTTTTCATTCCAGGAGATGGCTTTCTTTTTTAAAGAAAGTGGCTTCCCTTCTCTGCTCTCAAACACATCTCTCCCATTTCACGCACATCTGCTCTCACTCCATCCTCCCGCCACCCCACTAGGGATAGGGTTCCCCTGGTCTTCACCTACCACCACACCAGCCTCCGGGTCCAACATATTATTCTCCGTAACATCCGCCACCTCCAACGGGATCTCACTACCAAGCAGATCTTTCCCTACCCCCCTCCGCCAACTTTCTGCTTTCCGCAGGGATCGCTCACTACGCGACTCCCTTGTCTATCCGTACCCACTCCCCCCGCCCATCCCTCCCCACTAATCTCCCTCCTGGCACTTATCCTTGTAAACGGAACAAGTACTACACATGCCCTTACACTTCCTCCCTCGCCACCATTCAGGGCCACAGACAGTCCTCCTCGGCTGGGATGATATACTGCGTCCGGTGCTCCCAGTGTGGCCTTCTATATATCGGCGAGACCCCACACAGACTGTTTCGCTGAACACTTACGCTCTGTCCGACAGAGAAAGCAGGATCTCCCAGTGGCCACACATTTTAATCCCACGTCTCATTCCCATTTTGTTGTGTCAATGCATGGCCTCCTCTATTGTCAAGATGAAGCCACACTCAGGTTGGAGGAGCAAAACCTTATATTCCGTCTCGGTAGCTTTCAACCTGAAGGCATGAACATTGATTTCTCTAACTTCCGTTAATGCCCCTCCTCCCTTTCTTACCCCATTCCTTATTTATTCGTTTGTTTCGTTTGTTTGTTTGTTTACTTATTATCCCCTCGCCGTTTTCTCACTTTTTTCTCTCTCTGTCCCTCTCACTCCTTGCCTGCTCTCCATCTTCCTCTGAGCTCCCCACCTTCCTTTTTTTTTCTCCCTAGGCCTTCCGTAGAATTATCCTCCTCCTTCTCCAGCTCCGTATCCCTTCTGTCAATCAACTTTCCAACTCTTAGCTTCATCCTTCCCCCTCCTGTCTTCTCCTATCATTTTGGATCTCCCCCTCCCCCTCCCACTTTCAAATCTTTTACTAGCACTTCCTTCAGTTAGTCTGACGTAGGGTCTCTTCCCGAAACGTCGACTGTATCTCTTCATAGAGATGTGCCTGGCCTGCTGCGTTCCACCAGTATTTTGTGTGTTTGCCCTGAGGTATTGTATTTATTTGGAGAACGCCCTACCTGATGTGTTAGAATGTTTATTTTGAATGCTTGAGTTTTATTCTGAATCTCGAACATTGCTTGACTTCAAATCAGATTGAAGTATATTCTGTATATTACGGTACCAGGGTCACTGTCTATTAGGGGGAGATCACTAATCATGCTGTTCTGGGTAATTTTCATGCCCTCTTTGGCCCGAATAGTTGTACAATTTCAACTAACATGTTCAATTGTTTTATTTGTTCCATGTTCCTTCAACTTTTATCATTGCCGTGGTCAATGCTAGACTGCAATATAGACGCTTTATCGGCCCGCGGTGCTGGAGGCGTGATTTCAGATGAAGATGCTGAAAGCGTTTTCCGCAGTGCTCTGCACGGTCACAATTTCTTTGTCGGGGTGCATCGCTGATTCGAATTTGACCTTGTCTCCATCAGTTTGCAATTGGATCTGATGATGATGACCTGTGGCACAGTAATTCTGAATTTCTCTGGTTTTCTTATATTTACAACCATTTATATGTATTTAGTTACGACCTCAGAAGCTGAATTGTCTGAATACGGTGCACCTGTCTTCATCAATCGTGGAATTGGGTTTAAGAGACAAGACGCAATGTTGCAGCTGTATAGGACCCTGGTTAGACCCCACTCGGAGTATTGTTCTCAATTCTGGTCTCTCACGACAAGAAGGATGTGGAAACCATCGAACGGGTACAGAGGAGATTTACAAAGATGTTGCCTGGGTTGGGTAGCTTGCCTTATGAGAATAGGTTGACTGAAATCGGCCTTTTCTCCTTGGAGCGACAGAGGATTAGAGGTGACCTGATAGAGGTGTAGAAGATGATGAGAGGCATTGATCGTGTGGACAGTCAGAGGCTTTTCCCCAAGGTTAAAATGGCTTGCACGAGAGGACATAGTTTTAAGGTGCTTGGAAGTAGGTACAGAGGAGATGTCAGGGGTAAGTTATTTTACGCTGTATTGGTGAGTGCGTGGAATGGGCTGCCGACGGCGGTGGTGAAGGAGGAAACGATATGGTCTTTTAAGAGACTTCTGGATGGCTACATGGAGCTTAGAAAAATAAAGGGCTACGCATAAAGCCTAGGTAGTTCTAAGGTAAGGACATGTTCGGCACAGCTTTGTGGGCCGAGGGGTCTGTATTGTGTTGTACGTTTTCTATGTTTTTTTTTGTAAGAGATAAACTATCACCGGCTATGTATTATTTTGAGGTACACCAGCGGTGTGAGGTCTTGTATTACTACAGGGTCCTTTGTCGTTCGGATAAATTCCATCACTATTAACAGCAGAAAATCAGACGGGATATATTTTGTTTATTTTTGTGCTGAAATTTATTCCTGCCACAATTTCTTCCTTTCACATTTCCCCCGAGAAGTTAATCTCCGAAATCACGTGCAGTGGGAATTATTTGTGAATGAGTCTGTCATCCGTGCATCTCCATCCATTTCAAATTTTCAAAATACTTATATTTTAATATTTCAAATATTTGAAATCCTGCACATGATGGAATCCGAAGCAACACACAAAATGCTGGAGGAACTCAGCAGGTCAGGCAGCATCTATAGACATGAATAAGCAGTTGAGCTTTATTCCATCATCTACCCAAGACCTTTCTTCAGTTCTGATAAGCAAGCGGGGAGACGCCAGAATAAACGACGTGGGGAGGGAAAAGGTGATCGATGAAGTATAAAAGATAAAGCGCTGGAGCGGAAGGAATCTGGTAGGAGAGGACAGAGGAGCACAGGGAGAAGGAGCAGGACGGGGTCGATGTGTGAGCTGATAGGCGGGTGAGTATAAACATGAGGCCGGAGCGGTGAATAGAAGTAGAGGGGAGGAGGAGGGATGGATTGTTTTAACTGACATTCATGACATCAGGTTGTTGCTCCTACGTCTTGAGTGTATCCTCACCGTGGCACAAGAATAACCCATGGTCCGAACATATCGGGTCGGGATTGGAAATCGGAATTCAAATGTTTGGACACACCGGACATCTTCGCTTTCCACGTCTGGAGCGCTGGTGCTCGACGAAATGTAGCCAGTTAATCACAAGCCTCGCCAATGTGGAGAAAGCCGCAATAGATCAGGTAAAGTGTTACCTCACCTTGCAGAATTGTCCGAGGGAACGAAATAGTGCTAACGGAGGAGGTGAATGGCAAGTGTGGTAGGCTGGCCGCTTGCAGGGCAAAGTACCGTGAGGGAGATCAGTCGTGAGGACAGGTGACAAAGGGAATCACGGAGGGAGTGATTCCTGCCGAAAACGGAGTGATAGCGATGGGAGGTCGTAATATGTTTGTTTGTAGCATCCCTTTAAAAATATGGTCAGCCTATCCGCGCTCACCTATTCTTCCCCCTGCCTTAACAGTGGCAGAGTTTCTCTTGTCCTTGCATACCACCGAATATCACCTTGCATTCAACATATTCTGCACTGCAATTTCAAGCATCTTACTAAGAAACTTATGTTTATCTCTCCCACACCCCCAACTCTCCGCTTTCCGCACGGTTCAGGTGCAACGCTTTTCAATTTTCATTCCAACCTAATGACGTGAATATCGGGGCTCCTACCGGTAACAATGCTGTCTCTCCGCTCTTGTTCTGTTCTCCACACTGGCCTCTTCTCACTTGCCTATCACCCGCTCGTGGTCCCCTCCTTCTTTGCTTTCTCCTATGATGTATTCCCCTCTCCGATCCGAGACCTTCCTCTCCAGCGCTTCAGCTTCCCGGTCCGGCTGGCTTCACCTATCACCTTCTTGCTATTCCCCTTCCCCTCCTCCAGCTTTTCCATTCTGCCGTCCTCACCCTTCCTTTCCAATTCTCAAGAAGTACCTTGGACAGAACCGCCAACTGTTATCTTTTTCACTTCCGTGAATACTATCTAGCCATCTGAGTTCCTCCAGCATTTTGAGTGTGCTGCTTTTAATATTGGGTGGTGTGATATCGTGCCGGAACATCCGGTTCAAATGCGTTATTGCAATGTTCTCTTCAAGCCCGTGATGCTTCGCTGTAGTTCAATGTTGAACTTGCTTTAAAAATCGGTTCCCTATAATGTTCAGGTTAATTAATGACTATGGAAACTTACACTCATATAAGGTGTTTCAGAGGCCAAATACTTCCCATCCTTGCAGCTACAACAATTTGCAACTAGTTAATGTCATGAGCACCAGGCTGTCATTGTTCTCACTATGTGATTTGAGATGGTCATTTGTCTAAAAATACATTGTAGGAAAACAGTGTTGAATTTACTTGTAAGTTTTACGGCTCCGAGTTGTGACTCGGAAAGAAAAGGCTGCACCTGCTTGAAACAATTGGGCTGAGTGAGGTATTGAAACCAAATGAACAGAGTCGCAGATGACAACAGATGAGACTGTATCAGGGCAGCGTCAGTGTCAGGGAGTGTTGAATCAGAGAGTTGTGTCCGTCCATCCAGGGAGAATCTGGAGCGACACGGAGCATCAATGGACAACATTCTGACCTCCTTCTTGAAAGGTGAAGAGAAGGATGCTGGTCACATGGGCCCTCCGTTTCGAATTCGTTTCCAAATGAGAGTGAGAGAAGAATTCAGCACCTGCTTCAGCTGCTGACTGAACTTAGTCTGGCTGACGGCGTAAAGAGCGGTGTTTGTGCAGCAGCTCAGAAGTTGCAGCACGTAGCACAGTTCAGTGAAAACTGAAGGCATCGTCACCCAATACCGGGGCTTCACTACATGAGCCATTCTGTTCCAGATAGCCGTCACGACATACAAGGCCCATAATAGAATGAAATTTCCCGAGACGACCAGCAGTAAAACGAGGGATTTTCTGCGGCTGTGCATCTCCGGATCTCTGGAACTCCGACCGCAGCTGGAAGCCCGGAGTCTCCCGCGGGCTCTACTGGCCAATAAAACGTTTGTGATGGTGAAAGCATTGATCAGGATAACAACGGGGAATGGGATCACAGTTGAAAAAACGGAACGAGCGACATCAATTGCTATCCAGAACAGTGATCCCTGTAATTCCCATCTCTGCATGCAAGGCCACGGTATGTTAGAGAAAGTATATTTATCTTGGACCATGAAGAACCAGAAAACAGTCTTTAAACAACTCAGTGCAGTCACTGTGCTCAGACCCACAGCCGCCGTTCTCCCAGTGCAATAGATGGTGTTTAGATCCTGGAAGCAAATGGCCACAAATCGATCAAAGGTGAAGGCGACGGTGAACCAAACAGAGCAATCTGTGGCGGCCTGCAACAGGAAGACGTGGGTTCTACACACGTGGACGTAAAACAAGATGGAAAATCATCCGGAAAAGCCATGGGAATTTTCATCAATATAACGTCCAAGAAAACGACGCAAGGTCTGCCGCTGACATGGCCAACAGATAGCGGGTCACAGTTTTAGAGAGTCCGCACTTTCCCCGTGACAGTATGACAATCGTCACCACGTTTACTGTGAAAAGCAGAAGTACAGAAATTATACATCAAACTGAGAGCATCGTTGTAAAATTTACTAAGAACAAAATCAAACACTTGCACGATTCAGAGGTAGAAGAATATATCGCTGATTGGAGACGGATTTTGGGTTAGTCATTGATTAATATTCAATAAGAATGCTAATTAGTGAAAGTGACGTCACCCACTGGACAGAAGACGCTTTGAAATCCGATATTCCAGTGGGGACAAAAATGAGCGGAAGTCGTTTGCATTATTTCTCTCCCCAAGTAAAAAATACCATCTGAGAGAAGCAGCAATTATTAAGTTCAACAATGAGCCAAATTCAGACGAACAATTCAAGCTGTTATTTGTCCCGGTTCAGTGCAGTATCACCGAGCTCCGTACATCATGGTAACAAACGGTCAAAGTCAATAAGGCAGAGGTTGTCCTTTTTGATCGAATACCTTGGCTGCAAACAGAATGGTACTGAGGTCAATAAAACTCATAACATTTCAGCTGGATATGGTTCGGGTAAATGCCAAGCCTTTGCATCTGCTATTGCTTTTGCTCCTGCGTTATCAAATCAAATATTTCACCAAAAGGCAAGGATCTGATCAGTATATTATAATTGACCACCTCTTTGGTCTCTTTGAAAGGGCAGTAATCGGGTGCATAGAAAAGCTGGAAACAGTAGAGTACTGCAGTGTGATGTTTCAGATGGGAGTAATGCGTAGAAACGCCCGGATGCAGTTCATGCGGAAACTGTCGGACGCTCATTGAGCGCCTCGGCTATTAAACCACAGGTGGAACATATTTGGAGAGTTATGGAAAGCACTAATACCCAATGAACACACGGGGACACAATGAGAGTGTGAGGAGGCTGCAAGGAATCGAAACTGGTGGCATGAGCAAAAGCGTAAAAGAAAATAGTCAGGTAGAGATCCGGTGGAGAGAGTAAAACAATGTGACCAATAGTAAATTAGGTACGGGTAGATTCAACGTGCATTGGTCGCATTATGAATGGCTGGGGTGGACTATTTCAATTTCCTCAAAGCCACCGGGGCAACATTAGTGAACAAACAAGCACGAAGCTTAATGGGGCGGGATGCAGATTAAGTATTAGCTTCACGCACTGAATAGATGGACTTCAAGTTTTCATTAATTCTAAGCCCACTGATTTTCCGTCTCATCCGACCGTAATATTCCAAGCTCTCTAACACCACCCCCCCCCCACCCCACCACCACCCACCCCCGGACTGATAGAGCTGTTATTTCTGAGCCATTTTACTTCTGTCACTAAGGTCATTACTCCGTATATACTAATCTTCCTGATTTGTTAAACAGTTACTCTTTCTGCGGATAGAAAATGTTCGACTGTCTGTCAGCGGTGCAGATGCCATGTACTGTTTGTTGGTTTAACCCTATCAGAGTTTGCAATCCGTGTTTTGGACTAACAATCCATAGAAATGCATAAGGATTTTTTTTTTATTCTTCACGTATCACTGTTTGGTCCGCGCTGAATACATTGCTTGCCTGACCGGCCTTTAGCGAGAAAGTCAGACATGGCTCAAGTATTCGTGAGGAGCAGAGTTTGAAGTCCCGCACAGATGTTGTTTAGAGCTTCGGGAGGGGGACAGAGTGTGGATGAGACTTCTCTCTCTCTCCGAAGCCGGGAACTTAATAGGGAATTATGGGTTCATCATGTCCGGTGACAGGGAGAATCAAAGTCATTATCAGACGAAGGACGTCGATTATCTCCATGAGGAGCTGATTCGTGAGGTTTAGTTTAATTATTGAGTAATGGAGAGGACAGAGGCTTGTACTGTGATCAGAGTCAAAAGCAAACGGGGATGAAGACGTCCATTGCAGCTGCTCGTGATATTTATGGAAGGTTAGTGCAGCGGACAGGAACAGATTTTTGAATCGGCGCAAAGGTAAAAAGCAACACAAGAAAAGAGTACGGCGCGTAACTTTGAAAATCTGCTGTAACTGGTGCTGTCTGCACTATACACTGGAGCAACTCAGCAAGGTTCATTGACAAATTCCTAACCTACGACTGCGACCACCTGGAAGTGCAGGAGCAGCACTGCATGGGGATTCCGCTGCCTGGACATTTCCCTCTAAAATACGCCATTCTAACGTGGAAAAGAATATCACAATTCCCCTACAATTTCTGAGTCAGGACCCTGGTACTGTCTCCCCAACAGCCATGTGGGATACCGAGTCCTCAAGTACATCAGCTGCTCCACAAGACAACTGACACGCCCGTTCTCTAAGAGAGGTACGGATGGACAATACAATGCTGTGTCAGCTTGAGAAATTCACGGCTGTTGAGCAAATAAAACAGAAACTGAATGTAAAGATTTGACAGCATCCCTAACTGTCGGAAAAGAAAATAAGTCGTCAGTCTGACACGGGCGTTTTCAACATTTAACGAATATAAACGTGGAGTTACGAATATATATCAAGCAAACAAAGAGGACATTGTGTATTTGTGGGTAACATGGGGAGGAGTGGACGTGACATACGTGTTGTGTGCGATCATAAGACCATGGTATAGCTACCGCTCGAAATAGTTTCTACATAAGGTTTTGACTTACCAGGGATGGCAACGACAGCAAGAATTGGATAGTAAATTGGCGCGAAGTCCAAGAGCGCAATTTGGATCCGCTGTGATATTGTTAGTTCAATTAAATGAGTTTTGATGTGAGCATCTGCATTGAAACGCTTTGATCCATTGGAGTAACTTTCCACTGAACTGATCCCAGATTCCGACTCATTCTTGAACTGTCCCGCTCTACTATCCAGGATCGGTGCGTCGGAACTCCGATTCGCAGGACAATGTCATTCCCGGAGGCGTTGCTCGTACTGACAATCACAGTAGGAAACCCCTATTTGTACTAAAGAAGCACAAGCCGATGACGCAATCAGATCCCGTGGATGTTCACGTAACTAATCCCAATGGATCAACAGGTGCAGTTAACCCCTGCATCGACAGTGAAATAAAGCAGAAAGGATAGAGTGGAGGGAACAGTACGTAAGGAGCGGGGTTTAAACCTAGATGTCATGAGCATGCGGTAGAGTAAACTAATAGAAAATAAGTAAGTAAATAAATAAGTAAATAAATAAAGGCATCCGTTGGTCTTGCGAGACCATGGATCTGTACCTGGAAACTCTTCACTCTCCAGGGCGCAGGCCTGGGCAAGGTTGTATGGAAGACCGGCAGTTGCCCATGCTGCAAGTCTCCCCTCTCCAGGACACTGATGTTGTCCAAGGGAAGAGCATTAGGACTCATACAGCTTGGCACCAGTGTCGTCGCAGAGCACTGTGTGGTTAAGTGCCTTGCTCAAGGACACAACATGCTGCCTCGGCTGGGGCTCGAACTCACGACCTTCAGATCGCTAGTCGAATGCCTTAACCACTTGGCCACGTGCCCACAGAGTAAACTATCACCGGGACTAATACACCGACCATTTTCCCAAGACGGCTGGAGCATTAGATAGTTGTTTTGACATAGGCAGTCTGTAGTCGGCTTACAAGCCCTCGGTGATAAGTTTTCTAAGGCTGAAAGGACGAGATCAAAGCCTCAACTGTACAAAGCCACAACTTATAAAAAGAGAAATGTTGGAAGCAGCAAGGTGCCTGTAAAATCTCGATGTACAAACACGACAGAGCATATGGTAGACCGAGCAGCTCACTAAGGATATTGCACTCTCCGGCTATATTCTATCTTGCACACTCGGCTTCTATACTCCCACCACGTTCGCTTTTTGTAAATTAGGATATCATTCAATTACTCATTTTAAGTTATTGAGCGAGGGGCAAGTAACAGTTTCCTGTCAATTACTTTGGACTGGCAGTAGCTTCTGATTACAGTATGTCAGGAACGGGATTTAAGCGCAGATGTGATGAGCATGCGGCAGAGAAAACTATCACCGGGACTGATACTTCGAACATTTTGTCCTGACAGCTGGAGCATCAGATGGTTAGTTGTTGTTGTTTTGACATGTACGGTCTGTAGTCAGCTTGTTTCAGCCCTCGGTGATAAACTTTCTAAGGCTCAAGGACAAGATCAAAACCTTAACTTCACAAATGTACAAACCGATAAAAAGCCGATAAAAAAAAGCGAACGGTTTAAAGTAACAAGGCGCCTGTGAAAAAATTAGATATCGAAACATGATAGAGCATAAGGCGGACAATGATGCTTCGCAAACAATATGCGCTTTCCAATACCAGCGCATATATTCGTTGATAAGCGGTTTCAAACAGCTCACAATACTTCAAGTGTGAAGTGACCAGCGACATCTTTCACCCACTACGACAGGAGCCACCGTAGAACAAGGGGTGTAGGATGGGGAAGATTTTCTTCAGTAAGACTACTGAAATCTCTGCCATGTCACATCACGTGCGATGCGTCAGCACCGTTACGCTGTTTACTTTTTTCATTTGTATCGTATATACACTTCATTACTTGTGAACCTATGTGTGTAATGTTACTTCTGTACTGAGTGGGTGTTACAGGTATAGTGTTGTGCACCACGGTCTGGAGGAACGTTTTCTCGTTTGGCGGTGTACATGTGCACGGTTGAATAACAATAGCCTTGAACATACTTGCTTTTATTTTCTGTCGAAATGATTGCTAACATTCTATTTGCCTTTCTTATCACCGACTCAAGCTGCAAGTTATTATTTAGGGAGCCCTGCATGAGGTCGACCACGTCCTTTTGCACCTCTGATTTCTAAATTTGTTCCTGGTTTAGAAAATGGTCTGCGACTTCATTCGTTCTCGCAAGTCGTGAGAGCATACAGCTCTCTACACGCTTTTCCATGTGCCACTTCCATGTGCAACCTCCGAATCTGTCTAAATTGTTCTGCAGACTTCCCGCTACGTTAAACATTGCCAGTTCCTACACCAGCCTTCCTACAATGCTCCATCTTAACCACAAAACCATCAGATCCATTGGCATTTAACGGGAAAACGCTCATAATTATAAAACTCTTTAGAGATCACACCTACCACGTATTATTATTATTATTGTTATTACTACTACTACATTTTCGCAGCTAAAGCTGGTAAAACCTGACATACGGACATAGCCAAGCATACTCATTTGTCAGTCGCTGGAAACATTTGGGCTATTCTAGTGGGTTTTAGTTTTGCGGCTTTCTGAAGGTTTACATAAATATTGCTGTCCAGGTTTAATTGCTGAATGCTATTGTACAGTGGTTTTGTGATGATAACAATTATAGCTATTGGGGATCAACGTTTGTTGCCGGCAGCCAACCAGAAACTGCTCCCTTTATTTCTATTCCTTGCGTCCTGCCAATCAGCCACTGTTTTATTCATGCCAGAATCTTCCCGGTAAAACCATGCTCGTAGTTTGTTAAGCAGCCTCTTGTATGGCACCTTGTTAACGGCTTTCTGAAAATCTAAGTATACAACATCAACCGATTCCCCTTTGTATATGCTGCCTGTTAGGTCTTTAAAGAATTCCAACAGATTTGTTAAGCAAAATTTTCCTTTGAGGAAGCCATGCTGACTACAGCCTACTTTATCATTATGTCTCTAACTACCCTGACACCTTGTCCTTAATAATTGACTTCGGCATCTTCCCAACTCTGAGCTCAGAATAACTGGTCTATAGTTAGTTTTCTTCTGCCTCTCTCTCGTTGAAGAGTGGAGTGACATTGGCAGCTCTCCAGACTTCCGGAACCATTCCAGAAACTACTGATCCTTGAAAGATCACAACCAATGCTTCACGATATCTTCAGCCACCCACTTCAGAAACCCGGGTGGGACACAATCTGTTCCAGGTGACTTACCAGCTTCAGGTCTTCTAATTATGACCCCTGACACCTGGAAATTCTACCATACTGCTCGTGTCTTCCACAGTGAAGACTGATTCAAAATACTAATTCTGTTCGTCCCTTACTTCATTGTCCTACGTTACTCCCTCTACAGCATCTTTTTACAACTGTCTGATATCCACCCTCGCCTCTCTTTTAGACTTCCTGTGTTTGAAGAAGCTTTTGGTGTTGTCTTTATACTATTGACTGGCTTGCTTTCATATCCTATCTTTACCTTCTTGATATTTTATTTTTTCACCAGGACAGACTGTGGCATTTCCATTAAGAAATACAGGATCTAGTTACACAGAGAGGTGTTGAGACCCAACAAGGACCGTTTACCCACAAGTTTCTGAATGATGATCTTTCTCAATGCCAAGCTGAAGATGTAAAACAGTATGCTGGCGTATGAGTTACTAATTCCTGGTGGGATAACACAGAGTGGAGGTGCAGAAGCATCCACTAGATCGATTTCAGTAACAGGCGAACTAGAAATGTTCCAATGAAGATCGGATTTAATGCCATCCATAATAGGCCACTCAAAGCAATTCATTTTGCCCCAGAGGTCAGAGTCTCTGGACGATAGTCGTTGAGACGTCTTTCTAGCGGCCTCTTGGGAGCCACGATGATGGAGACCGCCTAGAAGCCCGAGGGTCAGCGAACTGTTCCAGAGAGATGCTGAAGATATTTGTTAGAACCTGTTAACCAGGCTGCACAGCCCCTCAGAATCCTTCCATATCAGTAATGAGGACCCGCCACTTTAAGTGGGTTGATTCTGGCTTGGGGTCTTCCTCACATCAGCTGCAGTCAGACAGGATGCCTGTTCCTTGGGGGTATGGGGGGGGGGCGCTCGTCTCCGGCACGTCGTTCCCTGAATCAGACTGAGTATAAAAGACCTGAGAGCTGTCTTTTCCGTGATATGACGGCAGCATCCCGATCTCAGCCGTGCTCGGACTTCTGTTGCCAGCCATAAGCCATGATTTGTCCTCACATAGATATGTTTAATAACGGTGACGTTCTCAATGCCCTTGAGAGACCTCGCATATTTATCGATGTCAATGTGACGGTCGTAGGTAGCCGCCTCTATGAACAAGATCCAGCCTGTGTTTTCAAAACAGTCCGGAAATGCCGAGATTACTCCCTCTGGTCAGGTCTGCATCTTTCTCTGAACTCGTTTGACTAGTTTCATCAGTGGGTGATATGCAGGAATCTGCATGACAGATCAGATGTCAGGGAGGCAGACTCGGTGCCAGAGACCCGGCCACTGTGACTTTTCTCTGTTTGATCACCACCCCACAGCAGTATGCAAAGTGGCGAGGGGCTGGCCACAGGGATACTCTACAATGATTCCGTAACCCCTTTCCGCTTCCTGTCTGTCCTTCAGTTTCCTGTGTCCGGCATCTTGGGTGTAACGACCTCCCTATTTGTCCTATCCATCACCCCTCAGCCTTCCAAATAATGCGGAGTTCATCCAGTTCCAGCTCCAGCTCCTTAACGCGGTTTGTTAGAAGCTGCAGCCGGATGCACCTCTCGCAGTTGTAGTGGTCAGGGACACTGGCGATCTCCCTGTCTACCCACATCCCTGAAGAGGAGCGTTCAACTATCCTGCCTGGCATCTCCGCTGTCCTCACTGAGCAGATGTAGTTTTAACCGAGATTATAATTATTTATTTCTCAGACTGAAGTCTGTCTTCTCCGAAGTCTGGAAGAGCTGAAGCCTCGAGATCGCCATCTCACTCTATCCACTCAGACTATGGCCACTGCGACAGTATGCAGACACTGAATTAATTCTACATATTTCTATAGAGTTTTATAAAGTTACAAAGTAGCTTACTGGCTTTTTAACTCAGTGCCTCGACTAATAAAGTCAACCCTGCCATTCGCCTTCTGAACCACCCTGTCAATCTCTGTAGCCACATTCAGGGAGCTGTGGACTTGGACTCCAATATCCCTCTGCTTATCAACACTGTTAAAGGTCTTGCACTTAACAGTGTACTGTCTCTTTACATTTGACCTACCGAGGTGCCAAGGACAGGGTCCAGCGTAGGTTCACAAGGATGAGTCCAGGAATGAAAGGGATATCATACGATGAAAGTTTCATGGCTCTCGGTCTGTACTCGCTGGAATTCAGAAGGATGAGGGGAGATCTTATTGAAACCATTCGGCTATTGAAAGATCTAGACAGAGTAGATGTGGAAAGGATGTTTCACATGTTGAGAGAGTCTAGGACAAGAGGGCACAACCTCAGGATAGAGGGGCACCCTTTCAAAACAGAGATGCGGCGAAATTTCTTTAGCCAAAGGGTGGTGAATTTGTGGAATTTGTTGCCACATGCAACTGTGGAGGCTAGGTCGTTGGGTGTAGTTAAGGCAGAGATTGATAGGTTCTTGATTGGGCATGGCATCAAAGGTTAAGGGGAGAAGGCTGGAAACTGAGGTTGAGGAGGAGGAGACAAAAAAAGGATTAGCTATGTCTGAATGGTGGAGCCGACGCGATGGGCCGGGGGGCCGAATTCTGCTCCGATATCTCATGATCATCACTGCTCAAATCTCACTGAGCTGTCTCAGGTCCTGTTGAATTTATTGCCAAGTGCACAAGTACGGGAAGGTACAGGTACAGGGAAACACTGACTTGTGGCAGCATCACAGGCAAGTACATTCAGATAACACACGGAACATAAATTATACGATTATGTGTCATTATTAACATATAAATATACATTTTGTGTCATTCGTCTTTAGGTCGCATCTGGAATTTCAAGTTGGCGGACGATTTCCCTCCACGCCGTTCTGACATATTGGGAAATCCTATACCTGGCAGGTTACTGCAGTGATTTGCCTTTGCCTTCTTCTGGGTGAGTTTAAAGAGATCACCACCTCTTGCAGTGGATGACCAGGACGTCTACCTGCCTTGTCGTGCTCTTAGCATTCCACCAACGCCTGCTGGCCTGCCTTCTAGAGCGCTGGACCATTAATCGGTCTCCTTCGCTCAGTCTGCCAGGACCAGACTTCACACGCTGGGATAGACAAATCCCCTACCTCACAGAGGGTCGAAGCCCCGTCGGCTACCCTCAGCTGGTTTGGCCCGTCTGCCGAGACAGTTTACCGGGGTGTGGTAAACCACCTTGGAGCCACAGGTGAGAGCTGAGCGCCCGGTGGGGAACAAAGGTAGACGAGCGGCCCTGAAAAAGGGCACGGTAGGCCCCCTGCCAGAGGTGCTACCCCTCTCTAGACACCCCATATGTGTAATGTGTCATGAACAAGGTATAAATATAAATATAAATTTTGTGTCACGACCGATATATAACTATACATTTGTGTTATACATTTTGTGTCCATAACGGCCTCGGAAATATTGAATTTGGTCCCTCAGCCAAATAGTTGACACAGTTTGGGAACAACTGAGCTCCGATCTCCGGTCCCTACAACACCAACTGGATCACCCTGCAGGCCCAAGAAGGGTCTGATTATTCCTTCTCTTTAAACTCTCAGACAACAAGAACAGGAGCAGGCTACAGGAGATGGGACGGTGCACGGAGAGATTATCTCAATGACTGAAAACTGATGGTGTGAGATGCGACGCTGTGGAGGGATCCTCACTCTGTGCCTGACACAATAATTTTGTAATGGGTCGGCCCATAGTTGATTTTCTCAAGGTCTGATCTTGGAAATATATCGTGGGATGGTGTGAAGGGAATTCTCTGTCTCTCACCCTGTGACTGTGTGATCCAACGGTCTGGAGGGAGCTTCATTCTGTGTCTGATCCGGGATGTGTGTGATAGTATGGTGTGTAGCGAGCGTTACTCTGTGTCTGATCTGGGGAGTGTGCGATGGACAGACAGTTTAAAGGGAGCCTCACCCTGTCTCTGACCCGGGGAGTGTGTGATGGGATGGTTTGAAGTGAGTTGCATTCTGTGTCTGAGCCTGGAAGTGTATGATGGGACGGTGTGGAGGGAGTTTAAATCTGTGTCTGATCCGGGAAGTGTGTGATTGGACTGTGTCTTGACAGCTTCACTTTGTGTCTTTTCCCGGGAGTGTATGATGGGGTGGTGTGGAGAACAGAACACTGTGTCTGAACTGGGAAGTATGTGATGGGACGTTGTGAAGGGAACTTCACCCTGTGTCTGAACACAGGAGTGATTGATGGGATGGTGTGGAGTGAGCTTCCTCTTCTGTATGATCCAAGGAGTGTGAGGTTGAGTGTTGCAGAAGGAGTATCTCTCAGTGTCTGACCCTGGAAATTTGCGATGGGACAGTGTGGAGGGAACTGTGATCTGAGTCTAATCTGGGAAGTGTGCAATGGGGTGGTGTGGAGGTAGCTTCAATCTATACCTGTTCCGGGATTGTGTGTCGGGACACTGTTGGAAGGAGCTTCGATCTGTGTCTGTCCATGTGTGTGTGGAATGAGACGGTGTGGAGGGAGCTTCATGCTGTACCTAATCCAGGGATTCAGTGATGGGACGGTGTGGAGGGAGCTTCATTCTGTATCTGACCACGGGAGTGTGTGATGGGACAGTGTGGAGCGAGATTCACTCTGTGTCTGACCACGGGAGTGTGTGATAGGACGGTGTGGAGGGTGCTTCACTCCGTGTCTGATATCGGGAGTGTGGTGGGACGGTGTGGAGGGTGCTTCACTCTGTGTCTGATCCCCTCGTTTTATATAAAAGTTTCTTTATTACATATTCAGTGCTATACAGTATATACAGACCAGTGACTAACACGAACATTTCACTACAAATAGGCAATACAAATTGAACCTATTTTTTTCCATCTCTGTCAATTATGGCAATTACACACCGTGGAGCCCAACGGTCCCGGAACGCCTCTAAGGTCACCGTGGACTGTGCGTGTTCCTTTCCAGGATTTACCCAGGAACGAGCATATTCCTTAAACATTGCCAGGCACTCCACCCAGGCAACTTGCCGCGCCACCCATTTCCAAGATCCACGGATGGCTGTTTTCGCCAGCATCAGGAGCAAGTTGACAAGGACATCCTCATCCCTCCATGCCCCCCTCCTTACTGGAAGACCGTATATAAATAGTGTGGGGCTAAAAATAGTCATAGTCAGACTTTATTGATCCCGGGAGAAACTGGTTTTCGTTACAGTTGCACCATAAATAATAAATAGTAATAGAACCATAAATAGTTGAATAGTAACATGTAAATTATGCCAGGAAATAGGTCCAGGACCAGCCTATTGGCTCAGGGAGTCTGACCCTTCAAGGGAGGAGTTGTAAAGTTTGATGGCCACAGGCAGGAATGACTTCCTATGACGCTCTGTGTTGCACCTCGGTGGAATGAGTCTCTGGCTGAATGTACTCCTGTGCCCACCCAGTACATTATGTAGTGGATGGGAGACATTGTCCAAGATGGCATGCAACTTGGACAGCATTCTCTTTTCAGACACCACCGTGAGAGAGTCCAGTTCCATCTCCACAACATCACTGGCCTTACGAATGAGTTTGTTGATTCTGTTGGTGTCTGCTACCCTCAGCCTGCTGCCCCAGCACACAACAGCAAACATGATAGCACTGGCCACCACAGACTCGTAGAACATCCTCAGCATTGTCCGGCAGATGTTAAAGGACCTCAGTCGCCTCAGGAAATAGAGACTATTCTGACCCTTCTTGTAGACAGCTTCAGTGTTCTTTGACCAGTCCAGTTTATTGTCAATACGTATCCCCAGGTATTTGTAATCCTCCAACATGTTCACACTGACTCCCTGGATGGAAACAGGGGTCACCCGTAACACACATCAAAATTGCTGGTGAACGCAGCAGGCCAGGCTGCATCTCTAGGAAGAGGTGCAGTTGACGTTTCAGGCCGAGACCTTTCGTCAGGACTAACTGAAGGAACCTTAGCTCTCCTCAGGTCTCCTTAGTCTTTTTCACTTTGAGCTGCAGATAATTATGCTCACACCATGCGATAAAGCAACCAGAAGGTGAGAAGCAGCCCACGCACACACGCAAAAAGAGGCTGCAGCCTCACACACTCCACGTAGTGGCATGAAGCTGGGAAATCTGTTCACGAGATAAAGAATTTATTACAAGTCACCACTATATACAACAGCCTCCACTCCAGATCCCCAAGGTGCATGGGAAGATCTCCCTCTTAAAGAGACTTCCACTGGGGACTCCCCTCACCTCCAAGTGGAAAGACCGACCGCCATGCCGTGTCGGGACTGTGGGCAAGGATTAGGAAGTGGAGGGTGTGGAGTAGCAGCCCATAGAGGTACCTCCTACATGCATTCCTGAATGGGATTGTGAGTGTCGAGGAAAGACGGCTCAAGTTGTGTGGACTCGGTCACCGGAAAAGATTGGCGGGGCCTGGGCCTGACAAACAGCTCAGCCTGAGTTAGTCCACACACCTGAGCCACACCGACATCCGTTGAGACAGGGCAAGGGTCGGTCAGAATTCTACCCTCTGCCAGAGGAGGGGATATCCGGCCTGAGGCAACCATGTTCCAGACTCTCAGTTGGTGCTGATAGAAGCCGGGCAGACTCCGAAGAGCAGAACGGCTGACGCCCGCCGGTGGTAGCTGCATATCATCGTGAAGACAGCAGCCCCTCCGGAGGAAGAATGTCGCCAACACGTGTCATCTGGGAGGGTGCTCGGCGTACAGTGATCTCTGCAGAGTCCTGAGGCGGAGAGCCGCCAGTCGTGTACGTACACAAACCAGCGACTTTCGACCGTCTCCCACTGGGAGACTCAGGACCACTGCGGAGACCCAGTGTTTCCTGTTACCCCAGAACAAGTTCACTAACTTCCTCTGCGTTCTCTCTGCAAAGGGGGCAGGAGGGGCCATGTAGACTATCCGGTACCACAACATAAAAGCTACCAGCTGGTTTATTACCATCACCCTGCCTCGATCAGAAAGCACCCTGTGAATGCATGACCCACGCCCGAGCCGGGCCATGACTTTCGTCTCCAGGTCCTGCCAGTTCGCCAGCCAGGTCTCCCCAGAAGGACTCAGGTAGACTTCCAGATAGAGAAGACGTCTGGTGCTCCACGCAAAAGCTCTCATCTCCTCCGGCAGGGAGTCCACCTGCCACTGACCCACAGAGAATCCGAAATATTTTGCCCAGTTGATCCTAGCGGAGGATGCCGCCGAGAAAATTTCTTGGCACTCGCTCATCCTCCGCAGGTCATTGGGATCTGTCATCATGAGGAGTACATTATCGGCGTAGGCCGAGAGGACGACCTCCACGTCCGGTTCACGCAGAACTAGACCCGTCAGACTTCGCAGAAGAAGGCTCAGGAATGGTTCGATACAGATCGCACACAATTGACCAGGCATGGGTCACCCTAAACGTACTCCTTTCTGAAGGGAATGGGTGCTCTCAGTGATACATTAATCTTAACTAAGCTCTCTGCGGCAGAATATAGGAGCCGAAATCGGGCCACAAGGTGTGGTCCGAGCCCAAAAGCCTGCAGCGTGCCCACCAAGAAACTGTGGTCTATCCGGTCAAACGCCTTCTCCTGGACAAGAGAAACAAACGCTGCCGGGGACCCAGTCTCCTGGAGCAGGTGGATCAGGTCCCATACTAGGTGGACATTGTCCTGGATGGAGCGGCCCGGGACAGTGTAAGATTGGTCAGGGTGGAACACCGAGCCAAGACAGTTGGTCATTGAGCTGGCGAAGATATTGTAGTCCGCGGACAAGAAGGAGACGGGACTTCAGTTTTTTAGCAGGTGGTGGTCTCCGTTCTTGGGCAGTAGGACCAGGACAGCTCTCTGCCATGAGAGGGGCATTTCCCCGGTGCCTAGGCTGTCCCCTAGGACAAGGCTGTAGTCATCTCCTAGGACATCCCCAAAAGCCTGGTAAAACTGGACACTCATTCCATCTGTAAGGGGGTTTCGATTTTTATGTTACTGCGGAGGCTAATTAAAATGGCGTTTTTGTTATGTTTATCTGTGGAATGCGGCTTTGTTGTGCTTTAACGCTGAGAAAGTTTGCACTAGCAGCTTGTTGTGGTTTAGAGGGTGATGAGAAAGTGCTATTAACCAATTGGGATAGTTGTTATGGTTTTGGTGTATTTGAAGATACTGTATGCGCGGGGTTTTTGGGCAGAAGGCGGGAGAGCGAGACAGAGGATGGACCAGGTGCTGTGAGTCCGCTAACGGGGTCGGACCCCGAGCGGGACGTTCGGCGAGGAGACGGAGACGGACTCGTGTGGAGCGTCTGGTCGACCACCGTTGTTGGTCCCAGGCGGCCGGTCGAGGTGGTCCGAGGGGTCACAGGGTGAAGAAGAAGGTCCTTGAGCTCCAACGGTTTTGTGCACGAAGAGATTGAACTTTGATAAGTGTGGCGCCTTTTATTTTCCTTTTATATTTTATTCTCTTTTAATTATATAGTTCCAGTAATATCTATAAACTGTAAATCATTTAATCGTATCTGGTGTATTGTCTGTTATTTGGGCGGGGTGGGGTACCTCACACAGCATCCACACAAACGAATTACCCAGTTTGGCGGGGCCGAGGCTGTTTCCCTAGACGACAGCGAGCCGAGCGACTCTGAGGGTAGCCGGGGGGGCTACACATCTAAGCCAGGGGACCTACCCCACCCGATTTGCTGAAGGGCAGTAGACAGCCCCTCCCGAGACAGGGCAGAGAAGTTGGGGGTCGCTCAGTGTCGTTTACAAACTCAGTTTACAGATGGATAATTAGCCAACAAAAACGTGAGATCTGTCAATGTGGCTGCCCCGTGACAAAGATCAGTCGATGTCATTACATCTCTGGCATGACGGCTATGTCATTACGGTTCCACCAGATACGTCACAGCTGAGGTAATGTCCAAGGCTTTGAATGCACATGTGATCAATCGGACCAATGTTTGCGCAGGCGTGTTGAAGCAAAGTGTTTGTTCAAGTAACTGTAACTAAAAGGTTAGTCAGGGGTATAACGGTATCTCCGGAGACTGATCGTCTGTATAAATCAGGGCCACTTTTAAAGCATCAAATCAGAGGGTCTGCCGGTGCTGTGAATTCGGGAGTAACAGCAGTCACACATTCTCACTGAAATGGATTATCCAGTCATCAGGCGGATACAAGAAGTTTACTATCTTTTAATTTCAGTCTTTGGAATTCCCGGTAAGCCGCAGTGTCAGCTGCCGTTGGTGCGAATAACAGTTTAGTCAATGGTTTCCACGGCCACATGCCCAGTCCCAGTATTCAGCATTTCAGGAATTGAATTGAGGATTCTGGGATCTGGAACTAAAAACAAACCGCTGCAGGAATTCGGCTGATCCGCCAACATATCCGTAATTCAACGTCTCAGGCAGTATTCTTCCAGCAGTTTGTGTTCATTAATGTGATGTTCGGGTGTCTGTGCTTTTGGTTTTGCAAATACTATGTTGAAACAGCACGCGAAGATTCCTCCAGTTGATTCTCTGCATTTGAATGTGAGAGGTTGTCTGAGTTAGGTGTGACAATCAAACTATCGACTTCGGCAAATGCGACCATTTCCATGTTGTGGCATGAAACTTGAGGATTTTCTTTTTTAGTAAATGTGTGCGCTATGACTGAATGTGAGGCAGTTCATGGACAAGGCAATGAATTGTTTGCTGACCCAATTAATACAACCGAAGCGTTGCTTTATGGTTATCGATCCTATTTAATGTAATCTATTATATCTACATCTCACACTTTGACAGACATCCGACTACGGCACTGAGCTTGCTGCTGGCCGTTGAAATCCTCTCCCCGGATTCCCTGTGATGGATTCATTGGGAAGCGGAATGTCTGACTGTGAGGTTGTGTCAGACTGCGCTGTATCTGCTCGGCTCGGCCAATTTCCTGTCGTGCAGTCAGTGAGGTGTCAAATGCTAGATAGGACACAAACACGGGGAATGCTCGAATCACTCAGCCCCGAGTAGCTGTCTGGAAAGAGAAACCAATTAACATTCGTATCAGGATCCTCTCTGAGAACAGTTCTGGAGAGAGACAATTTAACAGTGTGTGCTATATTCCGCACGAGAGATTCCAGCATTTCCTGTTTTTGTTCCGTCCATCGGCTGTTCTGTCGCTGACAGAAAGCGCCATGGAAGTTAATGATTGTGCAATGGAAGAACTCGCCATCAGCGTCCGGATTTATTCATTTCATCCTGACTACACGCGGAAGGCGCCGGTAGAAAACATTCCATTCAGTGTTGAATTTGTGGAGCTGGTGGCCAGTATTGCATTTCCTCTGTCACTGCAGAGTTCGATCGTCCTTTAGGCATCTGTATTCAGATCACATTCACTGTATGTTACTCCGCCTAAGTCTCCCACTGCTCTGCGCACCCTATTGCCTCTTCCAACGCTGAATGCAACAGAAAAGTGGAAATATTACAGGATCCCCTCAAACTGCCGCATTAGCTTCTGCTCAGTATTTTGTCAACTTGCTTTTCCCTCCCTCTTTTCCAGCGAACTTGGTGGCGATTGTGATCCTGTCCCGGGGCAAGTGCGGTCTCTCCAAATGTGTCACTCGCTACCTGGTGGGAATGGCCGCGGCCGATCTCCTGGTCGTTATCTCGGATCCGCTGCTGAGGGGGACTGCTGTGATTTATTTTCTCCGATCATTCCTGTTCATCACGCCTGTGTGCAGACTCCGTCTATGGCTTATTTTTGCGAGCACTGCGTCCTCTGTCTGGCTGACTGTCGCTTTCACCGTCGATCGATTTGTGGCTATTTGCTGTGAGAAGCTGAAAACAAAGTATTGCAGCGAGAGAATGGCGGCTGTGGTTATCGGGACAGTGAGTGTGCTGGCCTGTTTGGAGGGTGTCCCCTGGGGATTTATATACGGGCCCTTAGTAATAATTGATGGCGTTCCCTGTTATTATGTTCTTACACCGAGCTACACAAGTTCTCCCTCATGGGCGGCATTTACGCTGATCCACCGCATTTTAACACCTTGTGTCCCATTTTTTCTGATTTTGCTATTCAATATTCAGACTGTCAGGCGGATTATATCGGCCAGTAGAGCTCGCAGGGGGCTCCGGGGACAAAAGAGTGGAGAGAATGACAAGGACCGGGAGATAGAGAACAGACGCAAATCGATCGTTTTGCTCTTCAGCGTAACCGGTAGTTTCATATTGTTGTGGGTAACACAGCTGGTATTTTATATCTACCAACGGATTTCAAAGAGTGTCGCTGTCTATTCTGTCACAGATTCCCGTTACATCGTAAAACAGACAGCAGGAATGCTGCAGGTTCTCAGTTCCTGCACCAACACGTGTATTTACGCCCTGACCCAGAGCAAATTCCGGGAGGAACTAAAGAATGCGGTGAAATTTCCATTGAACCAGATTTTGAAAACCATAAAAAGTAAGAAATAAATGTTCTAATAGATCATAATTCAGCTGCCTTCATGCTCCCTGTTCTGCACATCCACTAACATGTAAATGTAAACAAGGTGATGCAGAGAGTTAAAAAAACAGACACGAGAACATCTGCAGATGCCGGAAATTCAAAACAACACACACAAAATCAGAGTCGTGATGAAAGGTGTCGGCCAGAAACGTCGGCTGCTTACCCTTGTCCATAGAAATCTCCTTTGCACCTAACCTCCTGGCACTTTTAAATAGAACTTCCAAGCACACCTGTTACCCCTGCTTCCCTGTTTTGACAAAGCCGCCTGATCCTGCTGTATATTTTCGTCAGTATCAGTTGCTCCTGCCGCCGTCATTATCCTTCGTTTTCTCCTCTTGCTCCTCCTGTAGGTTCTCCAACGCTCTGGCGCTTTCAATTGTGATCCAGCTGGAGAATATGAGCTGTTTTACAGAGTATGACAAAAGACAATTGCCTTTACTTGTAGCAGTAAGAGACAAAACGAAAGATATATACAGTATATATACCCATGCATATATTACAATATTTATACTGTATATATATGTGTGTGTGTATATGTATATTTAGAGAGGAGAGGGAGAGTGAGAGAGAGAGGAAGGGAGAGAGAGAGAGAAAGAGAGAGAGAGAGAGAGAAAAGGAGAGGGAAAGGTAATGATTGGGAGACGGAACAAGGGAAGGAGAGACAGAGACAGAGAGAGCCAATGAATAATCGGAGGGTGAATGCGAGGGAGAGCGAGAGAGGGACAGATAGACAGGATGAGATCAGTAAAAAGGTATGCTGACACTCTGTGCCGTACTGAAACAAAGGAGGATCTGGTGTTGGATCAAATAGCACTAAGTTAGGGAAATCCTTTGGGGGATTGAATACATAGGGAGAGGCAGACCACATGCAGTTTAAATGGTCACATTGTCAGCACACACACAGTGAGCTGAGTGAACTGTCCCTGTGCTGTACTGTAAGCTATTTGTTGGGCAATGGCTGGAGGCTCAGTGGGGACAGCATCCTCGGGGCATGTGAAGACATTTTGTATATCTATACTGACTGTGATTCTCATCTGGGGCTCTGCCTGCAGAGATGGCGGGAACAACCAATCGGAGTGTTCAAAGCGGAAGTGGACAGGGCCTCCAGAAGATTTAACCTGCCGAGTTTTAGGAAAAGAGTGGAGAACGGGACAGTGAGAACGTTTTACAAGATCAGTTTGTGTAATAAGAACACACTTCTCTAAAAGCACTTGCACTGCATTACAAGTACACAGAGCTGCCAGAGCACAATTCTGTCTGGTGTTTGCACAGGCCAGTACAATACTCTTAATACAAGGACAGAGGCTTATCAAAACCTAGTACTGATGACACTGAGCTAAACAATCCCAGTTTTGTTCTGTAATTCTGACATACAGACATCGCCAGCACCGTACTGTAAGGGCACAGACCTTTACAGCAGCTGTCACCAGACTAAGGACAGAGCTCTTTGCAGTAGTCAGCACTATACTGTAAGGACATAGAATTTACAACAACTGGCCACATAGTGCAAAGCCACAGATCTTCAGAACAGCTGGCACCAGACTGTGCAGCCGGTGTGATACTACAAGGGCACAGATACTGACAACAGATAACACCACACTGAAGGGGCACAGACCTTTACAAATGCTGGCAGAATGCTGTAAGGAGGCAGGCTTTTACACCAGGTAGATTGGAACGACCTGTATCACCATGAAACAGTACTGGAAGGGCAGCGATTCTTGCAATAAAGCGACACTCACTTGGCGCCCTGTGTGATCAAAGATCTGCAAAATCCCTGCAATGAACAAAAACTTAACAATAATACAGATCTCACTCTGTTCTGCACTCTGTGACAAACCCACTGGGCTGACTTAACATAACATTAAATGGCGGAACACAGATCACAACAAACGCAACACTGCTACGTCGAGGCACATATTCCAGCACAATTCATTTGCTGTAAAGTTAAACTTCTGAACAACTTCACATTTTACTGTGAGTTCACAGCAGACCATACGCAGCCTGCTGAGTACACCAGCAACCTGTAACACTGTAAGCTGACAGACCCACTGAGTACACCAGCAACCTGTCACACTGTAAGCTGACAGACCCGCTGAATACACCAGCAACCTGTAACTGTGTAAGCTGACAGACACGCTGAATACACCAGCAACCACTAACAGTGTAAGCTGACAGGCCCGCTGAATACACCAGCAACCTGTAACACTGTAAGCTGACAGACCCGCTGAGTACACCAGCAACCTGTAACATTGTAAGCTGACAGACACGCTGAATACACCAGCAACCAGTAACAGTGTAAGATGACAGGCCCGCTAAATACACCAGCAACCTGTAACACTGTAAGCTGACAGACCCGCTGAGTACACCAGCAACCTGTAACACTGTAAGCTGACAGACCCACTGAGTACACCAGCAACCTGTAACACTGTAAGCTGACAGACCCGCTGAATACACCAGCAACCTGTAACACTGTAAGCTGACAGACCCGCTGAGTACACCAGCAACCTGTAACACTGTAAGCTGACAGACCCACTGAGTACACCAGCAACCTGTAACACTGTAAGCTGACAGACCGGCTGAGTACACCAGCAACCTGTAACACTGTAAGCTGACAGACCCGCTGAATACACCAGCAACCTGTAACACTGTAAGCTGACAGACCCTCTGAATACACCAGCAACCTGTAACACTGTAAGCTGACAGACCCTCTGAATACACCAGCAACCTGTAACAGTGTAAACTGACAGACCGGCTGAATACACCAGCAACCTGTAACACTGTAAGCTGACAGACCCGCTCAATACACCAGCAACCTGTAACACTGTAAGCTGACAGACCGGCTGAATACACCAGAAACCTGTAACACTGTAAGTTGACAGACCCGCTGAGTACACCAGCAACCTGTAACACTGTAAGCTGACAGACCCACTGAGTACACCAGCAACCTGTAACACTGTAAGCTGACAGACCCGCTGAGTACACCAGCAACCTGTAACACTGTAAGCTGACAGACCCACTGAGTACACCAGCAACCTGTAACACTGTAAGCTGACAGACCCGCTGAGTACACCAGCAACTTGCAACACTGTAAGCTGACAGACCCGCTGAATACACCAGCAACCTGTAACACTGTAAGCTGACAGACCCGCTGAGTACACCAGCAACCTGTAACACTGTAAGCTGACAGACCCACTGAGTACTCCAGCAACCTGTAACACTGTAAGCTGACAGACCCGCGCAAACCAGCTCTGGACTGCATGGCCACTGACCAGTACAACTCCAGCACTTCGCAGCAGACCGGTGGAGAAGTAGAAAGCAAAACCTGTTGCAACACAGCATGTTAAGGAAGAGTAAGGTGTAACCGTGGTATAAGCCTGTCCTGCATACGAACCTGTACAAGAACAGTCGACGACGCGGTATTGAACTTTGCAATATCTAGACATTCACTAACAGGACACAGACCTATGCAACTCAAAACATTGTGCAGTGGGCACATAGACCTTTGCACACCCAGCACCGTACACCATCTTTAATGGAATGGGCGATGAAAAGCTTTGGATGCAGCCAGTCCATCACAGGTGAAGCCTTCCCCACGACTGAGCACACTGACACGGAGAGATGTCACAGGAAAGCAACATTCATCATCAAGGCCCATCATTCATGCCAGTGATTCTCGCTTCTCGGTGCTGCCATGAAGAAGGAGTTATAGCAATGCCCGGCCTCATAGCAACACCTTCAAGAATAGATTTTACTCGTATTTGATCAGGCACTTGAAGTGTGGGGGATAATTTCACTCACCCGAGCAAGGGACGCACATTCAAGGACTCCACAACAGCTGTCCTCGATATTTACTTCACACTTATAGATCCTTTCCCCCCCCCCCAGATTTGATGCCTTTGTTGTCCTTTACACATTGGCCTTTTGTCTGTCACTGCTGTGTGGAGTTTTTTCATTGATTGCATTGCGTTTCTTTGAATGTCCAGTGCATACACGCAAGAAAATGAATCTCAGGCTTGTCAATGGTGACAAGTATGTACTTTGACGATAAACGTACTTTAGACAGTGAACGACCTAGAGCATTTCCTGTTGGGAAAGTATGAGTAAGATAGAACTTCTCTCTTTGGAGGGAAGGAGGATAAGGTGTGACGTAAATGAGGCATACGAGATTATAGAGGACAGAAATCGAGTGAACAGCCAGACAATTTCCAGGAAGGGCGGGGTGTGATGCTAATGTTGAAAATAGGAAGGCATGATGTTAAAGTAAACAGAGAAAAATAGACAGATGGAAAACCTACAGCACAATCCGGGCTCTTCGGCCCACAAAGCTGTGCCGAACATGCCCTAGGGTTACCTATAGCATTCTATCCCTTAAAGCTCCATGTACCTATCCAAGAGTCTCTTATAAACCCTATCATATCCACCTCCAGCACCGTCGCCGGCAACCCATTCCACGCACTCCCCACTTCCTGCGTAAAAAAATTGCCCCTGACATCTCCTCTGTACCTACTTCCAAACACCTTAAGCCTGTGCCCTCTCGTGCTAACCATCTCAGCCCTGGGAAAAAGCTCTGACTATCCACACGGTCAATGATTCTCATTTTCTTATGCAGTACACTTCTACCAGGTCACCTCACATCGTCC
This sequence comes from Mobula birostris, assembly GCF_030028105.1. Taxonomy (NCBI): domain Eukaryota; kingdom Metazoa; phylum Chordata; class Chondrichthyes; order Myliobatiformes; family Myliobatidae; genus Mobula; species Mobula birostris. Next base: position 47,023,974 of record NC_092382.1, on the reverse strand, counting down.
TTTGGCCCAAGGAGAAACGGCCGAGTTCACTCAACCTATTCTTATAAGACATGCTCCACAATCCAGGCAACATCCTCAAAAATCTCCTCTGCACCCTCCCTATAGTTTCCACGTCTTCCCTGCAGTAAGGCGACTGAACTCTCGGAGATACCTGCAACAGTAGGAGAATCGCTACTCCCCATATCGTGTTAGACATGCATTGCTATATTTCAATGGCAATATCCACTTCAACTATACACCCGATACCGGCCATTTTGTTAAGGAATATCCACAGATTCCGTATCGCAGTTACATTTCCCAACTGTCGTCACTCGGTAGCTTTCATTCAACAAGAATATCGGCTGTCGTCACTTTGCCTTTGCCCCTTTAGAACGCGAGCAATGATGGGAAAATGTGGAGAGAGAGAAAGAGAGAGAGGGGTGGAGAGAGAGGGGTTCGGAGCGTGCGAGAGGGACTGAGAGAAAGAGAAACAGAAAGAGATTAGAAAAGACAAAGAGAGAGGAGAAAGGGGAAGACAGCGACAAAGAAAGAGGGGGAGAGAAGAAAGAGAGAGAGGGAGGGAGAGAGAGAGAGAGAGAGAGAGAGAGATGCACAGCATACAAGATTCAAAATGGCACATTCTTTCTCCACATAAACTAGACTGACATGATAGTTTTATCCCTTCACTTGAACCTGAAAGCGGAACTATTTCTGGCTGTTTAACTGTTTGCTCGCTTCATAATTATATTTTATGATAATTAGTGAATGCAACCGTGCGATACTTTGTCATGTTATTAAGTGAAGTATTATATGTTTTATTGTACCAGTTATAGACTGAAATGTAGTGATAGGTTACATCTTGTTCATGTCATAACTATCACTATATTTAATGTCTTAACTATCACTGTACCCCTGCTAGGGGAATACAACGTATGAACACTGTAGAGTTTATAGATACACGAAAACAATCATTGGGTGCATCCGAAGCCCGACTAAATAGATACATGAAACACACCCAGTGAAGAAAACAGAATTATCAGGTCAGAAATAATTAAAAAATGGTTTATAGAAACCACTGAAACTAAGTTCTATGCAACAAGGCGACACGAATCCCAGCACATATTTATCCAGAAACACAGAGATAATGAACTTTTGCTCTAATAGATAGTTAAACAGGGTTATGCACAATCAAGAAATAAGCTGCATTCGAGAGGAAAAAGATGGCACACGTACGACTGAAGAAATGCAAATACCTGAAGTTAGAATGTAAATGCTTACAGAGGTTATAAAAATCTCCACAACTTGAAAAGTACTGGAAATGATAATATTCATAATTATTGTTGTAAAAATTAGCTTGCCTTCATCCTTGCCTATCAATACATGTCAACAATTTTCTCAAAAATCGTGAAAACGTAGGTGAATTGTTGACAGAAGGTAAAAGATATTTATTCCCCAAAGAAGAAATCACAAAAAGATCCATCAACGTATAGTCCTATTACTTGTGTACAAACTATATGTAAAATTGTGACATCATGCATCTCGCAACTAATTACTACTCATGTCGATATCCACAATATATTTACACGAGTACAGAAACGATACCGTAAGGCTATGACAGGATGTAAAGAACAACTGATAATAGATTCCGTAAATATAAATCAAGCCCGGTAGAAAATCAGAATTCTTTCATGTTGCTCTATGGACTGCAGAAAGACATGTGTCCTATCTCTTACCTTGAACAGTAACCGAAACAAGCAGCTTACACAGAGAACAGAAAAGTGTAAAAGAGAAAAAAAATATGAACCATGCGAACCAGGGCATTACAATTTATTTATTTTTGGCATAATATCTTGGTCTGAAACCGATCTGGAAATTTTAATAAGAACTGGAACGACACATTTCAGAAACCATTATGTACATTAGAATGCGATTAGATTAACACTATCTGGGACAAAAGGGTGAAGAGGAATAATAGACGTTAAAAAAGCTACACAGAAGTCAGATGAATCTTCAAAGGACGAAAATATGAATCAGAGCTCCACGCAAACACAGGCAATTCCAATTATACGTGTACATCACACAACTAAAATGAGACCACAACCCAGAAAAAAAATGAAGACATTATCACTACTGAGGAAAATGTTAACCAGTGGAAAACACCACCACGATCTGCGCAGAATAAATGCAGCAAGGATGCGTAGACCGCCTGGCTCAGAGTTCTGTGAAGGATTCCTTTGGCAATACAGCTGCAGGTGGTTAACACACAAAATAAGATCAAAAATACATAATAAAAGACCGACATATTCGAGAAGATAAATGTAGAGATTGCTGGGGGGGGGGGGGGCGGAGGCAGTCCAACGTATTACAGGATCTTGTTGCAGATTAACAGAATCTGATTACTTACACAGGCACACTCAGTGACAAACATCATTCGTCATGAAAACACACATAAATAAAATTACACTAATTAATATAATCACACCTTATTATAAATGCAAGCTTGATCCAGTTTTTGAGTTAGAATACCACGAATTATACTATGACCGATTATTTATTACGGGTAGGGCAATTCATAATAATCGTTCAGATATAATAATGCAGGATAAAGAAACAAGAGCATCTTTTTTTTTAATAGATATAGCCATTACAAACAGCGTTACCTACAGACAATCAACAAGTTTAAAACACAATAAATATGCTGAATTAAAAGAGGAATTTGAATGTCTTTGGAACATGACCAGGGTATACATTATCCCGCTGATAATATCTGCAACAGGAATCACTATACAGAATAGTATTCAAAAAATAGGTCTACACTGTAATATCTATGTAAATCGTCAGAAATCCACAATGCTAAGTACCATTGGAAAAGCCTCATAGGTTGCTCATGTGTTAACCCTCTCATTCCCGGAATCATTGTAGTGAATCTTCTCTGTACCCTCTCCAACGTCAGCACATCCTTTCTTAAATAGGGAGACCAAAACTGCCCACAATACTCCAAGTAAGGTCTCACCAGCGCCTTATGGAACCGCAACATCACATCCCTGCTCTTATACTCTATTCCTCTAGAAATGAGTGACAACATTGCATTCGTCTTCTTCATCACCGACTCAACCTGGAGACAGACATGAGATTAATGAGGAACATCTGGAAAACTTCTGAAATGCCCGCTTCGCTGCCGCTGCTACTGTGTGGTAACCAGATTCTCGGGAGCAGAAGGCCCCGAAATTCTCGGCTTTGCGTGTTTCTGCGGCGGGAGCGAGGCTGCAGGCGCTCGGGAGACTGTTTCGGACGGCTAGTCGGAGGCTCGAAGTTATTGGATGGACGGACTTAGTATCGGCTGTGGTCGGCTGCTTCCAAGGCATAGGCAAGTTGACGGTGCTTGGAGATTTATGGCAAGGAGTTTCTCCCTTTTCCCGCCTGCTATCGGGGACTGGGGAATTTGAGACTATTTTTACCCAGCCCATGGTTTGTTCTTCATCAAATTATGGTATTGTTTTGCACTGCTGTAATTATATGTTATAATCATGTGGTTCTGTCAGTGTTAGTCTTTGGTTTGTCCTGTTTCCTGTGATATCATTCCGGAGAAACATTGTATCATTTTTTAATGCATGTATGCATTTCTAAATGACAATAAAAGAGGACTGAGTGTTCTCATAATCTAACCTTAAGGGTATCCTGCACGACGACTCTCAAGTCCCGTTGCATCTCAGAACTTTGAAATCTCCCCATTTAAATAATAGTCTGCTCGTTTATTTCTTCTGCCAAGGTGCATAACCATACACTTTCCAACATTGTATTCATTTGCCATTTCTTTGCCCATTCTTCCAATCTATAGTAACACACTCACGCGCAAACGCAAACACATAGAGTGGACACACACGCAGCACACACACAGACACAAACACACTCAGACACGTACGAACACAGATTTAAGTATGCCGACACAGACAGACACACACACATACACACACTGGCGCACACAATTACTGAAACAAGCAAACAAGCTCACGTAGACACAGATCAACACACACGCAAATGCAAAGACACATGCAAATGCATACACACATCAACACGCAGAGCCGCACACTATCACACTATTACCTTCACACAAACACGGATGCAGACACCGAGACACACTCATACACATTAACGCGCAGAGACAGACACAACGAAATAGAGAAACACAAACCCAATCACAAGAGCATACAAACACATAAAGTCACAAACATGCACAGCAGCATTTAGACACACCCACCCACATAGAAACACTGATAGAAACACACCCACACAAAGACAACTACAGTTTCTCATCTCCATCTCCAGCTCTCCGCTGTGCTCTGTGTTCTTTCAGTATTCGACAGATTTCAAGTGATTTCCTCCTACTTTTTCTGAACTCAGCGAGTACGGTCCCAGAGCCATCACGCGGTACTCATAGATTAACTCTCACCTTCCCTAAAATGTATTGAGTAGAGACTGTCCGAGCTCTACCCACTTCAGATATAAGCCCATAATTTTCCTGTTTCCCTTACGAACAATGTCATGCTTTTTAGCTCCCCGAACCAGTATATACATATCCCTCTGGAGAACTGAATACTTTCTTCCACATGAGCCCAAGTGTTCTCTGTATCCACGCTGTACCGACACAGACTGAGTGTTGTGTGCTTGCTGATCTCTTACAGAAACACATACAGACAGAGACAGACACACACAACACACACATCACACACGGGCACGTACAGGTATGTATCAAACACACACACACACACACACACACTCAGCTACAGGAACACTCAGCCACTACAGACATACACACAGAAAAGCACGCACTCACTCAACAGTAGACGTTGTGACCAAGTCACTGAAGAAATTGGAGATTGGTGGATATGAAAGTGTTTATTCATCAACATAAATAAACCTTTTCCTGACCCACTCCCCGCAGAGGCTCTCAAACTGAAACTACGTCGAGTTTATACTCTGGCAGACAATGTTAACAGTAGCCGATTTAATACAAGTTCACAAGCAGTTCTGGCACAATTTACTTCAATATTTTGTGTCTGATATCACGTACTCCGTGACGAGTTAAAGAACCAGCAGACATAGAAATCACTTTGGAGTCTTGTATTGCTATTAACTAATACTATTTATTACTAACAATGTAATGCAGTAATAAAAATCAGATACATCGAACAGGATAGCAAAGATTATATGTATATAATTGTGGAAATAGAAAAAAACAAATTTCATCAAGCCTAGGGGTAAATGGTGATGAGTAAAGTTCAGTTCAGTTCAGTTGGTGGTATTGAGTTGAGTAGTGATGGAGAGAGAGAGGTGTTGTTGTTCGAGTAATCGGATGCTGTCGATTCTTCCCGTTGTCCTCCGAAATCCTTTTGAATTCACTGAATGTGAGCACAAAAAGGGGACCGCTTTCTGTGGTGGAGTTATCAACCCAGGCGAGGAGTGGCCCCACTAATAACTTCCCAGCGGTCACACCTTTTCCACACTGCAAGAGACACTGATCGATTCTCCTTATCGATCCTCTAAAAAAAAAAACACTTTTCTGTGGGCACAACAAAGCTCATCCAGTCTCCAAAATCATGTGTCTGTCTGTCTACCAGCCTCTCTCTCTTAATAACAAGGTGTTTGTCTTGTACACCCCTCTCTCTCTCTCTCTCTCAGTTCATAAGGATAATTCAGGTTCCCGTCGCACTGACAAAATGGTCCTTTGACGTACATATTTCCAGTAGAAGCACCTTGCAAGTTATAAGACACTTTGAAGGTTCAGACACTTTTGTTGGATCCAAGTAAATCACACATATGGTTAAAAACCTTCCGAGAACAGAAAACCCAGAAGCCCAAGACACCTGCTGTGAAGTTTGACAGGTAGAGAATGTAGGGAGACGATCACGGGATCCGATTAACATGACGTCACGGTTGGCACAGGTTCTGCGTGCCGAAGGGTCGGTTTCTGTGCTTGACCTTTCTCTGTCCTATGTAGGAGTAAGACAACAGACGACCCCAACGTTTATTTTCAGAGTGCGCTTTTCTCACAGTGGTGACAAACATGTTTCTGAACCAGGACAAAGTTTGGTACCCTTCACACCAACAAGCTGAGGATGTTTGCTGGTAATCGGGAGTGGGAGATAAGGTTACAGTGGGATGAGCCGTGATTACAATTGGTGGAAAATCAGAGTGGGACGGCCGCATTACTCTCAGCGGGTCTCCTTATGCGATGGACAAAATGAGCACTGGCACATCATGAGGAGCAGAGTTCTGTCTGATGGTGTTTGAAAATACCCCCTTTGCTGGATGAATGACAATCGCAACCCCTTAACACCCTCACAATTTCCATTGTTTACAGTTTCACAATTAATTCGCTAAATTAACCAGAATAGTGCACCTCTGGGATTGCTCTTGTCTAATGTAATCACATTGTAATTGATCTGAAAATATTTTTAAGTAGGTTGAAATCTGCCCCTGCGGAGCGCTGAAATGTATTAAAACACAAAACATGTGCTGCCTCAACATTTCATTGGGAGGGATCGCCTGCAGCATACGGAAACAAATCACCGGACGGAGAATATGTTGTCAATGTTGGAAAGCTACTAGGGTGTGGAGAGAATATTGTACGTGTGCATTGCCGTCATTGGAGTTCCCGGTGAGTGAGCAGAACAACTCATGTTTGGTATCGCTGTGTGTTAAACGGTGTGAATCTGTTTATTTTCATTTGACAAGCTTCCAACTTGATGATCATTCCACAAATATCCATCAGTGATATTGATCCTGTCAATTGAATATTATAATTGAGCATTTTAATGACAACCCTCTGTCTCTCCTCTGATACACAGGATAGTCTCGAACGTTGTTTTTGCCTTTAATGGCACCTTGTCCAGAGTGTACTAGTGTTGGCGACAGGTAGCTCTCTGAAAGGTGTGACTGGAGAATTATACATTGTAGTGTTGACTCTTTCTGAGGTACTGGTATGAGCGAATTTCTGATCCTTTAATGGTACCTTGTCCAGAGCGGTACCAGTGCCGGGGATAGGCATCTCTCCGGGAATGTGTGACTGGGAGGGTATTAATGACAGAGTTGTGCGGAGTTGTTCCAGGGCTGGGGACAGAACGCTTTCCGAGAAGCTGTAATTTGGACGTTTTAATGTGCCCTTCTCCAGAGGTGACCCAATGCTATGGACAGTGAAGGGCGACTCTGAGGGTAATACATTGTGAAGTTCACTGTTCCTGAGTTCTGGTTCAGAGTGAACCTCTGGTCGTACGTGTCGCGTCTCCCTGTGGAGTCTGTCACAGTCGGATTCTACTGCCCGTCGTTTAATTAATTGTGTCTGATCGCCTGAAGCAGTGTCCACGGATTGTGTGTTGTTGAAATGAACTCCCCTGAGGAATTAACCAGCTCAGCCTTTTCTTATTGAATTGTCCCCGCTTTCCCTTTGAGATCCGTCGTAAAATGGGACACAGCTCCGACCTGGAGAACGATCTCAGTCCAAAACGTTCTGTTAATCTGTATGGATGCTGCCTGATCTGCCCAGTTGTTCCAGCTTCCCTCTGGATCTGGATCACTCCTCGGCCCCATCACATGCTGAGTTTCCAGAGGCCTGGTCAGTCACGGTTAAATCAGTGAAACCGGTTCCACCAGTGACTGGAATCGGGATTAGCACAGATTATTGTTGTTCATGCAGATTATTTTTATTCCCGATCATCCTCCACACATCAGTTTATCCCCACACTGAAAAAGACAGGTCAGTGACAGTGTGACCCGTGTCCGATGCTGCATTAGCAGCCGTTCAACAACACACAGCACTGCTGATCTTTAGCTGAAACCCGGTGCACGGTTAATTCGCTGAAGGTACGTTCAGTAATGGCCAGTGTCTGTTCTGCTCTCTCTATTTCTCTCCAGTGAATTTACTGGCGATTGTGATCCTGTCCCGGGGGAAGTGCGGCCTCTCTACCTGCACCACTAGCTACCTGGTAGCCATGGCAGCGGCGGATCTACTGACCATTGTCACCGAGCTGATCTTTGTTGCAATTAAATTCTATTACTTTCTCTGGAGCTTTGTGAGTGTTACTCCCGCATGTAAGGCTATCGAGGTTCTGAGGTACACAGCCACAGACTGTTCTGTCTGGTTCACCGTCACTTTCACCTTCGATCCGTTTTTCTTCCATTTGCTGCCAGAAGCTGAAAACGAAATATTGCACCGGGGAAACTGAGGCTGTGGTTCTGACAACAACCTGTGTACTCTCGTGTCTGAAAAACATTGCCCGCTACTTCACACAAGAACCCTTAGTGATCATCGACAATGTACCGTGGCTCTGTAAACCTATAGACAATTATTTCACTGACCCCGGGTGGGTAGGATATGACTGGCTCGATACCATTTTAACTCCGTTCCTCCCTTTCGCTGGGATCCTGCTGCTCAACGCTCTGACAGTCAGGCACATTTTAGTGGCCAGTCGGGACCGTAAGGGGCTGCGGGGTCAGAACAAGTCGGAGAACCGCAGTGACCCGGAGATGGAGAGCAGGGGGAGGTCTGTGGTTTTACTCTTCACCCTCTCCGGCAGCTTCATCCTCCTGTGGATAACACTGGTTGTGAATGTCATATATTATCAGGTCACAGGAGGAGTATACGAATTCAATGATTCAGAATGGATCTTTCACTACGTCGGATAACTGCACGAAGACATTTATATACTCAGTGACTCAGTCGGAATTCAGGGAGCAGGTGGTCAGCGTGATGAAATATCCGGTGACCTCGGTGTTTCAGTTCATTAATAAAGCCGCGAACTGAGCACAAACCGGAAGCGGCCATAGTGTCGTCATTCTGGGCTCCAGCTGCCTACATTCACCGCCGGATCTCCCGGGTGTTATTCCCTGGTCGATTGTCCTATGGACCGGCATCTCCGGGACTTTAGAAACAACAGGGACGTGGACAGCAAGACGGTAGACGATGGAGGATAGAGGATGGAGTGTATGCATGTGTGTTTGCGTGTGTGTGTGTGTGTGTGTATGTGTGTGTGTGTGTGTGTGTGTGTGTGTGTGTGTGTGTGTGTGTGTGTGTCTGTGTGTGTGTGTGTGAGTGAGAGAGAGAGAGAGATACAGAGAGAGAGAAAGGTGGAGATAGAGATAGATAGACAGAAGAGAGAGAGAGAGAGAGAGAGAGAGAGAGAGAGAGAGAGAGAGAGAGAGAGAGAGAGAGAGAGAGAGAGAGAGAGATGTGGTTACAAACTGGAGAGTGTGTGGAAAGCGTTTGCGGCCGGGACTAGGGGGCCTGAGCTATGGAAGAGTTTGGCCAGGATGGGCATTTATTGCTTAAAACTTAGGGAAGTGAGAGAAAACCAAACGTTAACGATTAAAATTGGCAGAGTTTCAGATCAGCCGGCCGGCGACAGTACAAAATCCCGCTGACGAATGGGTCTATAATACAGCCCCACTAGAGAGACACATCTTGCTTTTAAGTTCGACCCACAGTCAGTGTTGGGCTGGCGTTGTAGAAGGGGAGGGAATTCACATGCAGTTTTGCGGTCAGTCCGCAGTGCACTACGGGGCTGTAGTGATTGGGTCCCATTTCTGGGATCAGTGCACAGTCACAGTGAGCTGGAAGGATTGTGTGAATAAAACACGTCCGAGTTGTTTTATGGCTTAACAGAACTTGCAGACATTTACGTCCATCGTGAACAAACCAAAAGCAGTCGCGGTCCACAGACGTCATTACGTCAAGCTCCATCTCTTAAAGTGAATAAACGAACTCAATGACAGTGTTCGTCAATTAGTCAAACAGTTAACCTTATCAGCAGATGGTGTTATTTTCCACACTTGATATTACCCTGCAGTGGCATCGTGACAGTGGGGCCTGTGGTGACGGAGGGGAGAATCAGTGTTGCGTCACCCTCAGTTTTGGGATCAGAGCACACTCTAAATCCAGTCTCCTTCTGACTCGAGTCGTCCAGTCTCAGCAGCAAAAGTCGTGAATCCTTACCGCGCCCTTCTAGGATAATTACGTACTTTCTGAGGCGGCCTACCGCAGATACACACACTACTCCAGCTGTGGTCTCACCAACGCGGAAGAGTACAGCACGGGAGATGGCCAGTCTACTCATCATGTTGTACCGAATCAACTGAACTTCTCGACATACCTTACTAGTCCAATCCCTGCCGCATACACAGGGTTCAATCCCTCCATTGTCCACACATTCATGGAGTATCTCATAGTCCCGTTCGCATCTGCCTCCACCAGTACCCCGGCATTCATTCCAGCCACCTACCACTATCAGTGTGAACAAAATCTTGAAACGCATAACTCCTTCAAGCATTCTGAGTCAGGTTTAACATGATTGTCTTAGATAAGATGATTACTTTTAAATAAGTGTTTGGAAACGATAGTCCCTCTTTGCACCATTTATTTAAGTTGTAATCTGGAGTAGCGTTCACCATATCACCATAAGCGCTTGCCCTCTGGATTTAGACATTCCCTCCTTATGGGAAATCCCGGCTCTCCGCTCCGTGCCGACCTCTCATATTCCTATAGACTTGTATCAGGCCTCGCGCGGCCTCTGCTGCTGCAGAGAAAATATCCCTTGATTGTCCACACTCCTTATCCAGGCAGCATCCTGTTAAACCTCTGTTCCGGTGTGAGATGGCGAGCTGCCTTTCGGTGCAAATGGAGAACGGTAGCCTGTAACTGTGCCAGATGGCCCAGAGTGCTTTGCTGCCGGGTCTACCTCCAGCTCCGCCCCACGTAAAACAGCCTCAGGTGTTAATAGGGCCGACTGTCCGGAATCCTCCCACTCATGTCTGGCAAATTATTTTCCGAAAGATAAGAATATCACACCGAAGATTTATTTGAAGTTACGACCAACCAATGAGCAATGTTGGCGGAAGATGGGCTGCGTTTACGAGTGTCTGTATTTGGGGAAGATAGCGCTCTCAGTGTTACATGGCCATGACTCGGAACAGGACCTCTCGCACTCAATTGCCTACTCCCACCGACCTGCATCGTGACCAAAACCCTCCATAACTTCGTCAACTATGTACTTATCCAACCTCATTGAAAACGAGTGCAAATGCAATACTTTTGCTGACAGCTCGGCCACACTCTTACGACCCTCCGAGTGAAGAGGTTTTCCCCGATGTTCCCCTGAAACTTTCACCCTTAACCCATGACCTCTGGTTGTAGTCCCACCAAACCTCAGTGGAAAACGCCAGCATGAATTCACCCTATCTAGACGCCTCATAGTCAAGTATGGCTCCACCAAATCTCCTCTCAATCTTGCACACTCGAAGCACGACAGTCCTAACCTATTCAATCTTTCCTTGTTACTCGGGCCTCCGGAGCCTGTATTATCCTTCTAATTTGTTCTGTCCTTTTTCAAACATAATATCCGATCTCTTGCACTCAGTATTTTGAATGAGGGAGGAAAATGTTCCAAAAATTGGTATTTCTGACTCCATTTACCTGTGACAAACTTTGATGAATTATGCACCTGTATCCCCCGATCTCTTTGTTCTACCAAACTTCTCAGCACCGTACTGTGGACTGTGTAAGAGATAACCTACTTGCTCCTACCGAGGTGAAACGCGTCGCTTTCGTCTGCATTAAATTCCGTCTTCTCCTTTTCAACCCATTTTCCAATTGATCCAGATCCCCCTGAAAGCCAGGATGTCCTTCCTCGTTGTTCGCTGCACCATTACTGCTTGCATCATTTGGAAATCTGCTGATCCATTTAACCACACAACCATCCAGCCTTCATTCATTCGCATTTAAACCACGTGATATCAAAAACTGAGTCCGGACACTAGCAGAATAAAGTTAATGGTAACGAAACGTAAAGCGGGTGTTGACAAAAAGTTCTTCCATCCAACCTATCCCAACCCAGTCACAGTTTCTTGTCAATAATATATAAATTGCCCAAGTGGAACGAACATGAGCAAAATAATTTGACTGATGAAAAACAAAGAATCGCCGATTTGAATGGGCAGCGACAGGTTTGCGGCATCTTCAGCTGTGTTATCAGCAACAGAGGATGGCAAACTTCCCATGTGTGGATAAAACCGGGACCACTCGGCTTCAGACCTCATCACAGCGATGCTCTGAACATGGTTGAAACCCCCATGTGTAGAGATAGTCACTGGCTCTGATAACAGGGTTGCAAACATCCCAGCGAGTGTAACGTTGATCAGCACATTCCACCGGCTGCCTTTGTACAGGGGCGCTTCCGTCTGCTTCCCCACAGTCTTTGAAAGTTAGAATCTGAGCTCTGAAAGTGAATGACAGCACACTCGGCAATGACAACCAAAATCTTCATAAAATGTTCCTTCAGCTTCGCTTCCCCTACACAGGCCAGATTCTAATCAACTGGAGCGTGGCAAAGGTGCAGCGCGGAAGAAGGCCATTCGGCCCCTCCACCGTTCTGCTGCATAGCAGTTTTATATAAGATAAGTTATATGCTCGAATCATTGTGAGCTATTCTCGGGCTCTTATATGAGAAATGATCTGCTGGGATTGGATGAGGTTTGAAGGAGCTGTACCAGGAGTGATCCTGGGAGTAAATAGGTTACCATACGAGGAGCGTTTTATGGCTCTAGGACTGTACTCGTTTGAGTTTAATACAGTATACTGAGGGGGGGAGAGTAATCTCAATGAAACATATCGGCTATTGAAAGGCCTACATGGAGTGGACGTGGAGCACGTCTCTATAGTTGCCCTCGAGGACCAGAGGGCGCAGGCTCAGAGTTCAAGGACGTTTTTTAGGAAAGAAATGAGGAAGAGTGTTATTAGAATTTGTGAAATCCATTGCCAGAGACGGCTGTGGGACCCAACTCTTTGGGTACATTGAAAGCGGTGGTTGACATGTGCGGGATTAGTGATTGGGTTAATGGTTACAGGGGTAAGACATGTAAATGAGATGGAGACGCATATTTAGATCAGCCATGATTGAAGGGAAGTCCGCCATAGAAACATAGAAAAACTACAGCACAATACAGGCCCTTCGGCCCATAAAGTTATGCCGAACATATCCTTACCTAGAAATTACTAGGCTTACCTATAGCCCTCTATTTTTCTAAGCTGCATGTGCCTATCCAAAAGTCTCTTAAAAGACCCTATCGTATCCGCCTCCACTACCATTGCCGGCAGCCCATTCCACACACTCACCACTCTCTGAGTAAAAAACTTACCCCTGACATCTCTCTGTTCCTACTCCCCACTCAAACCTGTGTCCTCTTGTGCAAACATTTCAGTCCTGGTAAAAAAGCCCCTGTCTATCCACACAATGCCTCTCATCGTCTTATACGCCTCTATCAGGTCAACTCCCATCCTCCGTCGCTCCAAGGAGAAAAGGCCGTGTTGACTCAACCTGTTTTCGTAAGGCATGCTCCCCAACCCAGGCAACATTCTTGTAAATCTCCTCAACACCCTTTCACAGGAGAGTTGCACAGGAGGGTTGGGTACGAAGACATCAACGCCATCCCGTTTGAAACAGAGCCAATGAAACGCCAAAGGAAATCTCTAAGCTGTTCTTCACTGGGAAAGGAAGAATCAGTGAAGATGGGTTGCAGATGGGTACAATTTGAAAGGAAGAAGAGGAAGAAGAAAGCTGGAGGGCGAAGGAACGACTCTGTAGGCCGAATGGACTCATTCTTCTCATGGTATCGTCTTACAGTCTATAAGGGTCTGCACTGTGCTGTCATCTTCTAAGTGGAGGTCTGAGATTAGTGGTATTCCATAGGGATCTCTACTGGAGTCTCCGCAGTTTGTCTTATATATAAATGACGCGGTGAAGATGAACCTGGTTGGATTAATATTGGTGGAGAGTACAAAACCGACGACTGGCAACGAATACAGTGTGATATCCTGTCAATCATTTGCAGATGAGAGCAGAGAAATGGCAGATGGAGTTTAACGCTGCCAAATGTGAGGTGTGGCAACTTGGTGGGTCAAATGTAGAGAGGCAGTACACTGCTAAATGCAAAACACTGAACAGTGTTAATGAGCATAAAGATCTTAGGGTCGAAGTTCATAGCTCCCTGAAGGTGGTTCTGCGGGATTATTAGGTGGTTCAGATGGCAAATGGCACATTTGGTCTTATTAGTTGAAGCACTGAATCCAAAAGTCAGGAGGTTATGTTGCAGCTTCATAAAACACCAGTGAGGCCACATCTGGAGAATGATATACGGTTGTGTTAACCAATTATAGATGGACGGTAAGGATTTGGAGAGGGTGCAGAAGAGGATCACAAGGACATCGCCTGGATTAGAGGGCACGTGCTATAATGAGAGGTTGGCCAAGCTTGTTATTTACTTTGCAGCGGCGGAGGCAGAGGGTAGATCTGATGGAGGTTTATGAGATTATGAGAGGCACAGATAGATTGGGCACACCGTATTTTTTTCCTAGTGTTGAAATACTGTATCTAATACCAGAGGACATACATTTACTGTGAGAGGGGATCAGCTCAAAGGAGATTTGCGAGGCAAATTCGTTCACACAGTGTGTTGGGTGGCTGCGGTGGTGGTGGAGACAGATACATCAGAGATTTTTAAGAAAAGCTTAGATAGACAATTGAATGTGAAGAGATTCGAGGGATATGGATATTATGTAGGCACAGGGATCAGTTTAGTAGCCATTTGGATACTAATCTATTTGGTTCAGCAGAACATTTTGGGCCGGAGAGTCTGTTCCTGTGCTGTACTGTTCTATGCTCTATGTCTATGCTCTATAACATTGTTAAGTCGACAATGTTTCAATGTGATTTTCAATTTAGTGTGTTATTTTACCATAACGAGCTCCAAAACTTCTTTCAGCATTTTGTCCAACTTTGCCAACCCATTCCTCATTTCCGCAAGAGATTCCCACATCATTCCCTGAGACTGGGAGCCTTTCCCCATCACCAGGCTGAAGAAGAGCGGTGAATCCTCTGTCGGGCTTCGCTTCTCTGTGAGTTATGTGATTTTCTTTAAACAATGAACTTGGTGAGTGACAGACTGAGTGAGAGAGAATGGAGAAGACAATATCTGCTCAGTGATGGGAAGTCCCAGTGACATTGAACACAGGAACTGTCACTGGACAGCCTCTTCACCCACTCTGTAAATTTCTGGGTTCGGTCATTAGCAGAAAGGTACTGATTGTGGAAATTACAAATCAGAATATTATGAATTAATTATTAATTTTATAACTTGGTCAGTTCTGCTAAACAAATGGCAATTGATGAAGGTCCTTTTGTATTATTTAATTAATATTGCTTCCTTACGCCAAAACTAACCCTCACTGTGTCAGAATCAGTGATTAAATCCATCCCCAAACACTGTGCTTTCATCTCTGCACATTGCAACTTGAACCATCTCACTGAGGGTCTGATGGAGACACAACCCCTGCCCTCTGCACATGTGATCACATCTCCCCTGATTCTGACATTTCAAATACCCTCAGAATAGTTTTCTGATTCAGTCTGAAGATTATGGTACATTCAGCTCATCTTCAGACCTGACAAACTATGTCTTCCCACAGCTGGTTCCACCTGTTGGTGTGTCCTCTTTCCTCCACCTCCAGGGAAGCTGCATCTGCACACAAACCCCTCACCTGCAAAGATCGCCTATACTCCTGACACAGGAAACCACATCACTGCCACTTTCCCGATACTTTGTCTGAGTTGCTAATCCCCGGGTATACTCCCGGCTCACTCTCCTCCTCAGCAAGCCTCTTTCCTCAGTCACCATCTGTGAGATCATAACAGAACAACCAAACGATCCATTAGACAGTCCCTGTACCCCCCCACTGCTGACCAGTAAAAACTCTGTCTGCTCAGCCCCTTCTTTGAATATACAACCAGATCCGCATCCATTGTAAGGACAATTATATTTCTAAAGAGACTATGCAAACTCGTGTCCTTCTCTGATGCAGAGGTCACTGACACCCCACACCACTTCCCAATCTGCACTTGCAGCCCATGACGGTGACAGATATCCCAGACTCTGGGGCTTTCTAAGAAACACAGTGTTAACAGCAAAATTAGACAATAATTGATTTGAAGAGAGAATTGTTTCTTCCTGAAAGGACACCCGAGCTGTCTGACACAATGGACCAGATCCTCCCTTGTTTACCCCGTGTCCCGTGTCCATAATCCCCGGGTGGCGGAATGTTCAATCATCCCACTTTCTCCCAACAACATCCCCCCACGCCACCACATCTTTCGCATCACTTACCCCACACCCACATGTCCACCATAACCTCTCCCAGCACAGACAGAGAGATTCCCTTCACCCCAGACCCCCTCCCAGTTTTGGGAACCTCAATTTAACGATGCCACAGAGAAG
The DNA here is from genome assembly GCF_030028105.1 of Mobula birostris. Taxonomy (NCBI): domain Eukaryota; kingdom Metazoa; phylum Chordata; class Chondrichthyes; order Myliobatiformes; family Myliobatidae; genus Mobula; species Mobula birostris. The sequence goes on along the minus strand of NC_092382.1, from coordinate 47,007,678 downwards.
GCACGGGCGGAACGCTCAAACCAGAGCAGCGGGATCGGAGAGCCCAGAGATTCCGACCATCCGGCAGTGCTCGGTCCCGGCCCTTTCCCACTGCAGCCGGTCCCCGACTTACACAAACCCGGAGTCATTCTGTTCCTCACCCCCGCCCGAAAAGGAGAACCAGCGGCAAATCCGGGGATCGGCACTGTGCCAGCAGTGGCCGAAGGTTCCCGCAGCGCTCCTACTTTTCGCCGGAGGTTACCACAGCGCCACAAGCGGCCGGAGGATCCCGCAGTGCCCCTGCGCGTTGCCGGAGGTTAACTACAGCGCCACCGGTGGCTGGAGGCGGACAACGCGGGGTGTTCAGCAGTTCGGCCTTTCACTGGGAGACGCTCGACATCCACATCAGCTTCAACCAGCCAACTGTGTGCGAACTTTGATGATTAAACAAACATAATTCCTCTCGGCGATCAGCTTTCTGAATGAGTCACTGTCTTTTAGAGGAAGGGGCATCTATGGTCTACATTGTCAGAGTGTTTTAGTTTTCCAGTGGACGAAGATTGCATGGACGAGAGGTCTTCTGTTGACTAATACGATGTGTATCTGGTCCGCGGACGTTTCAGGATTACTTTAGTAAAACAGTTGTTTATCAAAATACGAGAGGTAACCGATGTCACTTACTAATTAGGCCGAATAGCGGAGCGGATCAGTCGAGAGGACATTACCACTGCTGATCCACCACCAGCTCCCGCTTAGAACTCGCCATCTAAGCGGAGCAAACCTTAAAGTAAATGTCGCTTTTTAAATTTTATTTCGATTTCCCTCCGAGGGTAGATAGGGGCGATTATATATCATCTCCTGCGGCCAAAGTCTGAAGTTTCGCTGAGAGGTAGGAGGAGACGCTCGGAGCATCGCCTTGATGACGGTTCCCTGGGAGGGAGAGATCCCGACATGAGAAGCGGGGTGGAGGGGGGATGAATATGGTGTGACAGCGGGTGGACAGGATGTTTGTCAGGAAGGGTTCATCTGTGGAAATGTCTGAGCCCACGGTGGTGGCGAGCAGAGGGATTCACCACATTGGGGGGCAAACACCGGCGGACTGTTGACTTGCAAGTGGGGCCAAAGATCTGGGCAAAATGGGGATAGGAGTGGTGTTGGAGGAGACGGATGGATCGGCCCGGGGTTTTATTGAATGACAGGACGGACTGGAGTGGCCGAGTGACCTGCTCCTGTTCCTTCTGTCTGTGTGTTTAAATACAAGGATTAACCAGACCCTTCCTGAGCCTACAGGATGTCCCAGTCGGTGTTGTAAGGACCGATGCTTGGAAACAGGGTGTTCCCAAACTGTGTCAGCAATTTGGCTGAGGGACAAATTTCAACATTTCCAAGTCCGTTGTTGACACAAAATGTATATTTATATATTAATCATGACATAAAATGTGTATTTATACACTGCTAATGATATAAAAATTTATATTTATTTATTATTCAATGACATAAAACCTATATTTCTATATTATTAATGACAGGAAATTGTATAATTGATGTTCCGTGTGTTATCTGAATATACTGCCCTGTGACGCTGCTGCAAGTGAGTGTTTCTCTGTACTTGTATCTTCCCGAACTTGTGTACTTGGCAATAAACTCAACAGCACTTGAGAAAGCTCAGAGAGATTTGATTAGTGATGATCGTCTTGGCAGCTCAGCAGGTCGAAATTAAAGAGACGGGACACTGTTCCATGCAGAGCCTGGATAATGTCGATGAGCAGGAGCATCTTGGAATCCAAGTTCATCGCTCCCTGACAGTGGCCACACAGATTGATAGAGTGGCTAAGAAGGCAAATTGTATGCTTACCTTTATTAGTCAAAGCATTGAGTTCCAAAGTCAGGAAGTTATGTTGCAGCTTTATAAAACGGCTATTAGGCCTCAGCTGGAGTATTTCATGCATTTCTGGTCGCCTCATTCTAGGAAGGATGTCCGGGCTTAGAAGAGGGTACAGAAGAGTTTTGCCAGGATATTATCTGGATTAGAGGGCATGAGCTATAGCGAGATTTTGACAAACCTGGGTTGTTTTCTCTGGAGCCCCGCCGGCTGCTGCGATACTTGCAGAAGGATTATAGGATTACGATACTCGTAGATAGAGTAGACAGACGATGTCTTTTTCCCAGGTTTGAAATGTCTTATACAAGAGACCATGCATTTGAGGTGGAAAGGGTAATTTTAAAAGCGATGTGAGGGGCAAGCTCTTCCACACAGAGAATGGTGAGTAGCTGGAAAGTGCTGACTGGGTGATGGCGGATGCAGATACATCAGGGGCCTTTAAGAGCCATTTACATTGGCAGGTTGATGGGAAGTAAATGGAAGAATATAGACACTGTGTAGGCAAAAAAGATTAGTTCAGTTGCATGTTTGATTAGTATTTTTTTAAAGCAACACACACAGCGTGTTGGAGAAACTGAGCAGGTCAGGCGGCATCTCTGGGCAAGAGTAAACCGTTGACGTTTCAGGCCCAGGCCATTCTTCAGGACTGCAATGGAAGGAGAGAAGTCAGAATACCAAATGGTGGGGGTGTGGAGGAAGCAACCCAAGGACGCAGGCGATTTCTGGAGTAAAGATCTGGAACGTTAATTGGTGAACGAGATAAAGGTCTGGGGAATGGGGAACCTGATATGAGAGGGTAGAAACCATGGATAAAAACTAATGGGCAGGAGCACCAGAGGGAAGTTATGGGCACGTAAGCAGATAACTGGGAAAGGTGAGAGAGGGGGTGGGAAATTACCGGAAATTCGAGAAAGTCATGTTCATGGCGACAGCTTGAAGGCTGCTCAAACGGAATATAAGGTGTTGTTCCTCCAACCTGAGTCTACCCATGTCGCGGCAGTAGAGAAGGGCATGGACTGATATATCGGAATAGGCATGGGGAGTGGAATTAAAATGGGCATGATCCCTCTTTTTCTGGCGAAGCTGTCTCCAGTCTACGTCGGGTTTCACTGATACAAAGGAGGCCACACCGGAAACAGCGGGTGCAGTAGATGACCCCAACAGGAGAAATGCCGATTTCTCCTTCCGGTGATCAAAATTTGCACCTTTCCCCCTTTCCCTATTCCACACTCTGACCTTTTACTTCTTCTCACCTCTTATTACTACCCCCTGGGCCCCTGCTCTGTCACTTTCTCCAATTGTCCATTCTCCTCTCCTATAAGAATATTTCTTCTCCAGCACTGTCCCACCCACCTGGCTTCCCTTATCCCCTTCCAGAAGGCCTCTGCGCTCCCACTCCCAGGTCGGATCATCATGTGAAGAAATATCAATCGCGATAAGCTTTTAATTTAGAGAAACGAGGACGAAGAAGTGAATACATTGAAATACACAACGTCATTATCGGTTGAACCAATGAAAAATGGTGTGGATTCCTGGGGACTGATATGAGTGGAAATGTCTCCGAGGGTGGTGAAAGTTTGCAAATCCCCACCACAGAAGGGAGTAAAGATTCATGATTGTCCACACATAAAACAGAGTTCGGCAGATGTGTGGAGACCGAAGGGATCGAGGAAATAATGATCAGGGAGAAACATGTGGCTGAGATGCGAGCGCAGACGTCATCTTGTTGATCGTTCGATGGGCTGAATGGCCACCTCCTGCTGTTTCTCACTTGGTGATGTTATTTTTTCACTCTCCAGTGAGGGTGGGGAAATACGAATAGAAGTTAGTGTTTGTAAACATAGAACCGATCTGAATGGAGCCTGCGCATTTCCGTTCTGAGTGTAAACTATATGGCGGACTGGTATGGGGACCGAAACCGTAAATGTTGACCCAACGGAGGAGAAAGGGAAAATATACGGAGGAATAATTAAAAATGTAGCTGGTGTAAATATGAAATAATGTGGAAAATGCGGCAGGTGGGTCATGCAGCGTGTGAGGGGCGAAGAGTAGAGTCACCAGTTTAGGAGGGAGACCTTCAGCCCGTCACTTGATCCCGCTCTATTTTCCTATTTTACCGCAGATCTGCAGCATCTGTGGGTTTGTTTCTCGTGGTTGTGCAGTTTAATCTTCCTTCCGTTCAGACAAGGGAGTGAGATCCAGATCTGTCACGTCCTCGCATTGTGGGTGGGCATTTATTTTTCTTGACTCATTTCACTGCTACGAGCTGCAGTGCATCTAATGTTTCCCCATGTACGACAGTATTTATGAGAGAATTAAGCCTTTTCCATTTATCAGTGTGTCTCGAAAATGTATACACTTCAGTTAAACCCCCTTCCAGAAGATTCAAAGCAGCAAACAAGGTTGTCTAATATTTTCATAAAATTAAAATGGAGAATCGATTTATTATTATTTATATTATTATTATTACTATTATTTTTAAATTTTGAACAACTTTATGCTCTATGGTCTATCGTTCCTTTCTAACCTCTTTGTTCTGCCTCCAAAACCCCCGCCCCGGCTCTGAAGATTTGGAGCTCAAAATGCGCATGCTCAGCCTCCGATGTTCATTGGTTTTCTTGCCGTTCTGTGTTGAAGCGGATCGTCGCGGGGAGACGGGGGAAGGATTACTGTCTGCGAGGCAAATACATCAAGTTCCCATCGGTGAGTATGTGAGGCCGTTCCGAGCGGGCATGTTTGAATCCCGTTAACTCACACGAACTGGCGGGTCGGTCCGGGTTGATGGAGCGAAGCTGCCGGGGTCGATCCGGGTTGTGGGGCCTTCACACCGAACCTCCTGCGATGAGCTGCCGCTCAGCCCCTGTTGCTTTAGTCTTAGGAATAGGTGAGGTGGTGATGCCGGGACTGCACTCATCCGTTGAGTTGTACCTGGGAAAAATTGCCTCTATCACCTCGCGCGGTATCGGATCCAAACTTCACCTGGTTAGATGCCTGGGTCCGATAACTGTTTGAGGTAATACCAGGACACGGGAAGCGGCTATTTGGCCTGTTGTGTTCTTGCAGCCTGTAGTTAAACGAATCAATCGCATCTGCGGGACGCTGCTCCACGTGTATGAGCGGTTTCATCGTTCGTCAGTTCAGACAAAGCAGTGAGATCCAGATCTGTGACGCCCCCTCTTTTTTGTGTGGGCAAAAAGTATATTAGGTAAAACATTAACAGAGTGTAACAAAGGCTTATGGTTACAGAGAAATTTCAATGCAGGTAGACATGATGCAAAGTCACATCCAGTTACATTGTGAGGTCAGGAGTCCATTGTATCATGATGAGGAATTTTCAGTTTGCTTATAACAGTAGAATGGGAGCCGTCTTTGAGCCTAGTGGTATGTTTCCTGTTGTTGTTTTTTTTATCTTCGACCCGATGGGTGGTTGAGAATTGAGAATGTCTAGGGTTCTGGGAATCTTCGATTATGTTTCCTGATTCACTGAGGCAGCGGGAAGCATATAGACAGTGGAGTTTCTATGATGTGCTCAGCTGTGTCCATAGATCTATGCTATTTCCTGCAGTCAAACGAAGAATAATAGCCGTAGGAAGTTGTAAAGTATCCGGATGGGATGCTTTCTATGGTACGTTCAGGGGCTAAGGTTACATTCAAACGTTCTTATTGTTTGTTGTAGCTTTGACATTTCAGGTTCATATATATACTGCATATAGTAGTATGTACTATTAATTCAGTATCTGTGTAATGCTGAAGAGCCATCAGTGATTGTTCTCGATCCCTTCTCCCAACTGGTTCTATCTGATCATTCCGTGCCATCTTGTTAAACCTCCTTCCAGCCTGTATCTCACCACGTCAATGATGTATATCTACCATCTTTCTTCTAACCTTTGCCTCATTCTGAAGTATTGTACTGCACTTTTACATCACTGAGCCTTCCAGGAGCTGTGTTTTTTTTTGTTCGATTAATTGATGTTTACTTGAATACAGCACGAGGCAGGATAAATGCAGCAGCCATTAAACCATTACATTTTAATTTCACCGTTACAAAATGGCTGCAGTGCTTTTTTTTGTCATTATGAAACACGTAGCATATTATATTGAGTTTGTTATTTCCTTTCGCAATTATTTGCGGTGAGCTACTTCCTCCGTTTCCAGGGCAACAGCCCCCCGGAGCTGCAAGAAGTGTTGCACATGTTTCTCGCTCTGTGATCACCGTTACTTAGCGTAGAGACGGTGACCTCAGGAGCAACTGCAACAGAGTGATAGATGGACGAAAGGATGCTGTGAGTATTGACGGTATGGAATGTATTACACCAGGGTCGGAGTGAACTGAAAACTAATAAATTGGTGTGGTGCAGCTGGCATTACACAAATCTGTTAAACAGCTTTGGCCGCCCCAAATATTTTGCAGTCAGATATCATCTGTGCAGTAAAACAAAGAGAGAAAAAAGACAATGTATTTTTGCAGGAATTTTACATTAAGATGGATAGACGATCGTTAGGTTCGTTTCTCCTCAGTTTGTGAATCGGAAATGCTAGGAACACCACGGCAATCGCTGATGCCAAAGCGTCACAGGGCAGTCATTGTGTAGGTTGTAATATTCGGATGGAGTCTTGGAGAATATGGAACGGGCAGTATATCGGTAATTCTATAGCTGGGATTAAAATGTCCACAGTCTGCAGTGATGCTGAAGATCGTGGCGATTGTCTGTCAAACAATTTGTAGTTTTACCAGAACATAACTATTTTGACCAAACTCAATGACAGCAAGCGAAGGGTGATGATTGAAGATGGATTTAGTAAATAGAGGCCTGTGACGCGTGTGATGTGTGTGTCAGTAATGATAGTGGGAGGAAAGAACGCTGTGAGCATTGACGGTATGGAAAGTATTACACCACCTTCTTCTCCTTCTTCTTCTTCTTCTTCTTCTTCTTCTTATTATTATTATTATTATTATTATTATTATTATTATTATTCTCCTTCTCCTTCTTCTTCTTCTTCTTCTCCTTCTCCTTCTTCTTCTTCTTCTTCTCCTTTTTCTTCTTCTCCTTCTTCTTCTTCTTCTTATTCTCCTTCTTCTTCTTCTTCTTCTTCTTCTTCTTCTTCTTCTTCTTCGGATATCCATCCCATAGGATGATGATGGTTCTTTTTAGTCAGTTAGTGGGGTTTATATTCCACTCCTCAGAAAGGAATAGCGTCTGCGTGAATGAGTTTTAGGTCAGTAGAGGGTTGCACAGGTCCAGACCCACCCTGTCGACATCCCTCCCGGATCCTGCGGCACAGTGGGGTCCAAGACGCCTGGGGGAAGTTCTGTTGCAGTGAATGGCCAGACCAAACTTGGTCTGTATTACACCAGGGTCGGAATGAACTGTTAACCAACAAATTGGTAGGGGTGGTGATTGCATCTCCACAGATATGTTGAACAGTTTTTGGGTGTCCCAAACATTTTGCAATTTTAATATCTCTGCATTAAAATAGACAAAAAATACCACTGTTGCCGGAAATGTAAAGCAAGAAGAAGAAAATGCTGGAATCGCTCAGCAGATCTGCAGCATCTTGGACAGCCCCATATCTGAAACCGGGTGTTCCACCATTTCTCTTTTCACAGATGTAGACTGAATTACTGAGCTCCCAATATCTTATACAGTATTTTACAATTTTACATTAAAAGCATTTCGTCCCAGCCACCCTGAGGAAAAAATGGCAGCCAACAGTGCTGAGCAAATTCTCGCTGACCAATAAGATAGTGAAGAAATGAGATCCGTTTAGCTGCTGGAGACAAGCAGGTTTATCTGCATCCTCTCACAATCTACAGACCGGTGAGCCAGTCTGAGCCCCGACCCAGGCAGAGCTTTGTTAGCTTCCAGTTCCACCTTAGTTTGAGAATCAGAAATGGCAGGAAAACCACGGCAAATCGCCGGCTGCAAAACGTCCCTATGATAAGGAGGGCGCTGGGGGTCGACCCAAATGCAAGACACAGACAATGAAGGACTAGGAACAGGACTTGACTAGAGAGCTGGGGAAGAACACAGACTTGGGCTGGGACATTGGCTAGGCAAGCGGGACTAGGACAAGGAAATGGGAACTAGGAGCCTGGGCTTGGACTCAATGCCGGAGAGTGGACAAGGACACAGAACCTGGTCTTGACTCGGGTTCGGACTCCGTAACTAGGCGAGGACATGACGTGGCTACAGGAATGGACATGGCTTGGGTTCTTCATGGCTTGGCTTCTTCGAGGCGAGGACATGACGAGGCTTCGGCTCGGACTCCGAGCCAGGGACTGGGCAAGGACCAAGAACCTGTGCCTTGACTTGCGCTCGGACTCTGGAACTAAGCGAGGCTACAGGACGGAACGAGAGACTCCTTTCAAGACGAGGGAACTCCAGTACAGGACGAGGAGACTCCAGCACAGGACGAGGAACATGGGGAGGACGAGGCACATGGACAAGACGAGAACACGAAGCCTTGACTTGGTACTCAGGAACAGCCGAGCCTTGGACCTGGGACAACAGGAACCTCTGAACCCTGGACTTGGGACGACAGAAACGCAAAACATAGAGCACGGGTAGACGGATGATTTTCATTCCAGGACGAGGGAGATGTCCTCCTTTTTTAAACTAAGGGGCTTCCCTTCCTCCACCATCAACTCTGCTCTCAAGCACATCTCTCCCATTTCATTCACATCTGCTCGCGCCCCATCCTCCCGCCACCCCACTAGGAATAGGGTTCCCCTGGTCCTCACCTACCACCCCACCAGCCTCCGGGTCCAACATATAATTCTCCGTAACTTCCGCCACCTTCAACGGGAACCCACCACTAAGCACATCTTTCCCTCCACCCACCCTTTCTGCTTTCCGCAGGGATCGCTCCCTAGGCGACTCCCTTGGCCAATCGTCCCTCCCCTCCCTCCCCACCGATCTCCTTCCTGGCACTTATCCTTGTAAGCGGAACAAGTGCCCTTACACTTCCTCCCTTACCACCATTCAGGGCTCCAGACAGTCCTTCCAGGTGAGGCGACACTTCAGCTGTGAGTCGGCTGGGGTGATATACTGCGCCCGGTGCTCCCGATGCGACGTTCCATATATTGGCGAGACAAGGCGCAGACTGGGAGACCGTTTCGCTGAACACCTACGCTCTGTCCGCCAGAGAAAGCAAGATCTCCCAGTGGACATGCATTTTAATTCCACGTCCCATTCCCATTCTCATATGTCTATGCACGGCCTCCTGTACTGTAAAGATGAAGCCACACTCAGGTTGGAGAAACAACACCTTATATCCGTCTGGGTAACCTCCAACCTGATGGCATGAACACTGACTTCTCAAACTTCCGCTAAGATCCCTCCTCCCCCTCGTACCCCATTCGTTGTTTATTTATTCATTATTATATAGTTATATTCTTTTTCTCTCTCTCCTTTTTCTCCCTCTGTCCCTCTCACTATACTCCTTGCCCATCCCCTGGGCTTCACCCCTCCCCCTTTCTTTCTCCCTTGGTCTCCCGTCCCATGATCCTCTCATATCCCTTTTTCCAATCAACTGTGCAGCTCTTGGCTCCATCCCTCCCCCTCCTGTCTTCTCCTGTCATTTTAGATCTCCCCCTCCCCCTCCAACTTTCAAATCCCTTACTCACTCTTCCTTCAGTTAGTCCTGACGAAGGGTCTCGGCCTGAAACGTCGACTGTACATCTTCCTAGAGATGCTGCCTGGCCTGCTGCGTTCACCAGCAACTTTTAAGTGTGTTACATTAGTGATGACTTTGATTTGTATATTAATGTACATAGCCTGGTTAGCAAGTTGTGAGGCTAAACGACGGAGTCTTGTGGATATTGCGATATGTTGGAATGTATTTGAAAGAGATGTTTGTCAGTTATGGAGATAGAACCGAGAAAAAGTAAATGGTTTGCAACTTGGACAAGTGAAAGATGGTGCATTTTGGACAGTAAACATGGTGGGCCTGATATGCTGAATGGCGGATCACCAAGTGTGGTGGAACAGAGCGAAATGGGATTACAAGGGTAAAGTTCGCTGAAAGCAGATCTACAGATATAGAGGGTGGAAAAGCAGGCTTTAATCATGCTGGTCTTCATCAGTCAGGCATTGAGTTTTGGATTACAGACATTACATTGTAGTTATACAAATAGCTGGTGAGGCTACAACGAGTATTCTGTACAGTTGTGATCACCCTATTGTATGAAAGATATTATCGAGCTGGAGAGGACGCAGAAGAGATTGATGACGATGCTGCCTGGACTAGAGGGCCGTGTCATAGGGAGAGGTTGGCCGAGCTGGATCTTTATTCCAGAGAAGCACGGGAGAATTTGGGTGACACTATAGGTTTATAAAATCAAGAAGGAGAAAGAAGTCGATAACCATCCCCTTTGTCTTGTTGACATTGGGAAAGTGGTTATTTGACTGGCTCCAGGCCTTAAGCTGTTTTCTCTGTCTGACATATCATTATTCTCACTGATGAGCCGCACCACAATCTGCCTTCGGGGAAATTTTTCAATGTGGTTATTGTGTGCTTGGCCATTCAGACGTGTGTGAGCAGAGTGTACAACACGCAGCCGAGTTCACGGTAATGGGAATGGGCGAGCGGTGCAACCTGACTGGCTGCGGTCTGTTGTCCAGGAAGCCCAAGGTGTGTTTAGATGGCTGACAAGGGATTTGTTCACCAATGTCTGTGGGACAATAGTGTTACCTGCATAACTGAAACTCAGAAACAACGTTCTGACACAAGTGTCCCTATTTTCTATGTGTGTCAGGCCAAGGGGAATGACAGATGCTGCGGCATCTGCCCTGCAGTGATTCGGTAGGTCAACTTATTGGTGAGCGCCCAGTGAGCAAGGATTGGAGTTTCTGATGTGTGCCGTTATCAGCCGTTCAAAGCACGCCATGCAGGTCCACCGGGCAGGAGTCGTTTTGTTCTGAATGTGTAGAGTTCGTTGGTACAGGGAGGATGGTGGCTGATTTGAAGCATGTGGGAACAGCAGCCTGGACGAGTGAATTGTTGACGATGAAGACATGAATGCGCTGATGTGCACACTGTATGCGAGCTCAGCCTGGATGGTTTCTGTCCCAACACCTCTGCAGATTCCTTATTACGTCTGGTGTTACAGACATTGATTGCTCAGCTGTCGGGGGTGGGGGGGGGTGCGGGGGGAGTTAGTTTTTGTGGCTGGCTTGTATTGCATGTCTCGAAGCAGTGTTCAGAGCGCCAGGCAGGACAACGTCACTGGTACAGTCAAGCCTATTTTTTCCCTCACGTAGTCTGTCAAGTCCTTGATGCCCAGCCTCATACACCAGGCTGGACGGCGGAGAATCCACTAAGGCGTTCCCAGTCACCAGTGTCGTCAAACAGGGCTGTGTGCTCGCACCAACACTGTTCAGCATGATGTTTACTGCCATGCTGAATGATGTCTTCCAGGACAGTGATGCTGGAATCAGCCTCAAGTACAGAGTGGATGGGAAGCTCTTCAACCTAAGGAGACTTCAAGCTATTATCAAAGTGAAGTAGACTGTTCTGAGAGACTTCCTCTTTGTCAATGACTGCGCCCTGTATGCCGGCTCGGAGCCAGAGATGCAAGTCAATATGTACAAATTCTCCACGGCTTGTGACAACTTTGGACTCACCATCAATATCAAAAAGGCCGAAATCATGCACCAGCCTGCCCCTCATGCACCGTGACCAGAACCGAAAATCATGGTCAAAGGACAGAAACTACAGGCAGTGCACCAGTTTACTGACCTTGGCAGCACCCTCTCCCGACCAGTGACTATTGATACAGAAGTTAACTGCAGAATAGCGAAGGCAAGTTCTGCTTTCGGTAGACTGCGCTCCACTCTATGGGGACGTCGAGGAATCAGTCCAGCAACAAAACTGAAGGTCTACAGAGCAGTGGTACTCACTACCCTCCTGTATACCCGTGAAACATGGACTGTGTATCGAAGGAACGCAGGACAGCTCATCCATTTCCACATGACCTGTCTTTGCAGAATATTACGCATTAGATGGCAAGACAATGTACCAGACACTGAAGTTCTCTTTAGTGCAAGTCTACCATCAGTGTAAACACTGCTGATGAGAGTATAGACCCGGTGGGCAGGTTATTCATCCGTAAGCCGGACGAGCCGGACGAGCTCCTTTTGGGAACTCGCTGCTGGATGACGCTCTCATGGAGGGCAGAAGAAACGTTACAAAGACACACTAAAGGCCTCCTTGAAGTGGCTTGACATAGAGACGACCTCCTGGGAAATGCTGGCACAAAACCGCCCGACCTAGCGCGGCCGCGTCAACAAGGGCTGTCAAGCTTACGAAGCAAGGCGCATTGCTGAAGGACAACATAAGCGGGAGCTGCGCAAGTCCAGAGCTACTAGCGAAACTACATGTGCCAGGACATTCCGTTCCCGACTTGGCCTGATCAGTCACCTTCAGACACACGGAATCCAGTCTCAAAATGACTAATGATGTCGAGGTCTTCATCGACGACGATGGACCAAATACATACACCAGGGCTCGTTTCCCAGGGTTGTGGAGTCCGATGAAGGCACCTGAGAGATGAAGGTTCAATGTAGTATCTAAGAGATGTTTGAGCAGGTAGATAGATGAGGGAGGTATAGAGGGCTATGGTCCGGATGCAGGAGGATGGGACCAGACCGAACATGGCACGGACTGGATGGGCTAATAGGAATATGTAACTGGCAGTGATTGTGCTTCGGTCTACGTTGGTGCCTTCACTGATGCTGCGGGATGTTCCTCCTTCAGCAAAGAAGCAGACGTCTCCGGGGGCTGGATATTGGTAGCGTGAATCTCTCGGTGTGAGATGTGGGAACACCCAGCGTCAGATGTGGAAGAGATGTGCGAGGCTCTCGGTGTGGGCTGTGACCCTCCGAGGTTGGATTCGGGAATAGAAACATAGAAACATAGAAAATAGGTGCAGGAGTAGGCCATTCGGCCCTTCGAGCCTGCACCGCCATTTATTATGATCATGGCTGATCATCCAACTCAGAACACCGCCCCAGCCTTCCCTCCATACCCCCTGACCCCCGTAGCCACAAGGGCCATATCTAACTCCCTCTTAAATATAGCCAATGAACTGGCCTCAACTGTTTCCTGTGGCAGAGAATTCCACAGATTCACCACTCTCTGTGTGAAGAAGTTTTTCCTAATCTCGGTCCTAAAAGGCTTCCCCTCTATCCTCAAACTGTGACCCCTCGTTCTGGACTTCCCCAACATCGGGAACAATCTTCCTGCATCTAGCCTGTCCAGTCCCTTTAGGATCTTATACGTTTCAATCAGATCCCCTCTCAATCTTCTAAATTCCAACGAGTACAAGCCCAGTTCATCCAGTCTTTCTTCATATGAAAATCCTGCCATCCCAGGAATCAATCTGGTGAACCTTCTCTGTTCTCCCTCTATGGCAAGGATGTCTTTCCTCAGATTAGGGGACCAAAACTGCACACAATACTCCAGGTGTGGTCTCACCAAGGCCTTGTACAACTGCAGTAGTACCTCCCTGCTCCTGTACTCAAATCCTCTCGCTATAAATGCCAGCATGCCATTCGCCTTTTTCACCGCCTGCTGTACCTGCATGCCCACATTCAATGACTGGTGTATAATGACACCCAGGTCACGTTGCACCTCCCCTTTTCCTAATCGGCCACCATTCAGATAATAATCTGTTTTCCTATTTTTGCCACCGAAGTGGATAACTTCACATTTATCCACATTAAATTGCATCTGCCATGAATTTGCCCACTCACCCAACATATCCAAGTCACCCTGCATCCTCTTAGCATCCTCCTCACAGCTAACACTGCCGCCCAGCTTCGTGTCATCCGAAAACTTGGAGATGCTGCATTTAATTCCCTCATCCAAGTCATTAATATATATTGTAAACAACTGGGGTCCCAGCTCTGAGCCTTGCGGTACCCCACTAGTCACCGCCTGCCATTCTGAAAAGGTCCCGTTTATTCCCACTCTTTGCTTCCTGTCTGCTAACCAACTCTCCACCCACACCAATACCTTACCCCCAATACCGTGTGCCTTAAGTTTGCACACTAATCTCCTGTGTGGGACCTTGTCAAAAGCCTTCTGAAAATCCAAATATACCACATCCACTGGTTCTCCCCTATCCACTCTACTAGTTACTTCCTCAAAAAATTCTATGAGATTCGTCAGACATGATTTTCCTTTCACAAATCCATGCTGACTTTGTCCGATCATTTCACCGCTTTCCAAATGTGCTGTTATCACATCCTTGATAACTGACTCCAGCAGTTTCCCCACCACCGACGTTAGGCTAACCAATCTATAATTCCCCGGTTTCTCTCTCTCTCCTTTTTTAAAAAAGTGGAGTTACATTAGCCACCCTCCAATCCTCAGGAACTAGTCCAGAATCTAACGAGTTTTGAAAAATTATCACTAATGCATCCACTATTTCTTGGGCTACTTCCTTAAGCACCCAGGGATGCAGACCATCTGGCCCTGGGGATTTATCTGCCTTCAATCCCTTCAATTTACCTAAAACCACTTCCCTACTAACATGTATTTCGCTCAGTTCCTCCATCTCACTGGACCCTCTGTCCCCTACTATTTCTGGAAGATTATTTATGTCCTCCTTAGTGAAGACAGAACCAAAGTAATTATTCAATTGGTCTGCCATGTCCTTGCTCCCCATAATCAATTCACCTGTTTCTGTCTGCAGGGGACCTACATTTGTCTTTACCAGTCTTTTCCTTTTTACATATCTATAAAAGCTTTTACAGTCCGTTTTTATGTTGCCTGCCAGTTTTCTCTCATAATCATTTTTCCCCTTCCTAATTAAGCCCTTTGTCCTCCTCTGCTGAACTCTGAATTTCTCCCAGTCCTCAGGTGAGCCACTTTCTCTGGCTAATTTGTATGCTTCTTCTTTGGAATTGATACTATCCCTAATTTCTCTTGTCAGCCACGGGTGCACTACCTTCCTTGATTTATTCTTTTGCCAAACTGGAATGAACATTTGTTGCAGTTCATCCATGCAACCTTTAAATGCTTGCCATTGCATATCCATCGTCAATCCTTTAAGTGTCATTTTCCAGTCTATCTTAGCTAATTCACTTCTCATACCTTCAAAGTTACCCCTCTTTAAGTTCAGAACCTTTGTTTCTGAATTAACTATGTCACTCTCCATCTTAATGAAGAATTCCACCATATTATGGTCACTCTTACCCAAGGGGCCTCTCACAACAAGATCGCTAATTAACCCTTCCTCATTGCTCAAAACCCAGTCCAGAATAGCCTGCTCTCTAGTCGGTTCCTCGACATGTTGGTTCAAAAATCCATCCCGCATACATTCCAAGAAATCCTCTTCCTCAGCACCTTTACCAATTTGGTTCACCCAATCTACATGTAGATTGAAATCACCCATTATAACTGCTGTTCCTTTATTGCACACATTTCTAATTTCCTGTTTAATACCATCTCCAACCTCACTACTACTGTTAGGTGGCCTGTACACAACTCCCACCAGCGTCTTCTGCCCCTTAGTGTTACGCAGCTCCACCCATACCGATTCCACATCTTCCCGGCTTATGTCCTATTGTGTTAATCTCTTCTTTGACCAGCAACGCCACCCCACCTCCCCTTCCTTCATGTCTATCCCTCCTAAATATCGAATATCCCTGAACGTTGAGCTCCCATCCCTGGTCACCCTGGAGCCATGTCTCTGTGATCCCAACTATATCATAATCATTAATAACAATCTGCACTTTCAATTCATCCACCTTATACGAATGCTCCTTGCATTGACACACAAAGCCTTCAGGCGCTCTTTTACAACTCTCTTAGCCCTTATACAATTATACTGAAAAGTGGCCCTTTTTAATGCTTGCCCTTGATTTGTCGGCCTGCCACTTTTACTTTTCTCCATAGTACTTTTTGTTTCTACCCTCACTTTACACCCCTCTGCCTCTCTGCACTGGTTCCCATCCCCCTGTAGTGAACTAACCTCCTCACGCCTAGCCTCTTTAATTTGATTCCCACCCCCCAACCATTCTAGTTTAAAGTCACCTCAGCAGCCCCCGCTAATCTCCCTGCCAGGATATTGGTCCCCCTAGGATTCAAGTGCAACCCGTCCTTTTTGTACAGGTCACGCCTGCGCCAAAAGAGGTCCCAATGATCCAAAAACTTGAATCCCTGCCCCCTGCTCCAATCCCTCAGCCACGCATTTATCCTCCACCTCATTGCATTCCTACTCTCACTGTCGCGTGGCACAGGCAGTAATCCCGAGATTACTACCTTTGCGGTCCTTTTTCTCAACTCCCTTCCTAGCTCCCTATATTCTCCTTTCAGGACCTCATCCCTTTTCCTACCTATGTCATTGGTACCTATATGTACCACGACCTCTGGCTCCTCACCCTCCTACTTCAGGATATCTTGGACACGATCAGAAATATCCCGGACCCTGGCACCAGGGAGGCAAACTACCATCCGGGTCTCTGGACTGCGTCCACAGAATCGCCTATCTGACCCCCTTACTATCGAGTCCCCTATCACAACTGCCCTCCTCTTCCTTGCCCTACCCTTCTGAGCTACAGGGCCAGACTCGCATGTTTTGACCCAGATAAAATGCATCAGGGGATCAAGTTGTCTGGGTTTATGAGATGTTCAGCGAGTATTTCTGTTCTGGGTTCAGATATTTGGTTCTGCATTTCCTTTGGAAGGAAAGCAGGGAATGAATTCCCATTCCATCCCTCACAAGGAGAGGCTGTGATTAAATGCGCTGTTTTGTGTTTGCACCAGTAGAAATAGACCGGGGTTTCAGAATTCAATTCACGTTTGGAAATTCCCCTCACTGCCACCTGTCTATCTGCCAGTGGAAGTCAAAGAGAAACTCCAGATGCTGGAGAGAGAACAGAATATAGCACAGTGCATCACAGGAACAGACGCTTTGGCCACAATGGTGTGCCAAACCAGCTGAAAAGTAAATAAACCCCACTCCCCGCCCAAAAAAAAAAACTAATGACTCCTACCTACACAATGTCCATGTCCTCTCAATCTTCCTCACACCCATGGGCCTATCGAAACATCTCTTAAAACCCTCCAGTGTATTTGCTTCCATCACCATAACAGACAGCGCATTCCAGGCATCCACACCTCTCTGATGTAAAACAACTTACCCTTACATTTCCTTCGCACCTACTCCCTCACACCTTCATTGCATGTCCTCTGGTATTAGACATTTCTACACAAAAAAATGATGCTCCCTGTCTACTCTATCTATGTCTTTCATAATCTTATAAACCTCTATCAGATCTTCCCTCAGTCCACACCGCTACATAGAGAACAACCCATGACTTTCCACTAAAAACTGTATGATGTTTGATCCGTTCTGACGAAAGATTAGGAAACCGAATCGCTAGTATTTTTCCTCTCCCACACAGCTGTTCCTTACCAGCTGAGCGTTTCCAGTGATTCCAGTTACTCTTTATTACATTCACCCTGGAACATTATAAATCTCCTGCGAGTGGACCAGTGCACCTGCGCTCGTTTTGTGAGAGTTGATAGAAGAGAAAGGAAACCAGAGCTTTTCCCAGTACATCATCCTGGTACAATCGTCCTGTTTTCCCCGGAAATGTATTCACTACAGTTGTTGCTAACAAGCTTCACAAAAATAATCTGAGGAATGATAAGCATTATGCATGAGGAGCATTTGATGGCCCTGGGCCTGTGTTCAGAGGCGCTTAGAGGGATGGCGATTGAGTGTTGTTGGGGGGAGGTGAAGTTAAGACGGGAGTGATTATTTACACCAACTGAATAACAGCAAGTATGGATGCAGTGGGAATGGAGAAAACGTCTTGATTAGACGGAGAGTTTGGGATCTGAGTGTGCTGCCTCAGAATATGAAGCTTCACTTTAAAACTGAGATGAGAGCAATTATTTAGCCAAATGTTGGTTGATCTGTGGAATTTGATGCCATAAAATGTAGTGGAGGCTACCGTTGGGTATATTCATGTTCTGGATTGCTAAATAGGTGAGAGTTATAGCAGGGAAGCAAGAATACGGTGTTGGAAGAAAAAAATCCTCCATGATTGATTATGGAGCAGAATAGAATGACCGTATCCCCTAAATCTACTCCTACGTATTATGACACATCTTATACCATGACTGAACGATGACTTATTTGTATCCTATCACAAACAACAGAAAGTGTGCAGATTCTGGAGATCCAAGCAACAGACACGAAATGCTGGAGGAACTCAGCAGGCCAGGCAGCGGCTATGGAAGAGAGAAAAGTCGACTTACAGAAGCTGACTGGCCTGATGAGTTCCTCCAGCATTTTGGTTTATAAAATGTGAGGGACAGTTACAGATTTCTTCACTCGGATAATTATGTATGAGTTCAAGATTTAAATTTCAATGAGTTTAATGGTTTATTCTCCTTTGCATTAGTAACATGCTTCATTATCTCTCTGTTTAAAGTTAGATCTGGGCTGAGAGATATATTGGAAGAAACGCCCACGACTGGAAGAAAACCTCAGCTGAAGATGAGGGAACAGCAGCAAGTGGACCAGCTCGATGACTGAGAGCACCAACTGAAGAGAACCATTCTGACTCAGGGTTTCCATTGATTCACTCAGGGGAAAGTTTGGTGAGTCTTATTTACTCAAACTCTAGTCCTTTAGACATTACATTTCTGTACCAAGGCTGGTAGGAAATAGACAATAGACAATAGGTGCAGGGGTAGCCCATTCGGCCCTTCGAGCCAGCAACGCCATTTCCTGTGATCATGGCTGATCATCCACAATCAGTATCCAGTTCCTGCCTTATCCCCACAACCTTTGATTCCACTATCTTTAAGAGCTCTATCCATCTCTTTCTTGGAAGCATCCAGAGACTTGGCCTCCACGGCCTTTTGGGGCAGAACATTCCATATATCCACCACTCTCTGGGTGAAAAAGTTTTTCCTCAACTCCGTTCTAAATGGCCTACCCCTTATTCTTAAACTGTGGCCTCTGGTTCTGGACTCACCCATCAGTGGGAACATGCTTCCTGACTCCAGCGTGTCCAATCCCTTAATAATCTTATATGTTTCAATAAGATCCCCTCTCAGCCTTCTAAATTCGAGAGTATACAAGCCCAGTCTCTCCAATCTTTCGACATATGACAGTTCTGCCATCCTGGGAATTAACCTTGTGAACCTACGCTGCACTCCCTCAATAGCATGAATGTCCTTCCTCAAATTTGGAGATCAAAACTGCACACAGTACTCCAGGTGTAGTCTCACCAGGGCTCTGTACAGCTGCAGAAGGGCCTCTTTGCTCTTATACTCAATTCCCCTTGTTATGAAGGCCAGCATGCCGTTAGCTTTCTTCACTGCCTGCTGTACTTGCATGCTTGCTTTCAACGACTGATGTACAAGAACACCTCGATCTCATTGTACTTCCCCTTTTCCTAACTTGACTCTATTTAGATAATAATCTGCCTTCCTGTTCTTACCACCAAAGTGGATAACCTCACATTTATCCACATTAAACTGCATCTGCCATGCATCTTCCCACTCACCCAGCCTGTCCAATTCACCCTGCATTCTCATAACAGCATCCTCACATTTCACACTGCCACCCAGCTTTGTGTCATCGGCAAATTTGCTAATGTTACTTTTAATTCCCTCATCTAAATCATTAATATATATTGTAAACAGCTGCGGTCCAAGCACTGAACCCTGCGGTACCCCACTGGTCACCGCCTGCCATTCCGAATGGGACCCATTAATCGCTACGCTTTGTTTTCTGTCAGCCAGCCAATTTTCAATCCATGTCAGTACTCTGCCCCCAATACCATGTGCCCTAATTTTGCCCGCTAATCTCCTATGTGGGACTTTATCAAAGGCTTTCTGAAAGTCCAGGTACATTACATCCACTGGCTCTCCCTTGTCCATTTTCATAGTTACATCCTCAAAAAATTCCAGAAGATTAGCAAGCGCGATTTCCCCTTCGTAAATCCATGCTGACTCGGACCGATCCTGTTACTGCTATCCAGATGTGTCGTATTTTCATCTTTTATAATTGACTCCAGCATCTTTCCCACCACCGACGTCAGGCTAACCGGTGGATAATTCCCTGTTTTCTCTCTTCCTCCCTTCCTGAAGGGAGGGACAACATTAGCCTCCCTCCAATCCACGGAACTGATCTTGAATCTATAGAACATTGGAAAATGATTACCAATGCTTCCACGATTTCTAAACCCACCTCCTTAAATACCCTGGGATGCAGGCCATCAGGTCCTCGGGACTTACCAGCCTTCAGACCCAACAGTTTATCCAACACCATTTCCTGCTCAATATAAATTTCCTTCAGTTCATCCATTACCCTAGGTCCTTTGTCCACTATTATATCTGGGAGATTGTTTGTGTCTTCCCTAGTGAAGTCAGATCCAAAATACTTGTTCAATTTGTCTGCCATTTCCTTGTTCCTTGTGAATAGCTGGAGTGAGACTGAATAATCCTAGAAATAACATGTATGCCTCTATCAGACCTAGCTGCAATCACTCCAGATCTACTAATGTGCTGTCAGTATCAGCTCTGCGAAACCACGCCCATTCCCTCATATTGTTTGCTCATTTCAAACTCTCATCAGTTCTGTTTCCTTGCTATTCTGTGTTAGATCAAAATTATCTCAAAACGCGTTGAGAATTTTTGCCTTTATAAGACACCACAGTTGTTTCCTGCTGTAGTGATTGCACAAATGTGGAATTACCGTGAACTACAGCAGCATGTCATTGATTCCTCTGGCTATTGCAAGCTGCAATGATATACTTGCCCTCCAGTATATCGTCACGCAAGCCTTTGTTAAGGGCAAACACTCTTGAAGCCAAATGTCCCAGCATCGCATTTCACTCAGTAATTTGCATTTACATACGCTGTCATCATCAAACACTTTTCTACTAATAAATTGTCAGAACCTACGTACCTGTGACTAAGCAGAATAACTTCCAATGAAGTTATGTTCCCATTTGACCCTGTATCAAATGCATGGGTTATATCTGTAGTTGAGATGAGCAAATGTTCTTGGAGGCTGGTCAGCTGGAGCTGCGGGGGTCGCCTTAAACTCAGTAGTTGTGGGATGGAAACCAGAGTGTTTGGTCAGATGACAGAACAGTTGAAATAAAGGCAGATGCAATGTCCAGAGAGACTGTGGATGGATCGGTTGTGGACAGGGCATAATGTAGTCGGTTGGAAATGTGTTTACTTCAATAAAATAAGTATTAAAAATAAGAGTAACTTAGAGCATGGTTCAGTACATGGATGGTACATGTTATAACCATTTCACAGACCTGACTGTTACAAGGGCAGAATTGAAGTTTGATGTTTCAGGTTTTATTTGGGGGGGTGGGGAGTGAAATGGGGAGAATTGTCTTTACTAATTAGGGATGGTATCACAGGTACATAAAGAGAGGACATCCATGTGGGTGAAAGTCCGAAACGGGAAGGGGGATATCATTCTGAAATTATTCTATAGGCCTCCCCCAAAGCCACCGGTATAACGAGAGCAGATAACTTGGCAGTTTTGGGAAAGCTGCAGAAGCAACAAGGTTGTTATCATTGTTGACCTCCACTTTCCTGATGTTGATTCCACTTGCTTGTTCCAAAATGTGTCAATGGGGCAGAGTGCGTTGTGTGTCCCGGAAGGATTCTTGACATAGTTTGTGGATGGGCTCACCGGAGGAGTTGCCGTACTGCATCTAGTATGAGGCAATGACGCTGGTGTGGTGACAGATGTCACGATGGGTGACCTTCTTGAGATAGTGACCACAACATCCCAACTTTTATTATGATCGTGGACAAGGATAGTAGCAGACGATATGAGGCAGTATTTAATTAGTGAGTGGATAATTACAATGGTATTCGGAGCAGTTTAGGAGTGTAAATTGGGGGAACATTTTCAAAGGGAAATGCACAATGAAACTGTGAAGGTTGCTTCAGGAACACTTGTATGCGGTTCGGGGTCGATTTGTTCCACACACAGTTAAAGAATGTTTATATAAATGAACCGTGGTTCACAAGTGATGGGAACATTTCAGCAAGAGGGAAAAGGAAGCATTCTTTAGATTTAGGAAGCAACATTCAATCAAGGCTCTAGAGAATTATAAGGAAGCCTAGAAGGAGCTTAAGAAGTGACTTAGAGGTCAAAGGGAACTTGAGAAGTCGCTGGGAAGTAGGATGAAAGAAAGCCTAAGGCGTTCTACATGTGGGTGAAGAAGAGGAGGGTGAATAGATTGAGGGCAGGATTACACAGGAGCAAAGGTGGAAACGTGCCTGGAGGATGCGGTGATAGGCGAGGTGTTTAATGAATGTTTTGCTTCAGAGTTACCAATGAGATGGAAAGTGATTGCGACGTTAACATAGCAGCATGGCAATATTGAGAAAGAGATGTTGTTCAATCTACCAATATACACCACGTTACTACAGGAAGTGAGGGGGGAAGGTTACGGGGCACTGACCATGATCATTGAATCCACTATGGCCACAGGCATAGTAACACATGATTGGAGACTGTCAAATTATGTTCTGTAATTCAATAAAGCAAATGGGTTTAATCCTGGGGATTATAGACCAGTGAGAGTTACATCGGGGGTAGGCCAACCCTTGGAAGGAATACTTGGGGGCAGCATTTGGAGAAGCATAATTTTACTATGGGTTGCCATTTTGGCTTTTGGAGGGTAAGTGGAAAAATGGAAGGAGAGGTGCCGGAGCTATTTTTCCACAATATGGCCGAGTCACACACAGAATATAAACCAACATTTGGTTTGACAGATGTGATCAGGAGTTATGGCATTGTGCATGGAAAGTTGTGTTCAACAATACTTTTTAAAGATTTTTGAAGATGATTGTCCATGAGGGTGGGGGAGTGGATGTTGTACATTGAACTCCAGTAAAGCCTTTGGCAAGATGCCTCATGACGGCTTGGTCTGGAAGATAAGGTCACATGCAGTACAGAGAGGGAACGTTAGATGGATTCAAAAATTGCATTGAAGATATCAAGAAAAGAGTGGTGGTTGGAGGTTTCTCCTCCAAATGGAGGCGGGTAACTAGTTGTGTGCCGCAAATCCACAAGTTAGGACATGTGATATTCGCTATTTGATAGCAGTGATTTGAATGCAAGTGCACAAGGCTTGACCAGTAAGTCCGCGGATGACACAAAGTTAGTAGATGGTATTCAATGTGAAGCTTATCGTAGTTTATAGGGGATCTGAATGGGCAGAGGAGTGGTAAATAGATTGTAAAACCAACACGAGCAGCAACGGTTTCATGCAGAGGTTGGTGATGATGTCGAGGGACCTGCCAGAGGAATGAGGCAGGCACAATTGTATAATTCTAGAAGCAAATGGGATGTGAAGATGGAATTAAGAGGCCAGGAGGAAAATGGGTCCAACTTAGGAAATTAAGACCATCTCTGTGGGCACTGTGGTCAGCATTGTCTCGATGGGCTGAAGGGTATGTATCTGTGCTCTGTTGCTCTGTGACTCTATCAGTAGGATGTGCCAAATATTACTGAACAGACATACAGACATGGTGTGAGAGTTGATGTTAATAGTGAATGTTTGGTCCCTAAGCGAACTGCTGCTCTGGTACAGAGGATGGCGATACTGTCACATTTGCGAAGTAATTCTACTCTCTCTGACTCACTGTCCGCTTGTTGTGTGTAATTCAGGGCATCACCAGCAGGTGGAGCTGTTCTGCACCGCGACAAAAGTGTAAACAAGACGACGACAATCAACAATCGTCAGTCAGAATCAGAATGGCTACAGGTACGTTCACTGGGATATTTTTCATTAAACTTCTTCCCTGTTGGTGCACAATAGTTCAGATGAAGAAACTTACACAGGCGCTAACAGGGCAGAGAAAATTTTCATCGAGCAGTGTCATTGATCTCACGGGTAAAGCGGCTTTGTGTAATCGATCTATCCAACAGTTCCAGCACAGGGACCTGACACTAGTAATGGTCGAATGACTCCACTCACCATGCAAAGCTTCACCTGAGTGAAAGGAGCCGGAGAACCTGAATCAACAGGTTGAGAGTTAAACACAAACAGGAATGTGACAACTGTTTTTTGTTACGTGAAAGTCCAGGTTCACGGTTTGTTGCTCATTAGGGCCTGTTCAGAGGTAAAAGACATCGCCAACTTTCATTTATAAAATTCAGAGGCAGGTTGTAAGAACATTTCCGGGACTTCAGAGATTGTGTGATAATACAGCATTTCAGGTTTTGTCGGGGAAGCTATCAACTTCCTCCTCGCTGCGCAAAGTAGATGAGGGGAATTTTCCGAACTCTGTTTTCTGTAGCCGAGCCGAGAGCATTGCCAGCCTTGGAAATGGCTGAGGATCATGAGACACTTCATTTTAGATAATCCTGGGGTCTCTTCAGTGCATCACTGTCTGGTATGGAGGGGCTACTGCACAGGATCGAAAGAAGCTGCAGAAGGTTGTAAATCTCGTCAGCCCCATCTTGGGTACTAGCCTACCAATTACCCAGGACATCTTCAGGGAGAGGTGCATCAGAAAGGCAGCGTCCATTATTAAGGACCTCCAACATCCAGGGCATGTCCTTTTCTTACTGTTACCATCAGAAAGCAGGTACAGAAGCCTGAAGGCACATACTCAGAGATTCAGGAACTGTTTTTTTCCCTCTGCCATCCGATTCCTAAATGGACATTGAACCTTTGGACACTACCTTACTTCATTTTTTAATATATAGTCTTTCTGTTTTTGCACGTTTTTTTAAAAAAAAATCTATTCAGTATACGTAATTTGTTTACTTGTTTGTTTATTATTATTATATTTTCCCCTGCTAGATTGTGTATTTCATTGAACTGCTGCTGCTTCCGTAGGAGGTGTCCTGATACTGTGTAGTGCCCCGGCACTAAGCCTTGATCCCAAACGTGGTACTGGCTCTGTATTCCGTGTACGGGTCCCGGCCCTACGTCCTGTTCCCAAGGAGGTGTCCTGGCTCTGTGTTCCGTGTTCCTGTACTCACGTCCAAGGCTCTGTGTTCCCATACTCAAGTCCGAGGCTCCGTGCTGCTGCACTCAAGTTGAAGTCCAGGCGCCCTGTTCCAGCCCTGCCCAAGTCTGAGATACGTGTCCTCATCCAGTCCATGTGCCTCGCCCAGGCCAGCAGTTCCTCGCCCAGCCCGGTGCTGGAGATTCCTCGTCCCGTACTGGAGTACCTCATCCTGTCCTTGCCAAGATCCTAGTCCCGAGTCCTTGCCAAGGTCCTAGTCCCGGGTCCTTGCCAAGATCCTACTCCCGAGTCCTTGTCAAGATCCTAGTGCCGAGTCCTTGCCAAGATCCTAGTCCCGAGTCCTTGCCAAGATCCTAGTCCCGAGTCCTTACCAAGATCCTAGTCCCGATTCCTTGCCAAGATCCTAGTCCCGAGACCTGGCCAAGATCCTAGTCCCGAGTCCTTGCCAAAATCCTAGTCCCGAGTCCTGGCCACGATCCTAGTCCCGAGTCCCGGCCAAGATCCTAGTCCCGAGTCCTTGCCAAAATCCTTGTCCCGAGTCCTTGCCAAGATCCTAGTCCCGGGTCCTTGCCACAATCCTAGTCCCGAGTCCTTACCAAGATCCTAGTCCCGATTCCTTGCCAAGATCCTAGTCCCGAGTCCTGGCCAAGATCCTAGTCCCGAGTCCTTGCCAAAATCCTAGTCCCGAGTCCTGGCCACGATCCTAGTCCCGAGTCCCGGCCAAGATCCTAGTCCCGAGTCCTTGCCAAAATCCTTGTCCCGAGTCCTTGCCAAGATCCTAGTCCCGGGTCCTTGCCACAATCCTAGTCCCGAGTCCTTGCCAAGATCCTAGTCCCGAGTCCTTGTCAAGATCCTAGTCCCGGGTCCTTGCCAAGATCCTAGTCCCGAGTCCTTACCAAGATCCTAGTCCCGAGTCATTGCCAAGATCCTAGTCCCGGGTCCTTGCCAAGATCCTAGTCCGGAGTCCTTGCCAAGATCCTAGTCCCGAGTCCTTGCCAAGATCCTAGTCCCGAGTCCTTGCCAAGATCCTAGTCTCGAGTCCTTGCCAAAATCCTAGTGCCGAGTCCTTGCCAAGATCCTAGTCCCGAGTCCTTGCCAAAATCCTAGTCCCGAGTCCTTGCCAAAGTCCTAGTCCCGAGTCCTTGCCAAGATCCTAGTCCTGAGTCCTTGCCAAAATCCTAGTCCCGAGTCCTTGCCAAGATCCTAGTCCTGAGTCCTAGCCTAGACCCGGGTTCCGGTTCCGAGTCAAGACCCAGGTTCGAGTCCCAACCAAGACTCAGGTTCCGGGTCCTTGTCCAGACTCTGGTTCCGGAGTTCTGAGTTCCTAGTCCAGTCTCCTTGTTCCTAGTTCCACGTCCGGGTCCCGTGTTTCTAGCCTAGGCCCTGAATCCTAGTCTCGTTCAGGGCCTGTGTCCATCTCCAGCGTCCTTTCTTCCCGATTTCCCTTGCTTTCTGGATAATCTTCGTCCTGCTCCTTGTACTTCAGTGGCTGTTTCTTGCCTTTTTGGCCGCTACCATCACCCTCCTGACTTCAGATTCTGTTTTAATACCCCAGTCCATGTCTGGTCTGTGGCCAAATGGTGAACGTGAATTCTCAATACTTCCCTCTTCAGATGATCTGCTACCTGAATTTAAATTACCTGTATCTCTGATGCGAAATCCGCTTTAACCAATGACCAACTGTCTCTGTCTCTGGTAGGCATTGTCATTGTGCTCAACTCTGTATTCCAGGTGGAGTAAAACAGAGATTACAGTGTGGAAACGGGTCCTTCGGCTCAACTAATTCATGCTGTTCTAAATGTCTCTGAGCTTGCCCGATTTCCCAGCAGCTTTTCCCAAATTTCCCTTGCAGACTTCTTCTATCCTTTTCCCCGCCCACATCTTCACAACTTTGTAATTTTGTTTGTGTTTAAAGCCTCCTCTGGCTGCATGTAATTTATACCCATCAGCCGCCACGTGAAAAAAAGAAATGTCCTTTCGGTCCTTTTTAAATTTCTGCCCTGGAGTCTCAGACTCCCCTAACCTAGGAAACAGACTATGACCATCTACCTTATCTGCATTCCTGATTATTTTATGTAGGTGTGTAAGGTTACCCTTCAAGCTCACATGATCCAGGACAAATTTTACCCGAACCATGTAACACAAAAAACAAACAGCCCCATCCAGTAACGTACTTGTCAATCTCCTCTACACTCTTCCCAGCTGAATCACATCCATTTTGTAGATTAGCAACTGTAAGTGCACATAAAGTTCTCTAAGGGAGACTTTACGTTTAGCTACTAGAACTGCATACAAGACTGTCCTTTTGCCAATGACTTGTATAGTTGTTACCTGACGATTATCATCCGGGAGACGGGATGGACCCAGGGAACTAGGCATCAATGGCTTCAAGGTTATGGTCAGTCTGTACCCCAGGGAACTGGACATTTTTCGTCTCAAGTCAATGGTCAGTCTGTGACCCAGGGGACAAGACAGTGTGTGACAAAACAAACGCAGATCGTGTGATCTGGAGGATCGGACCATGAGTAATCCAGTGGCTTGTCTGTGAGTGACACAGGTGACTGGACAGTTTATGATCCAGGGAAATTTATGTTTGTGGAAATAATCCCAGTGATAATTCCCGGTATCACCTGAGGCCGTTCCATTAATAACAGCTGGGTATCAGTGTGTTCAGCTAACGCGTAGTCGGGCATTATTATTACTGTGGCTTATCGGGATGGTCCCCTAGCAGGACGTGTGATTCACATTCACCAGCACAGTCCCACTCCAAATCTGGTGAGACAGAGTCTCGGCTCCATTGTGGACACCCATTGTGAATCTTTCTTCGAGGACAAATCACTCTAAACCTGCTATTCATCATTTATTTCAGGTGGGAGGTTAAATCGGGTTCGGACAGTACTCAAGATGTTCTTACCATTGAAGTTATTGGGGGAAGATGATCGGGACACGGGAAGCAAGGTACCAAAGCAGGGTCGGATTGAGAGCAATGTCCCAATAGAATGTGGTCCGGCCGCAGCGGAAGTGGAGCAAATTCAGCCCAGAGACAGTGACGTCAGGAACACTGATCGGGACCCTGGAACCGGTACAAGTGAGGCGACTGTCTGTCAGCCCAAAGACAGTGACGTCAGGAACACTGATCAGGACCCTGGAACCGGTACAAGTGAGGCGACTGTCTGTCAGCCCAGAGACAGTGACGTCAGGAACACTGATCAGGACCCTGGAACCGGTACAAGTGAGGCGACTGTCTGTCAGCTCGGAGGCTCATTGAACACGGAATTGTCAAGTCCCCAACAAGGGGCAGGTGAGTGAAATATAAGCATGATGTATTCACAGAATGTGACAGGGAGGAGGGAAAATGTGAGGCCTTGTTGGAGGGTTGGTTAGAGAAGAGGGGGAATGTGTGGGTGTGTGTCAAGTGGTTTAGTGAGACACGGGTTAACCCACTGCAGGAAATGTAATACCTACTCTGAGGATTTTCTGGATGTATATTGGAGGAAATGCGGCTGTCCGGGGTATGAATTAAATGACTTGTATTCGCCAAGATGGAGAGAGCATCTCTGGGAAAAGAGCATCATTGACAGCCTCAGCAGGTATCGCCCAGCCTAATTTTAAATAACTGGATTGTGTTGGCTGGAGGTGGGTCGGTTTTCCAGTAAAGTTGCCCTTCTGGTGATGTGATGCCCAAAACATTGTTGGATAGGTTTTAAGGTCAGTGTTGGAAATTGGTACAAAATCCGTGTTTGTTGCTGAAGACGGCTGAATATTGAGTTTCAAGACATTATTGATTTGCTGAGTGCTGTGAGAGCCGTGAAGATAAGGAATATTTGAGTTCATGTCTACGTTCTCATTTTATAGTCACAGAGCCAGAGTTTGCAATCTCTGACCTCCTGGCGCAGGGGGGTGAATATCAACTGTACCAACTGACAAAGTTCTACAGGGACAGACTGGAACAAGCGATTGAAGAAAAAGTTGAAAGGCTCGGTTGGATGTTGACAAAGGAGGGACATTTCAGTCGAGAAGAAAATGAGGTGAGTGTATTTCTTGTATTGTCACCGAACTGCTGGTATCTGAGAGAAAAGTGATCAATATTAAACTCCTGCACATTCTAGGAATTCTACGTGACAACAGAGACTTTGATCTCTGACTGTCTCCAGCAGATCTGGTTTCAGCTGTTAAGGCGGGGAGCACTGGGAAGTGCAGAATCAGCGTCACCTTTTCCTCTCACACCTGCTGTATTTATCAGTGTGTTAGAAGTGCAGTAGTTCATATCTGGACTGTTGAAAAGGCATTCAGTCCAAACTTAATTTTGCATCTTATCAGGACCGTCGGTCAAGTTCACCTCAGATCATTAATTCAGTGTGAATATTAAACTGTCAGATTGTAAATTGGGCCAACTGGCTTCGCTGCGGTACTTGAGGGAGGGAAAACTGCTAACTACAGCTGGTCTGGTCTCCAGCTGAGATCCCGAAAAATGACTGGCTGAGGTCATAGTCATAAAAAGTTAGAGCACATAAACAGGCCCTTTGGCCCATCTATTCCTTGCCGGACTACTGAAACTGCCTATTCCCATTGACCTGCACCGGGCCATGACGCTTTATCATTCATCTATCTATCCAGTCTTCTCTGAACTGCTTGTACAACTTGCGCTGTAAATTCGTTCCACACTCTCGCCACCCTCTGAGTGAAGAAGTTTCCCCTCATGTGCCCCTTGAACTTTTCACCTTTCATCTTTTACTGATGACCTCTTGTTGTAGTGAGGCATAAAGTCCTAACCTGTTCAATCTTTTCTTATAACTCCGGTCCTTCAGTCCCGGCAAAATCGCTGTAAATTTTCTCGGTACTCTTTCAAACTTCTTTACATCTATCATATAAGTAGGTGATCAGAACTGCACACAATACTCACAATTAGGCCTCAGAAATGTCCTATGCACGTTCAACATCATATCTCACCTTCTGTAGTCGAGATTTTCATTAATGAAGGCTAGTGTGCCAAATACTTTCTTTCCGATTATCTACCTTTGCTGCCATTTTTAAAGAATTATGGACCTGTATTCCCAGATCGTTTTTTTTTCTACTACACTCCTCTGTGTCCTACTAGTTACTGTATAAGATCGACCCTTCCAAATTGCAACACGTCACACTTGTCTGCATTAAATTGCATCGGTCATTTTCAGCCCATTTCTCAGCTGGTTTAGACACCACTGCAAGCTTTGGTAGTCTTTCTCACTCTCCACTACACTAACCCACTCTGGGTGTCATCCGCAAATTTGCTGATCCAATTAACCACACTTTCATTCAAATCATTGATAACGATGACAAACAACAACATAACCAGCACCGATCCCTGTGGCACCGCACGAGTTACAAATTCCCAGTCAGGGATTCAACAGTCTATATCCACTCTGTCTTCTTCCAAAAAGCCAATGTCAAATCCAATTTACCATTTTAAGTTGAATGCTGAACAACTGAACTTTATTGACCACCCTCCTTGGCGGTACCTTGCCAAATGTTGTGCTAAAGTCCATAGAGACAACACCCACTCCTTCGATTCATCAACTTTACCTTCCTGTAAAAACTTTAAGATTGGTTAGACATGAACTATCACGCACAAAGCTGATACCTTATGACCCCAAAAATCAATAGGTGTCCTGAAAGAGCATACATATATATATCAGACGAACGTTTTGGTAAGCTATTTTACACTATTAGCTAGTCTACCTTCATATTTCATGTTTTCTCTACTTAGGGATTTTTAGTTGCTTTATGCTGGTTAGTAAAAGCTTCCCAGGCCTCCAGCTTTCCACGATATTTTGCTATATTCTATGCCCTTTCCTTTGCTGTTGTGCTGGCATTGACTTCCTCATCAGCCACGGTTGATCATCTTCCCTTTGGTATAAATTTCCATCTTTGGGATTATCTACCTCTACCTGCACCTTCCGAATCTCTCCCAGAATCTTCATCCATTTCTGCTTTGCTGTTGCCTCTGCTAGAGTCCTCTTCCAATTTATTTTTGCCCAGCTCCTCTCTCATGCCTCTGTAGTTCCTTTATTCCACAATAATACGGATACAGCTACCTTTCACCTTCTCCCTCTCAAACTGCAGTGTGGGTTCTGCTGTTTTCTGATCACTGCCTCGTAAGGGTTTACTTACCTTAAGCTCCCCAATCAAATCTGGTGCAATACACAACAACGAATCCAGATACGCCTTTCCTATAGTGGGCTGAAACATAAGCTTCTGTCAAAAGCCATCTCTTAGGTACTCTATAAATTCCCTCACTTGGGATTCAGCACTGACCTGATTTTGTAAAGCTTCCTATATATTGAAATTTCCCATGACTATTTTAATATTGACCACTTTACATGCCTCTTCTCTCTGCCACTGGAATTTGTAGCCCACATCCTGGTGACTGTTCCATCAGGGTCATTTTTCCTATGCAGTTTCTTAACATCTGCATCGTTCAATCAGATGTCACCTCTTTATAAGGACTTTTTATTTTTCTATGACAACAGAGTCAACCCAACCCTTTCACCCACCTGCCTATCCTTTCGATTAAATATTTATCCTTGGATGTAAGCACCCAAATATGATCTTCTTTCAGCCACGATTCAGTGATGACCACCATCATTTTTTTTTTCGCTCTCTCGCTCTCCCCTCTCTTCCTTTCTTGTTGTCACATCTTTTTGATGTAATGTTGCTCATTAGAAATATAGAAAACCTACAGCTCGATGCAGGCCCTCCGGCCGACAGGTTGTGCCGAACATGTCCCTACCTTAGAAATTACTAGCCTTACCCATAGCCCTCTATATTTCCAAGCTCCATGTACCTATCCAAAAGTCTCTTAAA
This sequence comes from Mobula birostris, assembly GCF_030028105.1. NCBI lineage: Eukaryota > Metazoa > Chordata > Chondrichthyes > Myliobatiformes > Myliobatidae > Mobula > Mobula birostris. Next base: position 46,975,979 of record NC_092382.1, on the reverse strand, counting down.
AGACCCTATCGTATCCGCCTTTACCACCATTGCCGGCAGCCCATTCCACGCTCACTCATCCCTCTGAGTAAAAACCTTACCCCTGATATCTCATCTGTACCTCTCCCCAGCACCTTAAACCTGTGTCCTCCTGTGGTAACCATTTCTCCCCTGGGAAAAGCCTCTGACTATCCACACGATCAATGCCTCTCATCGTCTTATACACCTGTATCAGGTCACCTCTCATCCTCAGTCGCTCCAAGGAGAAAAGGCCGCGTTCCATCAATCTATTCTCATAAAGCATGCTCGCCAATTCAGGCTACATCCTTGCAAATTTCCTCTGCACCCTTTCTATAACTTCCACATCGTTCCTGTAGTGAGGCGACCAGAACTGAGCACAGTACTGCAAGTGGGGTCTGACCAGGGTCGTATATAGCTGCAACATTACCTCTCGGTTCCTAAAATCAATTCCAGGATTAATGAAGGCCTATAGACCGAATATCTTCTTAACCACAGCGTCAACCTGCGCAGCTGTCTTTGAGCGTCCAGTGGATTCGGACCCCCAGATCCCTCTGATCCTGCACACTGCCAAAAGTCTTACCATTAATACTATATTCTGCCATCATATTTGACCTATCAAAATTAAACACTTCACACTTACCTGGGTTGAACTCCAACTGCCACTACTCAGCCCAGTTTTGCATCCTATCAATGTCTGGCTGTAACCCCTGACAGCCCTCCACAGTATCCACAGCTCCAATCTTTCTGTCATCAGCAAACTTAATAACCCATCCCTCCACTTCCTCATCCAGGTCATTTATAAAAATCATGAAGAGTAAGGGTCCCAGAAGAGATCCCTGAGGCACTCCACTGGTCGCAGACCACCATGAAGAATATGCCCCATCTACAACCACTCTTTGCCTTCTGTGGGCAAGCCAGTTCTGGATCCACAAAGCAATGTCCTCTTGGATCCCATGCCTCCTTCCTTGCTCATTAAGCCTTGCATGGGGTACCTTATAAATGCCTTGCTGAAAGCCATACACACTACATCTACTGCTCTTCCTTCAACAATGTGTTTAGACACATCCTTCATAAATTCAATCAGGCTCGTAAGGCACGACCTGCCCTTGACAAAGCCTTGCTGACAATTCCTAAACATATTGTACCTCTTCAAATGTTCATAAATCCTCCCTCTCGGGATCTTCGCCATCAACATACCAACCATTGAAGTAAGACTCACTGGTCTGTAATTTCCTGGGCTACCTCTTCTCCCTTTCTTGAATAAAGGAACAACATCCGCAACCCTCCAATCCGCCGGAAACTCTCCCGTCCCCATTGCCGATTCAAATATCATCGCCAGAGGCTCATAAATCTCCTCCCTCTCCTCCCACAGTAGCCTACGGTACATCTCATCCGGTTCCAGCGACTTATCCAACTTGATGCTTTCCAAAAGCTCCAGAACATCCTCTTTCTTAATATCTACTTGCTCAAGCTTTTTAGTCTGCTGCAAGTCATCACGACAATCACCAAGATCTTTTTCCATCGTGAATACTGAAGTAAAGTATTCATTAAATACATCTGCTATTTCCTCCGGTTCCATACATACTTTCCTACTGTTACACTTGGTAGGTCCTATTCTTTCACGTCTTATCCTCTTGCTCTTCACTTACTTGTAGAATACCTTGGGGGTTTCCTTAATCCTGCCCGCCAAAGCCTTCTCGTAGCCCCTTCTGGATCTCCTAATTTCCCTTATAAGCTCCTTCCAGGTAGCCTTATAATCTTCTAGATCCCTAACATTACTTAACTCTCTGGACCTTTTGTAAACTTTTCTTTTCTTTTTGACTAGATTTATTACAGCCTTTGTACCCTTCCATAAGTTCCCTGTCTCATTAGAACGTAACTATGCAGAACTCCACACAAATATCCCCTGAATATTTGACACATTCTTCCATACCTTTCCTTGAGAACATCTGTTCCGAATTTAAGCTACCAATTTCTTGCCTGATAGCCTCATAATTCACCTAAATCCGATTAAACGCTTTTCTAACCTATCTGTTTCTATCTCTTGTCAATGCTATTTTAAAGGAGATAAAATTATGATCACTATCTCCAAAATTCTCTCCCACTGTGAGATCTGACACCTGACCAGGTTTATTTCCCAATACCAAATTAAGTACAGCCTCTCCTCTTGTAGAGTTATCTACATATTGTGACGAGAACCTTTCCTGAATACACCTAACAAACACCACCCCATCTAAATCCCTTGTTCCAGGGAGATGCCAATCGATATTTGGGAAATTAAAATCTCCCATCACGACAACTCTGTTATTATTGCAAGTTTCCAGGATCTGTTTCCCTATCTGCTCCTCGATATCCCTGTTACTATTGGGCGGCCTATAAAAAAATACCCAGTAGAGTTATTGACCCCTTCCTGGTCCTAACCTCCACCCGCTGAGACTCCGTAGACAATCCCTCCATGACGTCCACCTTTTCTGAAGCCGTGACACTATCTCTGATCAACAGTGCCACGCCCCACCTCTTTTGCCTCCTTCCCTGTCCTTTCTGAAACATCTAAAACCCGGCACTTGAAGCAACCATTCCTGTCTCTGAGCTATCCAAGTCTCTGTAATGGACACCACATCATATCCCCAAGTACTGATCCACGCTCTACGCTCATCCGCTTTGTTCATAATACTCCTTACGTTAAAATAGACACATCTCAAACCGTCCATCTGAGCGCGTCTCTTCTCTATCACCTGCCTATCCTCCTTCACACACTGTCTTCAAGCTTTCTCTATTTGTCAGCTAACCGTTTATTCCCCAGTCTCTTCAGTTCTGTTCCCACCCCCCAACAATTCTAGTTTCAACTCTCCTCAGTAACCTTAACAACCTCTCCGCAAGGATATTAGTCCCCCTGTGATTCAAGTGCAACCCGTTCTTTTTGTGCAGGTCACACCTGCCCCAAAAGATGTCCCAATGATCCAGAAATCTGAATCCTTACCATCTGCTCCAATCTCTCAGCCACGCATTTATCCTCTACCTCATTCTCTTCTTGTATTCACTGTCACGTGGCACAGGCAGTAATCCCCAGATCACTACGGCTGAGGTCCTGCTTCTCAACTTCCTTCCTAACTCCTTATAATCTGTTTTCAGGACCTCTTCCCTTTTCCTACCTATGCCATTGGTACCAATATGTACCACGGCTTCTGGCTGTTTGCCCTCCCACTGCAGGATATCTTGGACGCGATCTGAAACATCCAGGACATTGGCACCTAGGGGGCAGACTACCATCCCAGTTTGTTTCCTGAGTCCAGAGAATCGCCTGTCTGACCCCCAAACTATAGAGTTCCCTATCACTACTGCGTTCCTTTTCCTTTCCCTACCCTGCTGAGCCACTGGGCCAGACTCTGTGCCAGAGGCACGGCCACTGTTGCTTCTCCCAGGTAGGCTGTTCTCAAACAGGAGAACTTATTATCAGGGGGTACAGCCACAGGGGTACTATCTGGTACCTGACTCTTTCCCTTCCTTCGCCTGACTGTGCCCCACTTCCCTGTCCCCCGTGTGAACACCTGCCTATAACTCCGTTCTATCACCTCCTCGCTTTCCCTGACCAGACGAAGATCATCGAGCTGCATCTCCAGTTCCCTAACCCGGTCCCTTAGGAGCTGCAGCTCGACACACCGGGTGCAGATATGGCCGTCCGGGAGGCTGGGAGACACCAGAACCTCCCACATATGTCCCCTTCCTGCAATTAACACAAGTAGACCTACCTCTGTTCGTTACCTCCTCAGCCCGTTTGAGCCAAAGCACTATCACTCTGCCACCTCTCACTCCGCTCTCCGCTGGATATGGCGGCCTTCTTTTTAATTTTTTTTGCACTCTACGTGCTGACGTCAGGCGCCTGCGCAGTCTTGCCACTCTTTTACTCCGAGTAGTAAAACTGCCTCGCTCCGGAAATCCTTAGCCTTTCACCCTTAGCCTTCTTGCTCCCAATTAATGGAGAAGTAAATTAATCACGTTGAATATACTGTAGGGTATCACTAAATCCTTATTCTTTCACAATTTTGATGAAGAATTTCCTTCAGTTACTGTTTCTCTGTTAATGGCTGAACCCTGGGAGGATGAGGCAGCGGCCCAGTAAGTGCATCTGTTCAGAAGCTACTGGGGCCATGAACAGATATTTTCCTGCACATTCTCCATGTCTGTCTGTCTGCTCTGCAATAAATTCACTGTTTTTTTCTTTTATAGAAAGTCACTGAACTGACAGAGAAGGGACACCGCACAGAGAGTTCCAGACTATTCCTCAGTCTGGTGATGGGCAAAGGCTCCCAGGCCCGGCAGGCGATGTGGGAATCCTTTGTGACTTGGAGGACTGAGTTACCAAAGTTGGACAGAATACTGAGGGAAATACAGGAGCTCGGTACGTAAAAAACACTCACTGAACACAAAGGCACATTGAAATAAATTGTTCTAATTATTTTAGCTCTGTTTTCATGGACTTTTGTTTTATTTAAACAGGTCCTGATAGAGAGAAGTACATGAACATTGCCCAAGGGTTATCTGAGTTACCCACTCAATTGATAGGTGAGTGCTGAATGCACAGTTCAAACTACATCTCAAATGTCAGGCTGTGACTTGACAGAATCTCGGAATTAAAATTCACCATTAATCTTTCGGTGATCTCTGCAATTCCAGTAACAATTCAGAGAATCTCTCGTTTGCAGCCTGAATATTCTAAAATGTATTTTTTCTATTAATCCAGCTGTTGGTTCTGCAGAAGCCTTCACTCCAGGTCCAAATGCTCTGGGAATGCCCACACAACCCAAGGAGTCTCCTGATACTCTGTATCGTGTAGTGCAGGCGACTTCTCTATTTTCAGACCTTTCAGATACCGAAGCATCTTCTCCTTCGCAATGGCACTAGAAACTCAAATCTGTCCGGTGATGCTCTTTACATTTTGTAACATTCTCGCGACTTCCACATTTTTTTTTTCCTGGCATTTTCCTTTTCAGCCGTTACTGCATCTACAACATCATTTTTCAGCGGTCCGGTATCGACCCTCTCAATTGCTTTTACTCTTTATATATCTGGAACAGAAGGAAAAAAAAAACGCTTCAGTATCCTCTTTCTATATTATTCTTGCATTTCCTGCATAGTCACGTATGTCTAGGAGCATCTATGACATCGTTGCCTCCGACATGACCTAGACGGTAAATTTCAGGCACTACCCTGTGGAAAAAAAAAACAAACAAACTACCCATAAGTGCTGTAAATGCACCCCATCTCATCTTAACCAAATTTCCTCTGGTACAAGACATGGGTCCTGTGTGGAAAAACAAACAAACAAACAAACAAAATACAGGCTGTCTACCCAATCCCTTATCTCTCAAACTTTTACACCTCTGTCCGATCTCTGTTCTAACGCTAGAGTAAACAAACTAGGTTTATTAAACCTCTACTTGTCTCACATGCCACGGAATCCAGGCAACATCCTGATGAGCCTGTTCAGCAGTTCCTCTCTACACCATTACCCTGCCTTCTTCCAGCAAACGGTGATGCTCTTCCTAATCAGGAACGTATTAACCTCCATTTTCATTATACCCAACGACTTGTCCTCCTCAGCCGTCTCTGAAAATAATTTCACAGATTCACCATACGTCAGCGAAAGAAATTTCTCCCAATGTGTGGGTCCCCGCCAGCCAGGACAATTCACCACGGTTCCCAAACATGTTAATTTTCTGTATAAGCCTCTCGTGTTGGGCGTTGTCAAACATCCTGCTGATATCCAAGTAGACAATATCCATGTGTAACTTCATCCATCACTTTTGTCACCTCCTGGAAGATCTCAATCAAGTTAGCAAAACTCGAATTCCCCCAGCCAAAGCATTGCTCTTGAACCGTAACCCACCTCAAACATTCTTTCTTTCATACTCCTGTGGAGCAGTAGGTAAAAAAGGCCGAATGTTTGTAAGACCAGCCTCAAGGGCAGCTTTAATTCTGCATTTATAAGGCTGCTGAATGGTCACCTACTATGTTATTATTCGCTCTTAATAATAATATGACAACTTTATATATAAAATTGTAACACTGTGTATCTCGTAACTAATAACCACTCACTTAGATAACCGCAATATACTTACAGAAGAGCAGAAAGATACTGTTTGGGTATGAACGGATTTAAGGAACAACTGATAATAGATTGTGTAATTCTATATCAAGCACTGGGGAACGCAGTGCTCTTTCAGCGTTATATTGTCTATTAAAAATCATTTGATTTTCTCCCTTGCATGGTTAAGAGAAATTCGTAATATCTATGAAATGCATCGAATACTTGTGAAATTTCCACAAGATTTGATAAAGCATTTGTGTACAATAATTGCCCTATTAACAACCACAGCAGAACAACCACCGTTATCAAAATAAATGTGGGGATTTTCTAGAGCGACTCACTAAGCTCACTATGGTTTTATCTAGCTTTAAACCCGCTCTCTATTTTTTCAGAAAAACAAATCAAAAAAAAACAAACAAACATGCGAGTTATACCTTGAGACAGCTATACAGGGATGATTTGAAATTAGTTGCTCTTGCATGAATAAATCTAAAACAAATAATGCAAATAATGGAAGTAATTTCCAAAGAGTTGCACATGAAACTTAGACCAGAAAAGTACAGAACATTGAACATAAAGAAAGGTGCGGTAGAGTTAGTAGAATATAAAGCGGAGCATGAGGTTACAATACAACCGATAGGTGAATATGAAACATATAAGAAAATGGATGAGTGTGTGATAAAGGAAAATCTTCCAACAAAAGTTAATTCAAGGTTGAAGAAAATCTGAATTAACCTCAAACCTAAAGAAATAGTAAATTTACATCAAGGTGTAAGAATATCTGCCAAACAGAGCTGAGAAGTAAAAATAGAATAGACACTGAACACTCACTATGTACATATTGACGTACTCTTTTTGGTGTAGCATCTTGGTCTGAAACGGATCTGAAAGATTTGTAAAGAAAAATGAGAACTCAAATTAAAAAAAAAATAGAAAGCACTATGTTTACTCGAGCACACTTAGATTAACATGGACTAGGACAGTATGAGGAAGAGGAACAGCAGATATAAAAATGTACAGAACAGTCAGATAAACTTCTCAGAATCAGGTTTAATATCACCAGCATATATTATGAAATTAGTTGCAATGCGGCAGCACCACAATGCAATAAACATAATAGAGACCAAAAAAAAAAAAGAATTATAGTAAAGTGTGTGTGGTGCCTATCTCTATGTGTATGTGTATGGATGGCTGGTTCTTTACTTGTGAAGAGTAAGAGGTAACAAGATGGCACATCATTAAAATTAGTTCAACAATGTCCTGCGGCCTCTGTCACAAGCCGGCTGCTGACATTCGTTGACTTTGATATTTTCCTGCTGCTTAAAATGGTCTTTGTATCTCTTGCCAAGAGAGAGTTCTCCGTAGAGTACTGATTTCAGTAACCTGGAGTTGTCCCTGCCCGACACTTGTTGAATGCCTTGGGATTTTCCTTAATCCTTTCCACCAAGGCCTTCTCATGGCCCCTTGTGGCAGTCCTAATTTCATTTTTAAACTCCTTCCTGCAAGCCTTGTAATCTTCTAGATTCCTATCATTTCCTAGATTTTTTTTGATCCTTTCGTAGGCTCGTCTTTTCTTCTTGACTAGATTTACAACAGCCTTTGTATACCTTGTACATCTTGTACCTTATCATCTTTTCCATGTTTCATTGGAACATACCTACTCAGAACTCCACGCAAGTATCCCCTGAACATTTGCCACATTTCTTCCGTACGTTTCCCTGGCAACATCTGTTTCCAGTTTATGCTTCCAAGTTCCTGCCTGATAGCCCCGTATTTCCTCTTATTCCATTTATACGTTTCCTTAACTTGTCTGTTTCTATCGCTCTCCAATACTATGGTGCAGAAGATAGAATTCTGCTCACTGGGAGATCTGACACCTGACCAGGTTCACGTCCCAATACCAGATCAAGTACAGCCTCTCCTCTTGTAGTCTGATCTACGTATTGTGTCAAGAAACCTTCCTGAACACACCTACCAAACTCTACACCATCTAAACCCCTCACTCTAAGGAGATGCCAATCAATATTTGAGAAATTAAAATCTCTCACCACAACAACCCTGTCACTATTACTCCTTTCCAGAATCTGTCTCCCTCTCTGCTCCTTGATGTTCCTGTTACTATTGGGTTGTCTATATATATATAAAAACACAGCCGGTAGAGTTGTTGACCCCTTCCTATTCTTAACTTACACTCACAAAGACTCGGTAGACAACCTCTCCATGACTTCCTCCTTTTCTGTAGCCATGACACTATCTTTTATCAACAGCGCCACCTCCCCCGCCCCCTCCCCCTCCCCACTCCCTGACCTTTCAGAAACATCTAAAGCCTGGCACTTTAAGTAGCCATTCCTACCCCTACACCATCCAAGTCTCTGTAATGGCCACAACATCAAAACCCCAAGTGCTGATCCACGCTCTAAGCTCATTCGCTTTATTCATGATACTCCTCGCATTAAAATAGACAGATCTCAATCCATAGGACTGAGCGCGTCCCTTCCCTATCACCTGCCTATCCTCCCTTTCGCACTGTCTCCAAGCTTTCTCTATTTGTGAGCCAGCCTCCATTTCCTCCCTCACTTCAGTTCGATTCCCACCCCCGCCCCCCAGCAACATTCACAAAAATCTTGCTTAAACTACAACTGATGAAAGACACCATACCTTACCATAAATACAAGCCTGCTCCACTTTTAGTATTAGAGTCCTACACATCCAACTGTGGCCAATCCACTGTTACAGGTAGGACAATACGCAATAACTCTCTGGCTGTAATTTTACAGAATAAACAAGCAAAAACAACGTTTTAAAATAGCTATAGCCATTCCAAACACACATAACTGACAGAGATCAATTCATGAAAAACATCAGAAATATGCCGAATTTAAGGGAAATTGAAAGAATGTGGAACGTGAACAAAATGTACATTGTCCCGATAGTAATATCCACAACTGGTCTCATCCCAAAACCACTGTACATTAGTACAATTAGCTCCACCCATGTAAATCTTCCGAAAGTCACAATAGTATACACCACGACAGGAGTCTGAAGTTGCCTATCAATTGAGAAATGTTTGTGCTTGGATATGGCCGTACCTCAGGATTTAACAGTTTGAACTGTGAAAGGATAGAAATAATAAGTTCTTTATAAAGCACCTAATTCGGACGATGTTGTTCAATCTGGGATACAGTGGAAATTAGAAAATAAAAGATAAAATAATGGCAGTGTTAAGAAAGGTTCAATTAATTAAAAAAAGTTTTGCGCGTGTGTTTAAAAGTAACAACTGGAGTCTGCATCCCTTACAGTCTCAGTCTCCCTAGTTATAACTGTGTCGAAGACTTTTCACCAGTACTGTAGTGTTAGGTGCTGAACTCCACAGTTTAGGGCAACAGTTCAAAAAAAAAACCTAACCTGCCAATGATTTCGGCAACTGCAACACTGTTTCCCTCTAATATGCTGTTCTCTTTTACCTTGTACGACTTCATTGTACCGATGTGATTAAATTATCCGTTTGGATCGCATGCAGAAAGGTTTTCCATTGTACCGCGGTACGCGTGACAATAATAAACCAATTTACCGATTTATCGTTGTCAATAATACAGAGCCCCTTGGTTGCTAAGATTTTATACTGGCGTTGGTCGTGGGGATACGTTGGTGGAAGCATTTCTTCCGACAGGAGAAGGGCACAGGCGGGTGATTGGCGACTTAAAACCGGTCGCTTCGGGCAGATGGGACTCGACTCGTCGGCCATGACCGGCCGCTCATCCAAAAGAAGGAAAATTCTGATCTCAACCCTCCGCTGCTTTGCAACTTTACCCTCATTGGGAAGACTTTGGGAGTAAACCCTGTCACGTACACAGTGATGGGTTAAAGAGCCAGCAGAAATACAAAACACTTTGGAGTCCAGTATTGCTATTAACCAATAATATTTGTTAGTAACTACGCAATACAGTAATATAAATGCAGATAAATCAAACAGGTTTGCAATGATTATATACATGTGGAAATATAAGAAAACCATGCTTCTTTAAGTCTAGGGGTAAATAGATAGTCTTACGATAATGAGTAAAATTCAGTTCAGTTCGTGGTAGTGAGTTGAGTAGTGCTGGAGAGAGAGAGAGGGAGAGATTTGAATCTTCAGGTGAGCTGACGCCGTCGATCTTCCCGTTGTCCTCCGAAATCCTTTAAAAGTCACCGACTGTGACAACAACAAAGGGGACCGCTGTTCTGTGGTGGAGCTATCAACCCATGCGAGGGTTGGACACACAAATAACTCCCCTCCGGTCACACCTTCTCTGCACTACGAGAACCACTCATCGATCCGCCTGATCAATACCCCAAAACCCACTTTTTCGGTGGGCACAACAAAGCTCATTGTGTCCAAAATCATGTGTTTCAGGCCTATCATCTGACCTTCTATTTATCTCACCGTACTGAGTACCAACTGTCTCTCAAATAACTCCTCCCTTCTCTCGTCAAACAGGCAGTGTCCTTGGAGAAAGTATAAATTACCTGTGAGCAGTCTTCATCTCCCTCTCCCTCTCTCTCTCTCTCTCTCTCTCTCTCCCTCCCTCTCTCTTGCAAACAAGGTGTTTAAGGTGTTTGTGTTAAATAACTCTCTCTGTCTTTTTTCAAAAGCACAGTTCGTAGGGGTAATCGAGCACAGTTTATAAGGGTAATTCAGGACCCCGTCACAACCCAATGGGAAAAGCCTGGAGCTGGAGCAACGCAGACTGGCAACGCCAGCGCTTCTGGTTCCAAACCGTATCGGTCTCTGCCGTTCCTCTGGGTTCATCAGATGCATGGAGAGATGGAGCTAGCTACATGGGCAGCAGTTTTCTCTCCATATCGTAGTGTCCTGGCTTGCGTATCTAGTCAGCGGGACCCAGCATCCATGGTCAACCCTGACAGACAGAAGACCCATAATACAGCGCCCCACACCCGCACTGCCAGACTGATCAGTAGCATTTGCCAAGACTGCACCCCCTCTCCCAGAAACATGACTTAAATCACTCAGACGCTTGTGGTCTCTCTCACTCACAGAGATACCGTCTTTCACCGCTCCTCCATCTCTAAAACTGAAAACTACCCATTTTCGTTCTTATCATTCCAATGCGTTATCGATACAAAACTTCACGCATATTCCCCTCCTATTTTCATACAAGAGCAGTGGACACCTGTAACTACCCAGCGTGCAGATTTGCCAAAATGCACAGTGTCCTGCTCTCCATATTTCCACACCAGATGAATATTAACAACGCCTGTTAATGATACAAGTAGTGTTCTAAATATAGTGAAATGTTGTTTTGATGGAAGTGCAGTCAGGATTGCAATAGTATACCAGGGGAATGCTCACCTTCACAAGTAATCCGTACCAAATTATGAAGATTGGACATTTTCTGGGACATTCATCGCTGTAAATTCAGGTGCCTGTGAACAAAATGTTACTTTCTGTCCTAATATCCAGGGAGTCTTGAATTAATTCATGTAATCTTAAACACTGAATGTTGAAATGCAGTTATACAGTTCCTTGTCAGATGAGCCATTTAACATTTTGACAATGTTCTCTGTTCCCATGGAAGATGTTCAGCAGAAACACAAGGAGACTCTGCGGACACAAACTGAAACACTGAGAGTGAACACGATCCTGATGACGGAGAAGGTGAAGGTTTTCCAGCTGGTTGATCGATACGCTGAGCTCACGGTCATTTCTACTCTTCGAGATCGGAGACTGGTGGAGCATGAGCTGCTGGCAAGAGGCAGAGACCACGAGGAGTGGAGAGAGAAACATCTCCGCGGAGAGCTGGAGAAAATCCGCATTGATCATCTGTTTCAGAGCAGTTACTCATATAGTTCCTGGGAAAGAATGAAAAGGTTCTTCACACGATCATCTTCGGGAAGTTCGGCTGTCGTGGCCGGAGTCCCGGGGATCGGGAAAACAACAATGGTACAAAAGTTTGTTTATGACTGGGCCACGGGGAAAATATACCAACAATTCCAGTTTGTCTTCAGTTTCAAATTCCGGGATTTAAACACTATTAACTGTAGAATAAACCTGAGGGAACTGATTCTGGATCAATATCCTTACTTTGGGAATTTCCTGAGAGAGGTCTGGAAGAACCCAGAGGGATTGTTGTTTATATTCGATGGTTTGGATGAATTCAAGCACAGAATCGATTTTGCTGACGGTCGGAGAGACACAGAACTAAAGCACCAGTGCCCAGATCCCGAGTGGTGGTGTGAAGTGTCTGACATAGTGTACAGTTTAATCCAGCACAAGCTGCTCTCAGGGTGTTCAGTGCTGGTGACCACCCGACCCACTGCCTTAGATTTATTGGAAAAGGCGGAGATCAGTGTCTGTGCTGAAATCCTGGGATTTGTTGGTGAGGAACGGAAGGATTATTTCTATAGGCATTTTGAAGATCAGACGGTGGCAGCAGCTGTTTTCAAACACGTGAAGGAGAACGAGATCCTGTACACCATGAGCTACAACCCCTCCTACTGCTGGATCCTCGCTCTGGCACTGGGCCCCTTCTTCACACAAAGAGACAGGGACCCCCAGCGAGTTCCCAAAACTATAACCCAATTATATTCCTACTATACTTACAACATCTTAAAAAACCACGGCCGTGATATTGAGAATCTCCGTGATGTGTTACTCAGGGTTGGTCAGATGGCCTTCACAGGGCTGTCCCAGAAAAAGATCGTCTTTACAGATGGCGATTTGATCAGCTACAATCTGCAGCCTTCGCAGTTCCTGTCCGGGTTCCTGATGGAGCTTTTGGAGAGAGAGAATTCTGCCCGGTGTGTGGTGTACACATTCCCACACCTCACCATCCAAGAGTTTGTAGCTGCAGTCGCACAATTCCTGACTATACATCCCAGGAAAATCCGGAACTTCCTCACTGAGGCCCACAACACGACAGATGGGCGATTTGAAGTATTTCTCCGTTTTGTTGCTGGTCTCTCCTCCCCAATGACAGCTCGGGGCCTGGAGGAGTTTCTGGGTCCATTTGCTAATGAAAGAACCTGCCGGGTGATTGACTGGGTGAAGGAGGAGATTGAACGTCAGATTAGAAACACAGAGACTGAAATTGGTAAAAAGAGCCTCCTGAACACATTGCACTACCTGTTTGAGTCTCAGAATCGTGGACTGGCTCGGACTGCACTGGGATCTGTGGAGACACTTTCATTCCGCGGGATGACGTTGACCCCGATTGACTGCGCGGTCCTGTCTCATGCTATCGGACTCTGTGATACAATAAAACAGCTCAAACTGGAGTACTGCCATATTCAGTGTGAAGGAATCCAGCGGCTGGGACCCGGGCTACACAAGTGCCAAGATTTGAGGTATTTTTTTTTTTGTTGTTTTTTTTAACTTTTACTCTGAACAGCGAAACTGTTCCATTGTCTTGTTTCAATGTAAGGGAATTTGTGTAAAACTCTGGTAAATCAGATTGTGAAGAATTGTGAAAAATGCTCAGGAGATTGGTCGGTATTCCTCAAGGACGAGAGGGTTCTGGGATTCCTTGTAAAGGGACGTTGGAGACGTCATCAGATCAGTGAACAATGGCCACTGGTTTAATAGCAGTGAATCACAGGAATGGTCGTGATTCTCGCTGCCTGTGGCACGTCCATTGACAATGTTCCTTCTCACTGTCTCTGACACCCAGACCGACACTGACTGCAGCAGGTGGGTCAGAGATTCACACCCCCTTACCGGTGAGGGACAAGAGACCGTCAGCAGACTGTCCGAGTCAGTGGGAGAGCATTTCTTCTGTGAGATTCCCTCTCCCTTCCCTTCGCTGTGCCTTGCGATTTCCATCAGTCCACCTGTGTGACTGTGCTCACTACCAGATACCCACACCTCATGGGCGCATCTCTTTTCTCCGGTTTGTGGGCCTCTAATTAGACACACCCGTCCGTGCAATCTATTTCTGCCTCCTGGTCTTGTGGGTTCACCTTTTCCATTGGCTATCCTCATCATGGATCTCTCTTCCTCCTGATTGCATCGCTTCACCTTATTCTACTTCCTCCTATGGAATCTCTTTCCATTCCCCTACATCCTTTGGGACCTCCCTTCCACATACACCTTCGTACTGTGGGATCTCCCTTCCACATCCCCTTTCCTCTTGTCTGATCTCTCTTCCCCATCCCCCTGTCTCCTGTTGGATCTCTCTTCCTCATCCCACTCCCCGCTTTGAGGATCCCTTCCACCATTTCAATCGACATTTTCTCCTTCCTGCCGAACTTTCTCCCGCCCTTCTGACCCTCTCAAGTCACCAACACTTTTCTAACCATCGTGGAATGAGACAGAATTTGGTGATTTTTCTGTGTCACACCTATGGACTACATTACTGACGTTCGGTGAATACTCTGGAGCAGGGCAGTGAGGGACCTTGATAGTGATGGGAACTCCGACCAGTGATTTACTGAAGGGTTTAATGTTTCCTGAAATATCCGAGCGAAAGAAATTTCATGAGACCCACGATTTGAATCGCATTGTTCATCAATTTGTCTGTTTGCGTTTAGACTTGGGGATAATAAACTGGGAGATTCAGGAGTGCAAGTGGTGGCTGCGGCTCTCAGAAACCAGGAGTGTAAAGTACTGACACTGTGGTAAGTACCAGGCTGTGGGAGATTGTCTTTACAGTCACTGGGTGTCTGACACTGAACAATAATGTGATCATTAATTGTGCTACTGATAAACACTGGGGATTTTTATCTCCTGTTTCTATATCCTTCGCCCCACTCTCTCACATCTCCAGGCTGGACTACGTTGGTCTCACAGATTCTGGTGCCGAACATCTCGCCTCCGCTCTCAGTACAAACCAATCACTGGTGGAGCTGAACCTGAGTGGTAATGAACTGGGAGATTCTGGAGTGAAACTGGTGTCCGTGGCTCTGAGGAACCCGGAGTGTGAAATACAGAAACTGTGGTAAGTACCAGACTGAGAGATTGTGTTTACAGTCATTGGGTGTCTGAGACCAAATATTAATGTGATCAGTAATTGTATTACTGATAAACTCTGGGGATTTGTACCGTCTCCTGTCTCTCTGCGTCCTTTACTCTTACTCTTTCTCTCGTTCATCTCCAGGCTCTACAGTGTCGGGCTCACAGATTCTGGTGCCGAGGATCTCGCGTCCGATCTCAGTACAAAACGATCAATGGAGGTGCTGAGCTTGGCATCAAACTCGCTCACAGACCTATTTGTCCCCGCTCTCCGTCGCCTCGTACTGAACCTCCCGCATCTGGAATGGATCCGGTGAGTGTTTGTGTTAATGTTCAATGTGATAAAATATCAGCGGACTCACGGGTTTTCTGGTGATATTTATCTGTGTGTGTTGTTGAAAATTAACCCTAGTTCCCTGTTACGACACTATAGTGTAATCCATTTATTTCAGTTTTTTCCTCCATCTGTTTCAGCCTAGCGGGGAATCAGTTTAGTGAGACAGGAAAGATGGAACTGGAGTCTCTGACGGAACTCCGACCCGGACTGAAAGTGGAGCTGTGAACGTCTGCATGTGTGAACATCCCCGCCCGCGGGATAGGGGTATTTTGACCAATTTCCTTCCCTCCTTCAATGCGCGCCCTCCTCTTTAATTTCCAACGGATCTAATGGACCTTGGTCCTGGGCGAGCCCTCTGTGTCGTCAGAGTTGGCCCCGCAGTGACGTATTCCGCCTTACGTCAAGTGTCGCTGCCTTCCAGCGTTCGTCCGTGTTGAGAGCTCCGCCAAGTGTGACCCCGGGAAATTACACAGACAGGAAGACTCCGTGGGTGGGGCTCAGTTCCCAGGGTGGGGTTATCCCGGGAGAGGATGCTTTTGTTCACTTTGAGTTGAGGACGGTGCATTCGGCAGTCTGGCCGATATAATGATGTTAAATTGACAAATCCCTCGGCAGTGACACTGGTCTGCAGCGATCTCGGACACTACCCTGAGATGTGATTTTATAAACATAGGCTCTACGATGCAGAGTGTCGCTGAGAAACGGGACTGATTATTCAACCTGTCACTCGTTGTCTGCGGTCAGTTAATTGTGTGTGACTGTGGTAGAGGTTGCAGCCCCTGCCTAAGTATCTGACGAGGCTGCTGCTCAGGTTCGGGCTGCATTTCAGCCCCGCGCTTCTCATATACGGGCACCCAATACAGAACAGGGCGGGTCGCAAGGAGGATCTCCTGGTGGGATTGTTCCTGGGCCGGGCCAAAATGGTTATTCACGGATCCAGACGGCGGTACGTGGAGGGCTGTGCCCGTCCGAATGGTTGTCCCCCTTCCGAGGATGCGTTCGTGCCCAGCTGTCCTCGGAGAGGGAGCATGCGTCGCAATAGGTACATTGGGGGATTTCCGGGAGCGCTGGGCCCCACAGGGAATCGACTGTTTAATAGACGCTAGTAACCATTTTTTTTTAAACTGAGTGTACTCACAGTATTGTAAAATATGAGTGGTTGTACCTTGTGTATTTGTTGTGCAAATAAACTTTTATAGTTTTGTAAATAAAACGGTGAGCAGTTTACTAATTCCCGAATGCCACGCACTGTTTAATTTACATTTGTCATGATGAACTGCATAGACCGCTGTAACGCCTCGTCCATGCAGACAAAATCGAATGAAGAGATTAGAAGCACCGATAAAATATCTGGCGCTAGTCCACTGAAGTCCCGAAGAGGGAGGAATGCGAGTGGAACACCGACATTAAACACGTGGTGAATCACTATCACGTCGCACACTCCCAGCGTCAGATACGGACTGAAGCTCCCTCCGTACCGTCCCATCACACATTACCAGGGTCAGACACAGCGAATCCCCTACACACCGTCCAATCAAAAAAAAAAAAAAATCTCGGGTCAGACACAGTGTTAGTACACAATCCGAATCAACTCACCAGTTATCAGACACAGAGCGAACGTCCCTCGGCACCGTCCCATCACAAAACTTTGTGATCAGACACAAAGTGCAGCTCCCTACGCACCGTCCTTACACACAAAACCAGGGTCACGGTTTCATCACAGACTACCACAGTCAAATTCAGAGAGAAGCTCCCTCCGACAAAGCAAGTCCGTCAGTGACTTCTCCGGATAAAAGTGGGTGATAGCATATCAACCAGCTGAAATCGGTGGGGCAGAAACAGGAATGTTATCACCATCGGCACATAACAATTGATGTACATGGCAGACCTGACTTGGGAGACCTCAGAATGGAACAACTGTCCCAAGAAGATGGGAAGATGAGGATAAAGGGGAAGCCTGTTAGGACCGAGATTAGGAAAAACTTCTTCACACAGAGAGTGGTGAATCTGTGGAACTCTCTGCCACAGGAAACAGTTGAGGCCAGTTCATTGGCTATATTTAAGAGTGAGTTAGATATGGCCCTTGTGGCTAAAGGGATCGGGGGTATGGAGAGAAGGCAGGTACAGGGTTCTGAGTTGGATGATCAGCCATGATAACACTGAATGGCTGTACAGGCTCGAAGGGCCGAATAGCCTACTCCTGCACCTATTTTCTATGTTTCTGTGCTTCTATGGAACAGGCACTATCAAGGGGATAATTTTCAGTCCTCTCATCCTGAGAATCAGGACAGTTTTGTCAAAAGTAAAATATCCTGAATCGAAAATGGGTAAGTAAAGACGGGCGGCTTGAGTCCAACGACAATTGGGAGCCTAGATTGGATGGATTCGAAGAATAGATACAAAATATGGACATGAAATAATTTAATATTTAAACCGGAATTAAGAGCAGATATTACACTTGTGCGTTACAGGTTTAATTCAACATGAAGGGAATAATGTATTGTACTGCGATGGCATCAACCATGACTGGGGCCAAGTTCTGTCTTGTTCCAGAGACAGTAGAGCGGACAAATGTGTTAACAGTGATCTCGTTGCTTGGTAAACACACAGTGAACAGAAACGAATCATTTCAATGGGCACGGGTAATACGGTCTAACAAAGAATAAACTGAGGACCCAAACTTGTATTAGACATACCTGGACAAAAGGTATAGTCCCTATGCTATAAAACTCTAGATGTGAGATTATTCAGTATCCCAGATGATATATATATGAGTCAGTATCTAGGTCCAATTATTCAGCAGCCTTCAGGTAATGATGGCCATGGTAAGATCACAGTTATGTGAGATCGCACTCTTGTGTATATCGAGTGGGGCAGTCATCTACACAAGAGGTATATCGACTGGGGTGGTTTCTCAAAGGTTGCTTTTATCATTATAAACTGTCGACAGTGGAATGTAGTACACGGTGAGAGTAGAATGGGGCAGGTTCTAAAGGACCCGGAGAAGAGTTTCTTTGTCAGGGGCCAAACCCTTTCTAGGATTTCAATACTGTTAGACAAATCAGTACCCCATACCCACAAGAAACGGAAGCTACACTGGAGCCTAAATGTAGTGAGACCCAGCGTAATACAAACGGGTTAGGGTTAGTGTTAGGGGAAACAGGGGAATTTGTCACTTTGGTACCAGCGTACCAGCAGGTGCAGGTAATCTTTAATCTAACTGAAATAACGGCGGCTGAATGGTGCTCACATACAACAAAACCATGAAGTACTCACCTTCTTGGGAGACAATAAAGCAGGAGTAAGTTTAAGCCAGTCAAAGATAGAACGTAAAGAGAACTATTGGAGTGAGTGGGAGCAGGTTATGCATCGGGGTAGCAACGATCAATACCCTAAATATAGCAGAACGAGAAAACCAGGTACAGTCCCTCCATCAGAAAATAAAGAATATTACTGGAGAGAATTACCAAGAGCAGGTACAAACTGATTGGTCGAGATGCATCTCAGGTAACTCTGGATACTGTTAAATTTCTGAAGCCCCTTCAAGGTACAACAGATCTGATTATTGGCCACATAGACCTCATGTCTAAGGAAATGCTTAAAACTGAGATATGTGCTACATATGCTAGTTGGTTGCTTACCATGATCGGCACTAATTTATTACAACTTGGTGCACATGAATTGCCAAATTTGGTCTCAGATGAGCAACTAAATGAATGGGTCAGAGAAAGGGTGCCATTGTGTCATATTAGAAGCCTTATAATAACCGACAGAGTACGGGGTACCTGTGATAGTCATAGTAGTCAAAGTCACACTTTATTGATCCTGGGGGAAATTGGTTTTCGTTACAGTTGCACCATAAATAGTTAAATAGTAATATGTAAATTATGCCAGGACATAAGTCCAGGATCAGCCTATTGGCTCAGGGTGTCTGACCCTCCAAGGGAGGAGTTGTAAAGTTTGATGGCCACAGGCAGGAATGACTTCCTATGACGCTCTGTGTTGCATCTCGGTAGAATGAGTCTCTGGCTGAATGTACTCCTGTGCCCACCCAGTACATTATGTAGTGGATGGGAGACATTGTCCAAGATGGCATGCAACTTGGACAGCATCCTCTTTTCAGACACCACCGTCAGAGAGTCCAGTTCCATCCCCACAATATCACTGGCCTTACGAATGAGTTTGTTGATTCTGTTGGTGTCTGCTACCGTCAGCCTGCTGCCCCAGCACACAACAGCAAACACAATCGCACTGGCCACCACAGTCTCGTAGAACATCCTGAGCATCGATGATGGAAAAGGAAGGTTTTATGCTGGAGCAGTAATCCACATCCCCCAACATTGAAATAAGTCAACCTACCTTTTGAAAAGGGTTCACAATGTTGGGAAATATCATGAGAATACATAGATATCTTTAAGTAACTCACCAGTACATGCTATTGTTATGAATTGTACTGAGAAAGGGAATAGATTTATCAAGATTCTGTCAAGGGGGAGACCACTGGTCTTGTCCAGAAGAAATGACAAAGCAGAAGCTTAGAAATTGTGGTTTCACTACTTATCACAATTGTTCTTTTTCTATTTTCCCTGTGAATGATCAGTCCTTCTGACAATATACATTGGTGGAACAGACATATTATATCGCAACAGGAGCCACAAGTTATACCAAGTGATGGAAACAATGCCCTTTGGAAAGTCACAACGTCGCCATTGGGACTGTGGCTTTAGATAAGACCATTGGAGGATGAACCTTGCATCAGTCAGCAGGAGGCAGAGTAATAAAGGAGAACTTCAAGATCCAACACACTGATACAGATGAATATCTGCGGGGCTATTTTGCTACTGAATTGCCACCAATTCCTCACTTGACTGCAGACTGGATAAATGTTGCTGAGGAGGCAAGGGAGATAATGCATCAATGGACTAAACACACCAAGTTTATTAAACACACGCTGGTAAGGCAAATGAACTATTGAGTTACCCAGGCTTTTGGAATTGGGGGACAAATGTTTAAATACATCCATGGGTAAGAATAGTATCACATGTTGCTGTAATACTAATTTTATGTACCCTGATAATTGTATTGCTCAATGTATGTCAACTGAAAAGCCGGAAGGCTGAAATAATGCGAAAAATCGAGGGCAACGCTTTTTTGAAACAGCAGGGGCCATTTTCACTATACAGTGTGTGAACTTAGTTGGTAAATGTCAATACTTTTATAGAATATAAGTGTTGCACACCTACTGGGGATCCATAGCAGTCTTATGGTCAGTCAACTGAAATGGGAGGGGGATAATGATCCGAAGATAAATATATTTGGATCAAGAGGAGGGAAATGTTGGCCAGAGGAAACTGCAGTCTGATCAAGGACAGTGGAAGCAGGCAAGTCAGTTGCCTTTGTTCACCCCATCCCCCATTTTGTGCACTGAACAGTTTCTTGCTCTTGGATAATCCAATCAGAGCAACTGAATGTGGACATTGGAAGCTTCAGGTAATGATCTGCTAAACCTGAGACCATTCTCAAACAAGTAGCCATTTGTTATGTAAAGGGCGTGGACTCAGAACTGACGCCTGACTCAGGGAGAATCTAATCAGAGCAATAAACCTGAGACCATTCTCAGAGGAGTTGATACTTGTTATGTAAAATGCCAGACCTTCAATCGGTAACCTCATTAGACTCTGTCTGGGTTGCCTCATTTAACTGGTTTGGGCCAGTCAGAGTGTGAGAACACACATGCACAAGGCTGGGGTGGGCAGAGCCATGAAACAATGTCGGCTGTAGCCCTGTACAATGAGCAGTAAGAGGGCGACCCAGGTACGTCAGGTGACCTTGAGCCAACGGGATGGGAATCCAACAGTTCAATTTGTGAGGGTTAGTATGATACTCAGGAGTCCAAATAGACAGGGGCGATAACGCTCGAGCAGCCAGAGACCAACCATCGCGACTCGGGAGGACCTCACGGACACTTGGAGACCGGGATCACGTAGATCGTGCACTCCTTTTCCGGGTAATACCTTTTCTCTTCATTGACTGTTCATGGAGTGTCAGGGGTTCAAATAGGGTGCAGACCTGTAGATAAGAGTGTCAATCCACCTGTTTATTTTAGTTAAAATAATAAAGGTTACTTCTCGGTATATACATATTCTCTATGCCTCACTGATCATTTTTACAAGGGGTGATTCTTGTAACAAGTTAATCCCGTGATTGTACCCTTTCCCCCTTGATGGAAAATTAATAATTTAATATGCAGACTAGGGGCCGGGCATTTAGAACTAAATATAATATTAACGTGCTAATCGTGTTCGGATATTCAGTCACAGCCCGTGGTCAATGATGACGGGTATTATTACTGACAGCAAACTTGAGTTAATTGACGAGTTTAGATATCAACGTCACTGCTGTCTCCGAGTTGGGACAGAAAATGTAATAACAGTGTTAGTTTAGTGAGGGAAGTTCTGAATAAGCAATGAGATGATCTATGCGGATATTCATGGACCCGATAAAAAAACATTTCTCACATGATTGCCGATATTGAGGGACTGACCTTGTCTGTGTGGCCAATGACCGGTCTGACTACGCAATGAAAACACCAGTGATGCGTCATCAGCGACGTGATCGTTCTGTTTACTAAGAACTAGTCCCGGAATCGTTCTCGGAGTAAGAACGATCTTATCCCACGGCGTTGTCTGATAAGTTGGGTGGAAATTTCTAAAGACACGGACAAATACAGCACGGAAACAGGCCGTTCGACCCGTGTAGTCGTGCTAAACTATTCTCCTAAGTCCCATCGGCGAAGATAAGGCAAAAAAAAAACTAGAGCAATTCCGCCACACACCCCGCCCCCCGCCCACAGTGCGGATTGGCATTCGAATTTCCTCAACACTAACATCGATTTTTCAAACTGTCCTTAACATTGTGACTGCAAGATGTTTCTGGAATCCTATAATTTATCAGAGCGATACCCGGGACAAGAGCTAATTTCCAGTATCGACCTGCGAACTGGGTGAACTGGATCTTTCGCAGTCACTGTTAAACGTGAGAAGTTTCGCGAACACAGGAGAGGTTTCACGCTGGAGCGGAGCAGGGCGGCTGGAACAGGCGAACAGTGGGACTTTGACGGCAGAGCTGTGGGTCACAAGGAGGGCGCTGATCTGAACTAACAAATGTAGGTCTTTTCACTGGGAAGGGAGGGGGATAGCAACCTGCGAATGCAGGAAAAAAAGATTAAAATAATCGTCAATGAACCGGAGTGAGAAATCATTCGCGATGATAAAGCGGTGAGTAATGAGACAAACAAGGACAACGCCGGGCTCAGTTGGTGCAGAGTTTGCCTGCAATGAGTGGTGAATTAATTGGGCCAGGCAGGGAAACATCACTAATTCATGACATCCTTTCAGTAATGAGAGCCAGGGGATGTTTTAACGCGTCCTTCAGTTGCTCCCTGAACTTGGTCTGGGTGACGGCGTAAAGAGCCGTGTTTGTGCAGCAGCTCAGAAGCTGCAACATTGAGCCTAGTCCTCGCAGAGAATCAGCAGGAAGCGTCACGGCAGACAAAGCAGACAGTCGGTTCCAAGCAGAATACACAGTGAACGGTGCCCACAGCAGGACGAAATTGCCAGAGATGATCGCAGTAAAACGAGGGATTTCCTGCGACTCTCCATCTGCGGGTCTCTGGCACTCTGTCCCTTGTCAGCACGCCGGAGTCTCCTGCGCCCTCTGCTGGTGACTATAACATGCCGGACAGTTAATCCATTCGTCAGCAGGACCAGCAGGAATGGGATTACAGGAGTGAGAAGGTAATTAAATAAATCCATTGGTATTGCGACAGATGAAGGCACATAATATGCGGTGTCCCTACAAATAAATGGAGCAATTATTAGTGCATAACGCCCTGACAGCCGAAAATACCAGTAAGTCTTTATTAAACAGCTGCTTACATCCACTGTCCCCAGAATCACAGCCGCAGTTTTCCCAGTACAATATTTTGTTTTCAACTTCTGGCAACAAATGGCCACAAACCGGTCAAATGTGAAAATGACAGTGAACCAGACCGAACAATCGGTGGCGGCGTAAAGCAGGAAGCTATGGATTCTACACACTGGTGTATCCCTAGCCCCGAGAAAAAGCTCCATACGCACATAATTAAACGGAATCTTGTTCAATATCAGGTCCAGGATAACGACCATAAGATCTGCAGCTGCCATGGCAACCAGGTAGCGAGTGACAACTCTGGAGAGACCGCACGTTCCTCTGGACAAGATTAAAATCGTCACCAGGTTCACTGCGAGAAGCATAAAAAAAAAATCAGTGGACACACATCAGGGAGCGTTCTCTGTGAAGTGGACATACAATTTATCGGATTTGTTCTCTGTCATGTTAGTAAATCATTGGTCATCTGTAAGTCTAGTCATAGTCATAGTCATACTTTACTGATCCCGGGGGAAATTAGATTTTCGTTACAGTTGTTCCAAAAATAATGAATAGTAATAAAACCATAAATAGTTAAATAGTAATATGTAAATTATGTCAGGAAATAAGTCCAGGACCAGCCTATTGGCTCAGGGTGTCTACCCTCCAAGTGAGGAGTTGTAAAGTTTGATGGCCACAGGCAGGAATGACTTCCTATGACGCTCTGTGTTGTATCTCGGTGGAATGAGTCTCTGGCTGAATGTACTCCTGTGCCCAACCAGTACATTATGTAGTGGATGGGAAACATTGTCCAAGATGGCATGCAACTTGGATAGCATCCTCTTTTCAGAGACACCACCGTCAGAGAGTCCAGTTCCATCCCCACAACATCACAGGCCTTACGAATGAGTTTGTTGATTCTGTTGGTGTCTGCTACCCTCAGCCTGCGGCCCCAGCACACAACAGCAAACATGATAGCGCTGGCCACAACAGACTCGTAGAACATCCTCAGCATCGAGGGAATCAATTATTACATTCAAATCGTAAGTGAAATCAGAGAAAAAAAATCTAACGCAATATTTCCGAACTGATATTACCCAAAAGCAACAGCGAAAAGCACAGATAACGATCACTGATAATTGGCAACTTCGCGCGTTTTTGGGGAGAAGATGCAAATGGAACATCAAACACAAACTCTACAGAAACTTAAATAACTTTCCGCAACAATGACTCTTTAGATCAACAGCAGGCTCCCCCTCCTGATCATTATACCCCACCATGCAAAAGTCTTTTACACACACACACACACACACACACACACATACACACACACACACACACACACACACACACACACACACACACACACATACACACACACACACACACACACACACACACACACACACACACATACACACACATATATATATATATATATAGAGAGAGAGAGAGAGAGAGAGAGAGAGAGAGAGAGAGTTAGGGAGCCTAAGAATATTATACAGTATCGTATTGTCAACGTGGAGTGGAGAACCAGCTTGCAAATCTGGCAGGAGAAAACTATTTTGCGAATTATTGACAATTACAGAATGTCTCCTCGGTGTTTCACGCTCCCTCCCACTTTTCCCAACTATGATCCCCTCTGCCTGACCTCTTCCATTTCTCAGTCCACAACAGAGACCCATATGAGAAACAGGTTTATCATCAACATCTTATGACAGGAAATTAGTTATTCTTGCGACAGCAGTACAGTGGAATGCACACAATTACTACGGTACTGTGCAAAGGTCTCAGGCATCCTCGCTATACATAAAGTACTGTCAATGATCATCCTGTCTGCAGTAGCTCCGGTGAATTCGCTCAACGTGCGAGTGATTCAGAGCAGCGGAATCTGTCCAAGTTTCGCACAACCCTGTAACCGATTCGAAGCTGCTGACATAAAACTCGGATAAGCTGGTCGACTCTCCGGGACACTTTGAGCGGGAGATGTGATTTTGCTGCGGCAGATTCCTGCCCTTATAAAAGAGATTTTCCTCTATTCCTTTGCATTTATTCCATTCCTGCTGAAATTTTACTTATCCGCAGTAATGTCCCTCTTTTATCCCCAAAGCAATGCATCGCTGTCAGAATTTTATGGCCTGTTCGTAATTTTCCAGTTTGTGGATTTTTTTTTCGCTTCAGAACACCGACAGCGTTCACAGCCAAATGTAAACGCCGACGGTAATAAAAGCATTAGTGGAGAACGTTTTTGAATGGAATCTGTTGTACAAGGAGTTCTCTAAATCACTGAGGTCACAGTCAAATGAGCAGGCCGAAAATTTCAAAACAACAACAGTATGGACATCTGATAGAGACATCGTTTGGAGGATAGTCAGAGGACAGCGAATACTCGCAAGAACATTTTAACAATAGTATAGTAGAAATTGAGATCTCTCCTTTTTTTTGAATAAAATGCCAATGTAATTCAAGGAAGAATTCTAAACTTCGAACGGTATTGCAGAATTCAATCCATATAGACAACTACATTTTCTGCTGCACAATGTTATTCAGATGAATATTGTTTGAAATTACCAGAGAATAAGCGAGTCGAGAATATTCACCATAATGTAACTTCCCTCAGAAGAAGACAGATAATGAGCAGTTTCTCTTTATCATTATTATAACCCAATTCTGCGAAAGCCTCAGAGTGACATTTGAAAAGCGAATGAAGGATTGTTTTAAAGCACGTGAATTACAACAGGAAAGGACAGAGGTGAAACAACTTAGATATTTGCTCACCGATTCCGATAATGCGGAGATGGAGCTGCAACAGGACGAATGCCAGTGGTGAACCGTGAGGAAATGACAACGGATTACCTGGACAGCCCGAGAGTTTTAGAATAGACAGTCGGTTCTGGGAGAAGTGGGAAGGCGGGATGTTCTGTTCGGTGACGTGGCAGGCACATACGGAGCTTGGCGGCGCTGGGTGTGCAGTGACTTTGGCGGGTAGTTGATAGTCAGACGGGTTGTCTGCGAGAATAATCCGCATTTGGAAGTCAGATTAAATTCCGTTGCAAACACAAGGAGTTTGAAGCAACTTGATTCAAAAGTCGATATTTTTGAGCGGTCGATGGAGCGACTGAAAGGAAGCAACGCATCCAGAGGCAAAATATCAGAACCTCGTTCGTGAACTGATGTGAGCAACGAATGAACGGAGTTTACCAATTGGATCATTGTCCATTACACCCGCAGAATTTCAAGAACCACAGTGAACAGCATAATGCAGAATTTGAACGTTTGGAGATTTCTTACCTGGAGTGTGCGGCAGTAGCAATAATTTCAAATGGGTGATAAACATTAGAATTGTAAATTTAACATTGTATAGATGAGCTTTGAAGAGACACTCAGCGGGAAGAGCAATGATAGCGAGACCAGGGTAGTAAATCACTCGAATGACTTTTAATGCGTGCGTGATTCGAAAGTCCAAGGTCATCCATTCATACCTCGCAAAGATAAATTGAGCAGCCCAGAAGACATTCTTCGGAGCTTCTGCCACATTCCACGCTGCTGTTCCCGGACTCTGATCCATTACGGAACGAACAAACCTTCCTTCCGCAGAGTGTGCTCTCTCTGTCCCGCTGTGTGGATCGTCGAACCGCTGTGAGTTCCGGAGCGGCTGTTCAGTGATAACTTAGTGATTCCGATGATTACTAATAGCAGAGGGGAACTCTCTTGTGGCGCCAAAACCCTCCTTGGAAATGACGATGTTGGCATTTAATGAAATGACAGACGCAGTTAACCCTTTTTGCATTACAGCTGAGCAACAGGTGTGAGAGTTGTCAAATGATTTCGAGCATTAAAGTTTTATATATTCATAATTTGTTTAGATATTTTTCAGCAGATTTAGCAAAAATGAGGCTTAGTAAAATTCAAGGATGAAGTAAAATGTGTACTTTCTCTCATTAATCACGTTTAAAAGAAAAGGATATTTGTTTCAAAAAATTACTTTTGAAACATTATGATTGTAAAGCAGAGTGGCTTGAGTGGCTTACAGAGAGAGAGCGAGACTGAGAGAGAGAGACTGAGAGAGAGGGGGAGAGAGAGGAGAGAGAGAGCGGGGGGGAGAGAGAGAGAGGGAGCGAGAGAGAGTTTTAAAGTGCAAAATCAGTTGCATTGGGACAGTTCCACTGTCTCGACCTCAGAGATCTGTGTCCAGTGGTACAAACAACCGTCACAAATTGACCTCTTTCTTGTTCCCAGTGAAGAACCGTGAGGTTATCTATGCCTTGACATGTCCTTCGCTCTCTCCGAATGCAAACAGATACTTACAGAATCAAAATCAGGTTTATTATCACCGACATGAGTCGTGAAATGTGTTAATTTAGCAATACATATTATAGAAGAAAAAGATAAATAAATCAATTACAGTGTATGAGTATCGAACAGACTAAAACATGGTGCAAAATAGAAACATTAAACATTCAGGCAGTGTTCACGGATTTAAAGTCCATTTAGGAATCGGTTGACAGAGAGGACGAAGCTGTTCCTGAATCGCTAACTGTGAGTCTTCAGGCTTCTGTATGGTACCAATGAGAAAAGGCCGTGCCTGGGGTGCTGGGGGTCCTTAATAATGGACGCTGAGCCGCTCCTTGAAGATGTGCTGGGTACTTAGTAGGCTGGTACCCAAGATGGAGCTGCCTAAATTTACGACTATCTGCAGCTTCTTTCGGTCCTGTGCAGTAGCCTGCCTCACCCCAAACCCTTCTTATCAGACAGTGATAGAGCCTGTCAGAATGCTCTCCCATCTATTGAAGTTTCTGAGTGTATTTGTTGACATACCAAATCTCTTCAAACTAAAAATGAAGTATAGTCGCTGTCTTGTCTTCTTTATAGCTGCATCGATATGTTGGGACCAGGTTAGGTCCTCAGAGATCTTGACACGCAGGAACTTGGAACTGCCCACTCTCTCCACTTCTGATCTCCCTATGAGGATCGGTATCTGATCCCTTGTCTTGCCGTTCCTGAATTTCACAATCAGCCCTTTCGTCTTACTGATGGTGCGTGCAATGTTGTTGCTGAGACACCACTCCACTAGCTGGCATATCTCGTTCCTGTGCGCCCTCTCGTCTCCATATCATATTCTACCAACAATGGTTGTGTCATCAGTACATTTATAGATAGTATATGAGCTATGTCTAACCGCACAGTCATGGGTGTACAGAGAGTACAGCAGTGGGCTAAGCACACCGCCCCCCCCCCGCCCCGAGGTGCACCAATGTTGACCGTCAGCGTGGAGGAGATATTAACACCAACCCGCACCAGATTGTGGTCTTCCAGTTAGGAATTCGAGGATCCAATTGCAGAGGGAGGCACAGGGGCCCAGGTTCCGTAACTTCTCAATCAGGATTGCGGGAATGATGGTGTTAAATGCTGAGCTATTGTCACCAAACAGCATCCTGCATAGGTATTTGTATTATCCAGGTGGTCTAAAGGCGGATGAAGAGCCATTAACATTGCTTCTGCCATTCACCTGTTGTGGCGATAGGCAAATTACAGTGGGTCCAGATGCTTGTTGAAGCAGGAGTTTACCCTAGTCATGACCAACCTCTCAAAGCATTTTATCACTGTCGATGTGAGTGCAGCCAGGTGATAGTCATTAAGGCAGCTCACATGAATCTTCTTCGGCACTGGTATAATTGTTGCTTTTTTTTTGGAGGAGTGGGAAATTCCACCCGCAGCAGTGAGAGGTTGAAAATGTCCTTGAATACTCTTGCCAGTTGTTTGGCACAGGTTTTTTGAGTCTTTCCAGGAATTCCATCAAACCTTTCGCCTTGCGAAGATGCACTCACTTTAAAGATAGCCTAACATCGGCCACTGAGACGAAGACCAGAGCGTCACCGCGTTCAGCAGGGGTCTGCACAGCTGTAGTTGTACTCGCGCGTAGTTGGGTATATCTGGTAGTGAAGCACCGCTGCCATTCATGCTATTGGGTTTTGCTTTATAGGGAGTAATGTCTTGCAAACCCTGCCAGAGTTGTCGTACATCCGATGTCGCCTCCAACCTCGCTGGAAATTGTCGCTTCACCCTCCACAAATCATACCTGGTTTTCTGGTACAGACCAGATCGCCAGATTTAAATGCCACAGATCTAGTCTTCAGCAGACGACGTATCCTCCGGTTCATCCACGGTCTCTGGTTTGGGAATGTACAGTAATTCTTTGTAGACACACACTCAGCCACACAGTTTTAATGAAGTTGGTAAAAGCCACACTATACTCATCCAGATTCGAAGATGAATTCCTGAATACAGTCCAGTCCACCGATTCAAAGCAGACCTGTAGGCGCTCCTGCGCTTCCCTTCACCGTACCTTCTTGGTCCTCACTGCTGGTGCTGCAGTCTTCGGGCTCTGCTGTACTCAGGGAGCAGAAGTACAGCCAGGTGATCAGACTTCCGGAAGTGAGGGCGTGGAATAGCACAGTAGGCATTCTTGATGGTGGTGTAACAGTGGTCCAGTGTGTTGTTCCTCTGGTATTGCAAGTGATCTGTTGATGGTAATTGCTTCGTGATTTTTTTTCAGATTAGCACGGTTAACATCCTCCAAAACGCTGGTGAGAGCGTTGAGGTACGCTGTTTCGTGTATGTTGATCCCATTGCTCCTTCCTTATGCCACCAAATTTTTTGACTAAAATGTCTGTTCTCTCTTCTCTCCAACAACCTTGAAACAAGTAGAGTGATGATCATTGGTCCCAAACGAGGTCCGCACTGACACAGAAGCATCTTGAACCGTCTCGTTCCCCCAGAAGCGATCGAGTGCAATGGTCTGACTTTCAGTATGATCATCACCATTTCATTTTTCAAAG
Organism: Mobula birostris; assembly: GCF_030028105.1. Classification (NCBI taxonomy): domain Eukaryota; kingdom Metazoa; phylum Chordata; class Chondrichthyes; order Myliobatiformes; family Myliobatidae; genus Mobula; species Mobula birostris. The sequence continues at coordinate 46,945,860 of NC_092382.1, read as the reverse complement.
CGGTCCCGGAGGCACAAAGCACATTTGACCCAATCTACATCGTTGGAACGTTGGCAGTCTCAGGCAATATTTGTGAGGAGTTTATTAAGTAATATTATTATTATTATTATTTCTACTGCTACTATTATTACTGTTATTGTATTGGCGTGTGGCCAAGTGGTTCAGGTGTTCGTCTAGTGATCTGAAGGTCGCTAGTTCGAGCCTTGGCTGAGGCAACGTATTGTGTCCTTGAGCAAGGCACTTAACCACACATTGCTCGGCGATGACACCGGTGCCAAACTGTATGGGTCCTAGTGTTTCTGGGAAGAGGTCTCCAACTCTGAGTCGGGCTTTCGATGCTTCTTTGTCACCAGTTAGTCTGCCCAAATCATTGCAATGTCTCCCATGGAGGGTCATACTCGTTCCACTGGTTAACGTATTCTTCCATAGTGATGATTCATTTTTCTGAGTTGGCCTCTCATTTAAGTTTTCTGGTCTGTATTTCTTATCAGAATTGCATATACCTGCATGGAGTGCTGAATCCTGTTTATTTTGTATGAAAATATATACTTCAGAAATATTATCAGATAGTTGGGTGATTTTTTAAATGTCTATTTTAGCTCTTTCTCCTTCGGTTCTCAGTAGTGTTTATCTAAATGTGTTTGAGTGTAAATAGACTTTTCTAAATTTGTCAATTCAGTTCTTATTTTTAATTGTGAAGTTTCCAGACTGGAATGGGACCAAGATATTTTGCTGAAATAATATGCTAATATGGGTATAACAAAGGTGTATATTGCCTTTGTTGTATTTGCTATGTCATGGAGATCTGCTTGGGAAATCCTATTATGCCCTTAAGTAAATTTTGTCAACAGTTGTTGTTTTTTTTTTAAATTTTCGCCGTATTTTCTATTTTATTTACCTGTTAATATTCCGGATACCTGGGCCAAAACGGTGATTCCCATCGATAGATGCTGCCTGACCTGCTGAGCTCCTCCAGCACATTGTGAGTATGGCTTAAGACTTCCAGCATCTGCAGTATCTCTTGTGTCCCATATTCTTGTATGTTTCTGAAAAAGACATGCAAGTAGGCAGAGAGGGTGCTGTGGCTCTGTTGGTAAAAAAGTTAAATCAAGTCATCAGAAAGTTGACATGGTTTTGGAAGGTGTGGAGTCATCGTGGGTAGAACTAAGGAACTGCAAGGGTGAAAAGATTTTGATTTGTTTTGGAGACCCCCAAACAGTAGTAAGTATATTGTCTGCAAATTAGAATGGAAGAAAGAAAATGCATGCCAAAACAGCAATGTTACAAGAGTAATGGGAGATAGTCAGCAGACAGATTGGGAAAATCAGGTCGGCGCAGGATCCCAAGAGGGAGATTTCCCAGAATGCCCACAAGATGGCTTTTTTACAGCAGCTCCTGATTGAGCCCAGCTGGGGATGAGCTATTCTCAACTGGGTGTTGTGCATTGAACCGGAATTAATTAGAGTTACTTAATGAAGAAGAACCTATAGGGGCAAATGATCTTAATGTAATGGAATTCACCCTGAAATATGAGAAGGAGTAGCTAAAGTGAGATGTACCAGTATAACCATAGAATGAATAGAATTACAAAGTCATGAGAGAAGAATTGGCCGAAATTGAAAAGAAAAGAACATGGGCAGGGATGACGACAGAATGGCTGGAATTTCTGGAAGCAATTCAAAGGCACAGGATATATACATAAAAAAGAGGAAGATGTATTCTAAAGACAAGATGAAACAATCATGGCGAAGCCAACATAAAACAAGAAAGAGAGGGCATATAACAGAGAAAAAATGCTGGGAAGTTAGAGGATTGGGAAGCTTTTAAAAAACAACAGATGGCAACTTTAAAAGAAGTAATTCAGAAGAAGAAAAAAGATGGAATACCAAGTTAATCTAGCCAGTGATATTAAAGAGGATGCCAAATGTTTCTTCAGACAGATAAAGTGTAAAGGAGAGCCGAGAGTGGATATTGGACAACTGGACACCGATGCTGGAGGAGTAGTATTGGGGGACATGGAACTGGTGGATGTACTGAATAAGTATTTTGCATCAGTCTTCACTCTGGAAGACACTAGCAGGGTGGTGGATCTCCAGATATCAGTGGTCAGAATTGTGCAATTTTACATTACTCAGGAGAAGGTTCTTGAAAATAGAATGGTCTGCAGGTAAATAGGTCACCTGGACCAGAAGGTGTACATCTGAAAGTGGTGGCTGAAAAGATTGTGGAGGGATTAGTAACTATGCTTCGAGAATCAGTGGATTCCGGTACGATTCTGGAAGACTGGAAATTTGGAAATACCACTCCACTATTCAAGAAAGTAGAGAGGTAGAAGATACAAAATTATGGGCCAGTTAGTCTGACCTCAGTGGTTGGGAAGATATTGGAGTCGGATGTTGAGGATGTATTTTCAGGGTGTCTGGGGCACATGATAAAATTAGCCATTTTCAGCATGTTGTCTTCAAGGGAAAATCTTGTCTGACAAGTATGTTGACATTCTTTGAATTCATTGACGAAGTAACAAGCAAGACAGACAGAGGAGAATCAGTTGATGATGTGCACCCGGACTTTCAGAAAGTACTTGACAAGATGGCACCCATGGGTCTGCTTAAAAGTTAAGAGCCGATGATATTACATGAAAGATTCTTGCATGGATAAACAGTGTCTGATTGGCAGGAGGCAAAGAATAGAAATAAGGGGACCTATTCTGGTTGGTTGCCGGTGACTGGTGGCTTTCCACAGGGATCTGTGTTGGGACCGATTCTTTTCATATTATATGGTAATGACTTAGATGGCAGAATGGATAGCTTTGTTGGAAATTTTGCCGATGATACCAAGATAGGTGGAGGGACAGGTAGTTTTGAGGAAGTAGAGAGGCTACAAAAGGACTTCGACAGATTGGAAGAATGGGCAAAGAAATAGCAGATGCAATACAGTGTAGGGAAGGGTATAGGCATGCACTTTTGGAAAGGAAATAAAAGTGGCAGATGAAATACAGTGTAGGGACTGCAGGTCTACATTCAGGTACTCAGGTTCCCTCAGGATTATGTTGCCGAACGTTATCAGCCAAACACTCCGATACAATATGTGCTTCATTTTGTTACAGACAAAAGTACCATTTTGGAACTAGAAGTAAAGTACATTTCCACAGTGGTGGAGAAACGCTCAAACACCCCTCACCATCTGTGAAAACCCTTCCAACCCCTCCACCACACCCCATCACTGTAAACCCCTCTGACCCCGACAGCACTCGTTATCTCTGCAAAACCCTCTGCCATCCACCCTGGTGCATTCAGGCGACAGTTGACCCGAGAAAGACACTGCCGTGGCAGAAGGCAGGGCTCATAAAACACCCTCACACTTTCTCTTTGTAAACCTTCAGATCTGCATGGCTGTCTTGACTAAACCTCTTCCCACATTGTCTCCTGTTTAAAAAAGAACTATTCCCTTTTCTCAGTTCATTTGTCCACACCATATCTGCTCACAGGATGAGATTTTCCTTTCCGGGACACCACAGGTGGTCTCCTCTTGAACAGAATGGGTTTCCCTTCCTCCAGCATTGAGGCTGATCTCAGTCCAATCGATTCTATTTCCTGAAAATCTACCTTCACTCCATCTTACAGTCACCTTAACATTGACAGAGTCCCTCTTGTCCTCACCTGCAGCCCCATGAGCCTCCACATCCAAGGCATCATCCTCCACAACTTCTCTCATCTCCAACCACCAAACACAACTTTATCCCACCGCCGCCCCCCCCCCCCCACCAACACTCTGCTTTCCAGAGAGATTTCCCTGTCTATTCGCCCCTCCCCACTAATCCCTTTCTTGGAACGTGTCCTCCCAAGCGAGGGAAGTGCTACACCTTCCTATTTACCTCCTCCCTCAGCTCCATTCAGGATCACCATCAGCCCTTCCAAGTGAGGCAACACTTCACCTGCGGGTCTGTTGGGTTCTTCTACTGTATCCGGCGCTCCCAGTGCGGCCTCCCGTACATCAGTGAGACCTAATGTAGATTGGGAGACGGCTTTATCAAGCACATTCGTTCCGTCCGCAACGAACTGTATTTCCCGATGACCAACCATTTAAAATCCACGCTTCATGCCAATTTGACATGCCGGTTCATTGTTCTACTAACAAGATGAGGCCACTCTCTGGTTGGAGGATCAACACCTTATATTGCATCTGAGTCACCTCCAACTTGACATCATGAGCATCGATTTCTTTAACTTCCACCTCAACCTTCTCTTTTCCCTCTCCCATTCAGTCCTCCCTCCTCGCTTCTCCTCCACTGCCTCATATTTCTCTCTGGTGCCTCCTCTCCTGCCCTTTCTCCCATGATCCACTCTCCCATGCTGTCAGATTCCTACTTTTCAGCTCATTGCCTTTTCCAAGCAATTGTGTGCTTGTCGGCGTCTAGAACAGAATTTTTAGCTGAGATAAAAAGTAAAAATAGGAAACATGCAATTCTACTGGAGTGAATGCAGAGGGGAGTCGGATGAAAATTTATTAGAAATCTGGAAGTGAGATGTCATTATTTTCCTCGAAGCAGAGTAGGCATCGGTGGTTTCGGTAAAAAAAAAACCGCGCAATTCGGAATCAGTGCTGTGGTGTTAAACATTCCTCCATAACATTTTTGTCTAATGCGATGGACAACTGCAAGCTTTACTGTAAGTTCGTGTTGGCCTTTTTTTTTCCAATTTAATTTTTATGCAAAAGACTAAAGTAGGAAATGAGCGGCATTTTTGCCGATTTGGTCTTGAATGTCCCCAGAACCTGTCTGGCTTTCTCAGACCGAAAAGGGTCTGGCGGTGACGAGTGCGGGAATATGGTGGAAAGCTGAAAATAAAAGGTAGGATGAGCTTAATAATCGGTAGGAGTGGAGTCGCGGGGTGCGGGTGTCGGAGAGTCTGTTCCTGTGCTGTGTTTCTCTCGGGTGCTAAACCAGATTTACTCTCCCCCGCTGCCACGTTCTCCGATGACTGCCGGTTCTGTGGAGTCAAGATCGAAAACATTGCGACCGCCTCCGAGAAGAGCTTAGATTCTTTTTATTAATTAGTTGAATAATTGATGTGAGTGGATATTTCACGGCGCTGATGAACTGCTGTCTGAACTTGGACTGCTTTACTCCATAAATAAACGCGTTTGTGCAACAACATAATATCATCAGCATGTCTCCGGTGTGTTGAAAAATGTGTTCAGAATTATTTTAATTATTTGTGTAGCCCCGTTGGCCAGCCTCAGGGTCGCTCAGCTCGCCGTCGTCTGGGGAAACAGCCCTCAGCACCGCCAAACTAGATGATTGGTTTGTGTGGATGCAGTGTGATATACCCCACCCCACCCAAATGAGAGACAGTACACCAGATACGATTAAATGAATTACAGTTTTATAGATATTACTGGAACTATATGATTAATAAAATATAAAAGGAAAATAAAAGGCGCCACACCTATCAAAGTTCTATCTCTTAGTGTACAAGCAGTTGGAGCTCAGGACCCTCCTCCTTCACCCTGCGTCTCCCCTCGGACCACCTCGACCTGCCGCCTGGGACCAACAACGATGGTCGACTAGACGCTCCACACGCGTCCGTCTCCGTCTTCTCTCCTCGCCAAGCACCCTGGACCTCGGACTCCTGCGCGGGGTCTGACTCTGTTAGCGGACTCACAGCACCTTGTCCATCCTCTGTCTCTCTCTCCCGCCTTCACCCAAAAACGCGCATCACAATAACTTACAGACACACAGAAAGAATAACATCTATCCCAATTGGTTTGTTCACCCTCTTATCTGTACGCAATCCAATCAAACTGCTAGCGGGAGGACTTTCTCAGCAGTTAACATAACAAAGAAGCCATTTCAATTATAACATAACAAAGAAGAAACGCCTTACACTCTTCCCCACCAAATAAAATTCATGTCCTCATGACATTAACAGAGTTCACCATTTCTCCTTACAAAACCCAACCCAGGTGCATAAAGCAGTGACATAACTTCCCAGGGTTGTAGAGATCACACCATTTTCTCCCGGCGCTGTATAAGTCAACCTCTCCAGGGGGTGCCTACTCCCTTGAGACCTCTGTACCTCCTCAGCTGACTCTTCCGGCTCAGACTCCACAGGTGACACCCTGGCCTACCTGTTGGACCCTCACCCTCACTGGGACCCCTCAGCACCTGTGAGCCCTCTGCCTCGGGCTCTGGTTCCACCCTCTCTTTCCCCAATGCCGGCTGTATTTCAGGTGGCTCCTCAGCACCCTCCCTCCTCTCCCCTAACTCAGTGGGGGAAGGGCCAGGTGCCTCTTTTCCCGGCACCGGGGAATCAGTGAACGGAAAGAGGTGCCACACGTCCGAATCATCGTCTTCCGATGACGTATCCCTTTTCGGAGTGGGGACCAGCCCCGTCCCTTTCGCAGCGGGCTCTTCCCTCGCCCTGCGCCCTTGCAGAGTCCTCATACGAGGCGTAAACTCCAATTCGGGCTCTGGGTCTACCTTCACCTCTCGACCCAGAGGCAACAAGTGGTTCCGATGGAGTACATTGACAGGTCCCCTCCCATCATCGGGTCTCACCCGGTAAACAGGTAGATTCGGCATCTGGCTCTCTACCACATAAAGGGTGGCCGCCCAGTGATCCGCCAGCTTGTGCTTACCAGGTAGTCCTAAATCCCAGATAAAGACCCGGTCTCCCGGCAATAGTCGGGAGAATTTTACTTTCTGATCATACTTCTTCTTATTCCTCTAATTCTGCTTGGTGGCCGCCGTCTCAGCCAACTCGTACACCCTTTTCAACTCTCTCCTTATATCGGACACATACTTCAGATATGGCTTCAAAGGTAATTCACCCGCTTCAGTCCCAAAACACAGGTCAATGGGCAACTTCACTTCCCGCCCGAACATCAGATAATAAGGCGAGTACCCCGTAGGGTCATTGCGAGTACCATTGTAACAGTGAACCAAATGGCCGATGTGTTGACTCCACTTACTCTTCTGACAGATCGCCACAGTGTCGAGCATGTCCAGCAGGGTCCGGTTAAACCTCTCGGGCTGAGGATCACCTTGCGGGTGATAGGGTGTGGTCCTGGATTTCTCAAACCCAAGCATACCCAGTAATTCATGGATAAGTCTGCTCTCGAAGTCCCATGACTGATCACTATGGATCTACCGGGGGAGGCCGTAATGAACAAAGTACTTCTCCCATAACAGTCTTCTGTGTCTGCAGGACTGGCTGGCGGAGTTTGGTGCAATGTGAGAAAAATGACCGGACGTACCAGTTGAATTTCCTGTTGATAGAACATATGGCTGGGAACCAGGGGCTTTTGGCGGGGAGTTGGAGGAGCGACCGTGAGGAGAAACGGAATTCCGAGCCGGCACTATGGTCATGTACTGATGAATTAATCCAGAAAAGATTGGAAGAATTACAAGTTGGGGAAGATCAAGGAAGTGGTCTGACTAAGACGAACAGAAAACCGAGAGCCCAGAGAGGGGAGTTTGACTACACTCCAGAGGAGATGAAGCAAAGGAGGACAGACCTCGGAAAAGATATTATCAACAGTTTAAATGAAGTGGAAAAACTGAAAGTTGACCCAAAAGAAGTCATCAGGAAGAAAAAAACTGGAGGCTGAACATCCTTTACCTGCTGCTTTTCAGGTCAGGGTGGAAGAAGCTGGTGGGGTGCGACAGGTCCCCGGTTCAAATCCCGGACGAGCCCCCAAATGTAGCCCCCCTGGCCAGCCTCAGGGTCGCTCAGCTCGCGGTCGTCTAGGGAAACAGCCCCCGGCCCTGCCAAACTAGGTAATTAGTTTGTGTGGATGCAGTGTGACGTACCCCACCCCGCCCAAATGACAGACAGTACACCAGATACGATTAAATGAATTACAGTTTTACAGATATTACTGGAACTATATAATTAATGGAGAATAAAATATAAAAGGAAAATAAAAGGCGCCACACCTATCAAAGTTCTATCTCTTCGTGCACAAACAGTTGGAGCTCAGGACCATCCTTCTTCACCCTGCGTCTTCCCTCGGACCACCTCGACCTGCCGCCTGGGACCAACAATAATGGTCGACCAGACGCGCCACACGAGTCCGTCTCCGTCTCCTCTCCTCACTGAACACCCTGGACCTCGGACTCCTGCGCGGGGTCCGACCCTGTTAGCGGACACACAGCACCCTGTCCATCCTCTGTCTCTCTCTCTCCCGCCTTCTCCCAAAAACCCACGCATCACAATAACTTACAGACACACAGAAAGAATAACATCTATCCCAATTGGTTTGTTCACCCTCTTATCTGTAACATAATCCAAACAAACTGCCAGCGGGAGGACTTTCTCAGCAGTTAACATAATAAACAAGCCATTTCAATTATAACATAACAAAGAAGAAACGCCTTACACTTGGATCCAGTCCGGCGATGGTGTTATAAAGGAATTTGGCAACACTCACCGACCACAGGATGATGAAGCTTCCGGAGATGGTGAGAAGTAAGATCACAGACCTCCTCCTGCTCTCCATCTCCGGGTCTCTGCAGTTCTCCGCCTTGGTCTGACCCCTCAGCCCCTTACGGACGCGACTGGTCACTAAAATGCGTCTGACTGTCAGAGCGTTGAACAGTATTAACACGAACAGGAGTAATGGCGTGAGGACGGTAGAAAGCCGGTCATATCCCACCCACCCGGGATCCGTATAGTAGCCCGGTATTTCAATACAGTCCCAGGGTATATTGTCAACCACTCTCACAGGACGATATATAAAGACGAAGGGCACATTGTTAAAACAGAGCAGAACGCCGGTTGTTGTCAGAACCACAGCTGCAGTTTTCCCGGTGCAATGTTTTATTTTCCGCTTCTGGCAACAAATGATGACAAACCGATCAAAAGTAAAATTGACGGTGAACCAGACAGAAATTTCTGTGGCTGCCTCTCCCAGGGTAGAGATCACACTGCACACGGGGGTGATGTCCAGGAAAGTCCCGGGGAGGTAATAATAACTGAACGGCCACAATATCACCGCAAACACGATGGTCAGTAGATCCGCAGCTGCCGTAGCTGTCAGCAAAACAGAAAATCTGAAGCAGCACTTCAACACTACGCATGCTGCCAGTTTCAATGCCAAATACCCTGCAAAATCAGATCAACACTAACAAAACATCGCAAATATAATAACAGCATAAAGCACTCCATTTCTACCAGCTATAGGTCAACATCTGTGCAAGAGAGCACAACAGCTGCATCATTGCATGTGTCATGGGATCTTGCCAAAGCTAAGAAGCCATTCGCTGATGCTGAGTTGATTAAAACGTGTGCAATTGATACAGTTGGCGAAGTTTTAAGTCATGATGAGAAAACGGTTGTGGAGCTATTAAAGACGGTGCCATTGTCGGCTAACATGGCAACAAGAAGAGTAGAGGTTTTAGCGGAGAAGTGTACATGTGTGAGTCATTGTTTTCTTCAAAGAACTCTATCAAGAACCAGGACAGAAACAGACTCTCCAATGCACATCTCGGCCAGTGCCTCAGGATTCCCACAACAGAATACAGGCCCGACATCAGAAGGATTACCTCATCCCGTCACTGTCACTTCTCTCACTGATTGGTGAGTCAATCAATTTATTTTTGTCCATTTGTCAATCTTATTGCGGTATAATAATATTACAACAACAACAATACTGATATTTTCATTTATAGCTACACTTCATACTTCAAATGCTACATAGCTTAATTTAAAAGAAGAAATAGATTAAATGAGAGAAGAGAAACAGTGGAAAAGGCAGTACTACTAAAACTCTGTGTGGAAGAGGTGTTCTTTGTGTGGAAGAGAAGTGGTGAAGACTACCATGTTTACTGTGTGTGTGTGTATTTTAACTCCCAGATGAGTTGTCATGTTATGGTCCGGTCTGTGAAGCCCGCATTCCGGTTCACGGTCCGATCCGTGGAGTCGGGACTCCAGGTCTTCCAGCTGTCCCTTGTTTTCGTTGAATTATTCATAGGCACCTGATTCTCAACTTGAGGTTTGGAATATAAGTAGCCTTGGGGTTGAGTGTGGGCTGCTGATTTGTCTTGTCAAGATCCCCTGGGAGCAACCTGCCGATGGAGGCTGGAGCGGCCACTTGCCATCTTTAGGCCGCGATTGGGGAACCATCCCCTCATTGAGCCTTGCTGGCAGTAGTCGGAGCTGTCTTTGTGGTATGGATTCAGCCGTTTCCTGAGCCAGCCGAGTGGCCGTCAATCACTCCGAGCTAGCTAGGGATCCGGCTGTTGTGTACCGAGAGTTTAGAAATAAGAGGGAGTGGAGGGGGGGAGGGGGATGAAGAACACAGAGACACACGAAAGGGTGTAATCGCTGTTACTTATTATTAAAACAATCGTTGATCATGAGTCCATCTCCATACATCCGGTTACGATTTACACAATGTTTCAAAGTCTGGTATTTGCAGAAGTTTCTCTGTTTTACAGTTCAGATTTATCAGAGGCGCAGAGACAGATTACACCCGTCAGTTTACTTTCATTCAGGTTCAGCTCCGTCAGTGATCAGTTTGCACTGAGAACGGGAACGTGATCCTCGGAATTGCAATATGTGAGATCAGATAAACTGAGGGTGATGGAGAGAGAGAGAGAGAGAGAGAGAGAGAGAGAGAGAGAGAGAGAGAGAGAGAGAGAGAGAGAGAGAGGAGACTGTGTATTTCCGCAGTGTTTAACAGTGACACCATTAATGACCATACGAACGTTCCATGTCAGACGATTAGTGACCATAAACTCAATCTCCCACAGTCTGGTAATTACCACAAGACCTGCATTTTGCAGTCCGAATTCGTCAGTGGCAGATATCACTTTCACTCCGGATGCCCCAGGTTGGCATTACTCAGTTACGAGTGTGCGTAGTCTCACATCACTTGCGTCACTAGATTATTTAGTTTAAAATTAAATCAGTTGTGAAACGAACGTTTAAATGTATCTCCCTGTTAAAGAACTGCCACACACCGTTCACTGGGAGGATGAGCACTTGGTGGGGCGAGAACTCAGCGCTCACTTGGACCACACTGGGAATGGAGAGGAAAATATTACCAACGAGGCAGAGGGTAGATGTCCCAACACATTGCGGAAATTATCCAAAACACATACAGAGGAGGAATGAGCACACAGGAGGGGGGAATGGGGGAAAACAGATCGTCGCGAAAAGGGGTTCTCATACTCGGAGTGGGGACCAACACTTTACACACACAACAGGAAGTGACGTCCACTTACACAGCTCAGTGATGGTATCTTATACACACAGGGCAAAAGGAGGAGTCACAGGGCCAGGAGAATTGAACTGAGAGGGGAGCGAAAAATCACACCGCGGGGTAGACACCCATCCACATACGGGGTGGGAGGAGCCACTCTCCCACATATACGTACGGGGTAAGTCTCCCACACACAAAGGCATCACAATATCCACGACAGGGACAGTAACGATGGGATGAAGAAAGGTCTCTCCACACACGGAGATTGCGAGACAGCAACCCTGACTTAGAACGTGAGGGAAAGTGGCTTTCGATCACAGCATAGGGTGCAGAACCTGACGTCCCCAGTACTACCCCAGGGCTGTCTGCCGTAGTTTAACCAGACGCAACCATCCCCAACACTACCCCAGGACTGTCTGCCGTAGTTTAACCAGACGCAACCATCCCCAACACTACCCCAGGGCTGTCTGCCGTAGTTTAACCAGACGCAACCATCCCCAACACTACCCCAGGGCTGCTTGCCGTAGTTTAACCAGACGCAACCATCCCCAACACTACCCCAGGGCTGCTTTCTGTAGCTGAAACAGACCCTGGGGGAAAAGATCTGGCCCTGTGGAATCAAGCTGAAGGTGATCTTTGCATCTATATTCAGGATATAAGATACACACATTTCAGACGGGGATCTGTAGTTTGGGAAATTGCTGGACAGTTAAATTGAGAATCTGAAATTGATGCTTTGGAAGCTTGGACTATCTGGGGAACAATCGTAAATGTTACCTTTTCGAGAATAAAACTGTTTTCTTTTTAGAGAACGTAAGACATGTTTCTCAAGACGTTTGACATACAGATTTTGAGTTTGTTTCTTTAGAAAAACATTTGCATTGCAAATTACGAATACAGGTTCAATTTAAATATTTGGCTCATCTGAACAGCAGTTCAGCATTAATACCTAAAAGGCCTGAAAACACGTTTAGCTCGTTGCCGCTGGATCGTCAAATTAAGATGATTTGGCCAATACTCAGATTGTGAAGGGTTTAGATAACGTTGAAAAGGCTATTAAAGTTCCTACATTACTGGCAGATAATATCCACTGTATCGGAGAATCGCAGGAGTATTGGAATATGACAGCAACTGATACCAAGGGATACTAATATTATAACAAAAAGGTGCAGTCAAAACTGATCCGATAAAGTAATACCCACGAACAAAAGAAGAAAGGAAAATGAGTAAATATTTATTCATTTAGTTTGTTTTTGGACGTTGTTTCTCATCAGTACACGAGGGGCAGAGCAGAACAACGGTAGGAGAGGTGACGGTAAAAGAATGGATTCATAACGGAGCAAGCTTACTCAAAGTGATCCTGAAGGGGGATAAGAAGGCTAGCAAATTTGCAGACTGATATTGCAAAGAGACTGATACCTACAGACTGGGGAATTTGGAAGACAGAAGGGGAAACAAGCGAAGCACATGGTTAATGGAGACAAATGAGAGAGCGAGATGAAACCTATTTGGATACCCGAGAGCTGAAAGTCTCCTGGACATGTTGACGTAAAGTATAACAGCACTTTAAACCTAAGGTTTACTTCAACCCAAGCGACGTGAACAATGCATTTGGTTGCAATGGAACTAACCATCACCTGGGCCACTGCAGGTCTTACTCCAGATGAAGCACGGCAGTGATATCCACAGTCGGTGAACACACGATAATCAAAAACAACTTTTCTCATCACACGGGGTTAATGCGGACCAACAAAGGAGACATAGACAACTCAAATTTGTATTATTAGCGGGACTGGATAATCTACCGTGCGTGGACCAACGCTTGGCTGTCTCATAGGGTCCACTTGTACAGTTCTTTCGCAAGGAAATAAAACTAAAAATAAAGCTGACGTTATTGAGTTTAGCCGTATAATCCTTAATCAGGCATTAGGTCCGGCTTTCAGGTACAGACGAAAACCGTAAGGTAATAGTCATGTGGGATTACACGCACATGAATATTGAGCAAGGTATTGATTCACAGGAGTGATACATCTGTTGGGTTGGTTACAGCCAACGATTTTCCGAAAGTAGCTTAAATCTGTCATTGGGTTCGGATATGGCCCAAGTGCGGAGCAAGAGTCTCCGAAGCGGGCCGATAGTTCTCAGACATTAATACGAACAAAGTTAGAGGGAAAAGAAAACGATCAACATTAGGCCAAACAGAGCTGGCAGCAAAATCTCTCACATGGAAAACAAAGCCAACACTGCAGCTGGAAAGAATTACTGGAGTAAAGCGAATACCGCTCGTCTTCAGAGTCAGGTAAATGGACAGTCCAATTTCTGAGGCAAGGTGGAACACAAGCAGACAACAAAAGTGTTGCTCTGCTTATTTCAGCTCTCGACAAGCAGTACGACAAAAAGAATGGATTTAAGTACCATCACAATGAAATAATAATTACCTGACACGTGCATATTCACCCGCACATTTACCGTATCTGCTGTGCTGCTGAATCCGTGGCCGCCGCCGCACCGTATAGACAAGAGAGGAGGGGTTGGCGGAGGCTGAGTAACTGTGGTCAGGGTAGAGATAGTAACCAGCTTGAGCTGGGTGAACATGGAATACTGGGTGGATCTTCATTGATGCTGTTAATCGCAATCTGTACGACATATTGTTAACAACCTTTCCTACCACGAACTGTCCCACCTGGTGCACCGTCAATTTGCGGCTCCCAGCTTTCAAGG